>NC_134355.1:156246709-156546709 GCF_048569485.1 Anomaloglossus baeobatrachus | reverse complement strand
CCCCGACTCCTCTGGACCCGGATCACCGCTTGCGACCCAATCAGTTTTTCTTAGCTCCCCAGGAGATAACTCTCCCAGCTCCTCACTCTCTGGAGCTTACTTCTCCACTCTTCGTTTCTCCCCTTACAGTCTGCTCAGTCCCCCAGTGGCTGGCCCATTTTCCAGCTAGTCCAACCCCCCTGGCATGTCTGGCAGTGACTGATGTGAGGTGATTGGGTTTTGTGGTGCAGATGAGAGTGACACCGGTTTCCTGGGTACCTGGAACCATGGGGGGTAGGCCCTGCACCCTGGGTAAGGATGCAGTTCCCTGTGGCACCCTGATGTATTCAGGGGCGCCACATATGTATACCCCACATTGCACACATACCCCACACGGCAAAGCCCTCAGGCGTGTATACCTCACATTGCACATGACTCGCCCACCCCAGGGCTATGGGACACCCGGTGCCGGGCCGGACTAGTCCGGTGGTAGTCAGTGGTGGCTGGGCCCGGCTCCGTGGCCCTGGTGGGTGTCAGTAGAATATGTGGCTTGATGAATAAAGTTTGTGTTCGTGACGCCACCTGTGGTATGCGGCTAATAGGCCGCCGCTGCTGTATGAGGCCTCCAGGGGATGATATGGCAGCAATGGTAGTACTACTCCCCACAGGTGGAGCAATGCCCCGGGGCACAGTTGGTGCTTGTGAGTGTCTATGCAGATGAAATAACAGAGGCAACTTCAAGGGTGCAGTTTCAAGTTCTTTACTCACAATTCTTGTCACAGTCCTGCAGGGACCCTTGGACTGCTGGGACCACTGTCAGGGACCTCCGCCGTTTCTGGGTGATTCTGAGAGTAAAAGCCGGTACCCTTCCCTTAAGTGTCTCTATCTTCTGCTGTCTTCCTTAGCCTTGCCTTGGTAGGTTGAACCTGGCTTGGCCTCCACAACAGCCTCCAGGCTGGGGAGTCACCTGTCGGCTGATTATCCCTTTTCTAGAGGTACTGCTGTGGGCTGTGGCCCGGGGAGTTTACAACATTCCCTGGGCCTCGGTTTTTACTGTTTGGAGATGATTTTGCACTCCTCCGGTTTCTAGGGACCGTCCCCTGTTGCAGCTTGATCCCTCCACCGATGTTCTTGTGGAACAGGCCACCGCAGCTCTACAGCTACCCGTGGCCCTGGGACCCCTTCTGTTCTCTGCTTGGTGTCACCTGGACCCTCTGAGTCCCAGGATCTTCACCAGGAAGCTTCTCTTTCTTCTTCTTAGCTCCTGACTGACTTGGAGCTCTTTTTCCTTTCTCGCCTCCGGCAGGCCTCCTCCTCCTTCCCCACTCTCTCTCCAACTCTGCTCTGACTAAACTAGAACTTCCTCTCAGTGTCTGCACTCTTGTGGCTCCTCCCACCTCCCCAGTTGCTCTGTTCTACCCTATAGGAGCAGGGATGGGTCTTACGGCCCCTCCCAGCATGCAGCATGGGAGGTTTTCTGCCACTTTCCCTGGTCCCAGTGTGTTCCTAGGAATGGGTGTAGTGTGGATTTACCAGGGGACTGGAGTTCACTCTCTTCCTCTCCCAGAATGGGGCATCACACCGCTGGATGGGGTGCAATGACCTGTGGCGACGGAAGCCTCAGGGGCGCCACACACACATACCCAACACGGCAAAGCCCTGAGGCATGTATGTATACCCCACATTGCACACATACCCCACTCAGCAAAGCCCTCAGGCGTCTATACCTCACATTGCACACATACGCCACACCTGCACTTTCCTCAGACACCCCTGTAGAGCTTCCGATGGAGTGGACCACTACACTATACACTCACCACCATTATACCATGTAAACTTCCACTCTTCTCTCTTTCCACTCATATTCTTCCACCTGCCTGTTATGTCACACAAACCTAGCGTTGGTTTACTTAAAGAGGTGTTCTACTTTTACATTTTAATTACTTATTATGGTTTACTGCTTTACTTATCGACCACTACTCAAATGCTGTTTCTCCATTCTTTGTTGGCACGGCAGCAGTGGTTTTGTCAAAATTACAGCAATCTTTTTACTCAACTACCTGGTGCCATGTACCTCGGTATCACCACTGAGCTCAGTGATTGGCTGCAGTGGTCGCTTTCTACAGCTCCATCTGTGTATCCATCTTCTGTACCACCCATAGCCCCAGATATGACTTGTGGGTGCCATTTTTCTGATGACTTGGCTACAAGGGACTTGTAGACCATTCTGCGTAGATGTGACTAATGAGGTGCAGCTTACCTGCTCCTGCTAAGTTCACTGTTAGTGTACAGTAAAATTAAGCCTCAGAAGCTGCAGCAATGCAGTTTTCAGCAGTGCTTTTTTTTACCACAGCCTGAACTCATCGGAGGAGTCTATGGCGGCCCAGTCTGACGCTGATGGCAGACTCTCCAAGTATAGCGCCAGCACCTGAAATCTGTGGCTGCTCTGTTGGATTCCAGATGATTGAGAGTTTTATAGGACCACGTTCAAATAATATGTCCATGGTCTCAAAGTTGCTGAAATGCACAAGAATAAACATGCTAGGATATGCCATCACTTCAGGATGCACATGCCAGTTCAGAGACCCTTGACAATCCTTGGAATGATTTTGCGATGCAGACTGCTTTAGTGCTCGGGACTACTGTATGCCAATTGAAAGCAATGATGAGAGGGAGCACTCCGCTGACGCTCCCTCCACCGTCATCCTCCCTCGGCATCTTAGCGCATCAGGTGCAAAGACTTCACTACTGCGTGCTCGCAGTGCCGAGATTCGCAGAGTTGCAGACCTCTCACCACAGAGGACGAGAATTATTATTTATTTTTTTAATCCATGAGTACACTGGTGGTCATAATACTATATATATATATATATATATATATATATATACAGTATATATATATTTATTCACTTATATAGCGCCATTAATTCCACAGTGCTTTTGTCACAATCGTCTCCCTGTTTTTAGAGACTAGTGACAGCTTTAGGACTGGAGCCTCTCATCTCCATCTGGGTTCTACATTTAAATGTTGTTTTGTTTCTCTTTGTGCTGCAGCAGTTAATGTCAGTTTTACTGCTAGCAGTTTCCCAGCAGTGCAGGCAGAAAAAAAACAGAAATGTAGAAATTTTTGCAAATTTATTAAGCAAGAAAAACTGAAATATCACATGGTCATAAGTATTCAGACCCTTTGCTCAGACACTCTTATTTAAGTCACATGCTGTCCATTTCCTTGTGATCCTCCTTTAGATGGTTCTACTCCTTCATTGGAGTCCAGCTGTGTTTAATTAAACTGATAGGACTTGATTTGGAAAGGCACACACATATAAGACCTCACAGCTCACAGTGCATGTCACACCATATGAGAATCATGAGGTCAAAGGAACTGCCCAAGGAGCTCAGAGACAGAATTGTGGCAAGGCACAGATCTTGCCAAGGTTACAAAATAATTTCTGCAGTACTCAAGATCCCTAAGAGCATAGTGGTCTCTATAATCCTTAAATGGAAGACGTTTGGGATGCACACAACTCTTCCTTGAACTGGCCGTCCAGCTAAACTGAACAATCGTGGGAGAAAAGCCTTGGTGAGAGAGGTAAAGAAGAACCCCAAGATCACTGTGGTTGAGCTCCAGAGATGCAGTAGGGAGATGGGAGAAAGTTGCACAAAGTCAACTATCACTGCAGCCCTCCACCAGTTGGGTCTTTATAACAGTGGCCAACGTGAGGCTCTCCTCAGTGCAAGACATATAAAAGCCCGCATAGAGTTTGCAAAAAAACACATAAAGGACTCCCAGACTATGAGAAATAAGATTCTCTGGTCTGATGAGACAAAGATAGAACTTTTTGGTGATAATTCTAAGCGGTACCTCATCACAGTAAAACATGGTGGTGGCAGCATCATGCCAGGGGGGTATTTTTCAGCTACAATGACAGGACAACTGATTGCAATTGAAGGGAAGATGAATGTGGCCAAGTACAGAGATATCCTGGAGGAAAACCTCTTCAAGTTTTTCACACCTGGATTTGGGGATCCTCTACCATTCTTCCTTGCAGATCCTCTCCAGTTCCATCAGGTTGGATGGTGAACGTTGGTGAACAGCCATTTTCAGGTCCCTTCAGAGATGGCCAATTGGGTTTAGGTCAGGGCTCTGAACAATGAAAAGGAAGAAGAAAATGTGCAGAAAGTGGGATCACCAATATTACAAAAAATATCGTTTATTTGACACAAAAAAACAAAACATGGACATGCATTAAAAACAATTAAAAAAGCACAAGCTTACATAAATGCACATATTTGGTGTCAATGGTGTATGGCACCAAACACACCCCACACCCTCAGCAGGCCAAACAACCCAATATACAATACAAAGGAGGACGCAACCTGGCAAGATGGTTCAAAACAATAGAAATAGACCAAGGCAGGTGAATAAAACACAATGCAAGAATGCCCAGACATACATAAGATGAAAAGCCAGCTAGTAATACATATCAATGAAATGCATGAATAGACTGCAACACAACAATCACCTGTCACAAGAAAGATATGTTGAACCAAAAGATGCAAGGACGAGCGCCAATAAGAGTAGGGGCTGTAGGCAAAGAAAGTGCATGAGAGGGGGTGGTGTGGTGATCCCGCGCGTATCGCTACAACAAAGTGTAGCTTCCTCAGGGAAAGTATATTGTATATTGGGTTGTTTGGCCTGCTGAGGGTGTGGGGTGTGTTTGGTGCCATACACCATTGACACCAAATATGTGCATTTATGTAAGCTTGTGTTTTTTTAATTGTTTTTAATGCATGTCCATGTTTTGTTTTTTTGTGTCAAATAAACGATATTTTTTGTAATATTGGTGATCCCACTTTCTGCACATTTTCTTCTTCCTTTTCATTGTTCAGAGCCCTGACCTAAACCCAATTGGCCATCTCTGAAGGGACCTGAAAATGGCTGTTCACCAACGTTCACCATCCAACCTGATGGAACTGGAGAGGATCTGCAAGGAAGAATGGTAGAGGATCCCCAAATCCAGGTGTGAAAAACTTGTTGCATCATTCCCATGAAGACTCATGGCTGTACTAGCTCAAAAGGGTGCTTCTACTCAATACTAAGCAAAGGGTCTCAATACTTATGACCATGTGATATTTCAGTTTATCTTTTTTATAAAATTTGCAAAAAAATTTACATTTATGGTTTTTTTTGGTCAAGATTGGGGTGCAGAGTGTACATTAATGAGAAAAAATGAACTTTTTTGAATTTACTAAATGTCTGCAATGAAACAAAGAGTGAAAAATGTAAAGGGGTCTGAATACTTTCTGTACCCACCGTAGATCCCATTGTGTAAGGCAGAGCGACATTTTTCTTACCTGTGATCAAAATATCTCAAACCGCATGTGGCCTACTGATTGCAAAGTGTGTTTTAAATTGTTTAAATACAAAGATTCAGTTTTATTAGTATAAGCATTTCTCTTGACTCCTCTGTTCTCCTTTTCAAATTGATGTGATATTATGTTGGAAGTGCTTGATGTGTGAATACTGAATCAAGGCAAGGTGAGAACTTTTGGATGTATCTATGCTACAACAGTGTGATTTCTGTGAAAAACTTTGGCAGTCATTTCTATTTTTTTTTCTGTCAAGATGGGGTGCAGAGTGTACATTAATGAGAAAAAAAAATAACTTTTTTGAATTTACCAAATGTCTGCAACGAAACAAAGAGTGAAAAATGTAAAGGGCTCTGAATACTTTCCATACCCACTGTATATGTTTTCTCAATTTTAATTACAAGCTTTTATAATTTCTTGATATGCACTTCATTCCCTCTAGAGAATATTCTAGTTATCATTTTGTATGTTTGACCATTTATTTTTGGATGTCTTCCAGCTCCCTCTGCTCATCTTCCTTTTTTAATATGTTTATGTCATATACCGTATTTTTCGGACTATAAGACGCACTGGACCATAAGACGCACCCTGGTTTTAGAGGAGGAAAATAGGAAAATAAAATTTTAAGCAAAAAATGTGGTCATGACACACTTATCGGGTGAGGATCTGCTGCTGACACTGTTATAGAGGTAATGTCCCCAAATTCTCTACTAAGGTACCCCATCCTGGTAATAATCCTCCTGCCTTGTATTTGATCCCCATCCTTGTATATATGTACCCCATCCTGGTATATATTCCTATCCTGCTATATACCGCCATCATGGTATAGCCCCCATCCTGCTACATAGCGCCATCCTGGTATATGCCCTTATCCTGCTACTAGAAGGTGGCCCGATTCTACGCATCGGGTATTCTAGAATTTACGTATTGTGTAGTTAATGTATGATTTTTGTTATATATATATATATATATATATATATATATATATATATAAATATATATATATATATATATAGATGTTGTTGTGTGTAGTTACCAAATGTTTGTGTAGGGCGCTGTACATGTTCTGGGTGTTGTCTGGGTGTGGTGGGGGGTGAGAGCGGTGTTTGTGTGTTGTGTGTGTTGCGTTGTTTGTGGAGCGCTGTGTGTCTGTAGCGTTGTGTGTGTGTGTTGCGCGGTTTGTGTGGGTGTGGGGTGTGTGTGTGTGTTTTGGGGGGAGGTATGTTTTGTGCAGTGTGTGTGTTGTGCGGTATGTGCGTATATTTGTGTGTGCCGCGGTGTTTGTGTGTTGGGTGTTGTGTGTGTGCGGCGTTGTCTGTGTGTGTGGGTGTCTGTGTAGGGCGGTGTTTATGGTTCCCAGTGTGTGTGTGGTGTGTTGTGCAGTGCGTGTGTGTTTGTGTGTGTGTGTTTGTGTGTGTGTTTTGGGGGGAGGTGTGCACCCCCCATCGTGCTCTATCCCCCATGCTGCGCACCCCCCATCGTGCTCAATCCCCCATGCTGCGCACCCCCCATCGTGCTCAATCCCCCATGCTGCGCACCCCCCATCGTGCCTGCGCACTCCCCATCGTGCTCCATCCCCCATGCTGCGCACTCCCCATCGTGCTCCATCCCCCATGCTGCACACTCCCCATCGTAACACCAACCAGACCACAATATATATATGTATATGGAGGCTCAATTGCACCAACCATGAATATAACACCAAGAAAGATATGTGCAAGCCAAGTAGTAAAAGCATATAATTTTTATTACATTAAATAACCAAAATATAAACAAACAATGGATCAGCCCAGAAGGACGGATGATATAATGGGAGGCATAGGGCACTTGTTATTGAATACCGGATTATCAAAGAGTAGGTAATGCATATTAAAGTAAGAGCAGTCTAACTGGCTTCAGCCTCTTTGAGTAGTTACAGTAGTTATAAATATATATGTATATATACTCTACGGGACTGCAACCAGAAACAGCATAAACATCAAAACGTATGAAAGGCAATTACCAACAAATCCGGAGGAGTAATGGTGCCGCGGCCACCCACCAACACACTGACGCGCGTTTCGCACCCCCAAGGTGCTTCGTCCAGGAGTCACACTCCCCATCGTGCTCTATCCCCCATGCTGCGCACTCCCAAACGTGCTCCATCCCCCATGCTGCGCACTCCCCATCGTGCTCCATCCCCCATGCTGCGCACCCCCCATCGTGCTCCATCCTCCATGCTGCGCACTCCCCATCGTGCTCTATCCCCCATGCTGCGCACCCCCCATCGTGCTCGAGGCAAGCGGCCAATCCGTGCGGGGGGGAGGAGCCGAGGCGAGCGGCCAATCCGTGAGGCCGAGTGGCCAATCCGTGCGGGGGGGGGCGGGGCCATGGCGAGCCCAGCGGCCAATCCGCTGTTTGTCACCGTAAGGGCATGGCCAATCCGTGCGGGGGGGGCGGAGCCGAGGCGAGCGGCCAATCCGTGCGGGGGGAGGAGCCGAGGCGAGCGGCCAATCCGTGCGAGGGGCGGGGCCATGGCGAGCCCAGCGGCCAATCCGCTGTTTGTCACCGTAAGGACACAATTTTGGAGCAAGACAGACAGACAGAATAAGGCAATTATATATATAGATATACTGCCATTCTGCTATATACTGCCATCCTGCTATATACACCCATCCTGCTATATACCGCCATCCTGCTATATACTGCCATCCTGCTATATACTGTTATCCTGCCACCGTGTTTTTCCAAAAATAAGACCTTCCCCAAAAATAAGTCCTAGCAGGGATTTTCAGCATTTTCGGAGCAAGGCTAAAATATAAGCCCTCCCCTGAAAATAAGCCCTAGTCGCGGTTCAGTAATGAAGTGTCCGTGCAGCTAAGAAAGATAAAGATACTGCAGGACACTTCATTATAGACAGCGGCACCCCGCAATCACTCACTCGACACTGAGCGGCAGGACTTGCAGTGATCGCACCCCCGCATACATCAGCTCTCACCCGCACACATCAGCTCTCACCCGCACACATCAGATCTCACTCGCACACATCAGCTCTCACCCGCACACATCAGATCTCACCCGCACGCATCAGATCTCACCCACACACATCAGATCTCACCCGCACACATCAGATCTCACACACATTGCATCACACATACTCACCGCATCCAGCGACACCGATTTCTTCTGGCCGGAGATCACAGGAAGGACCTGGGAGCCACGTAGACGTCTGGGTCTGGTAAGTATGAGTCTCCTGAGAAGGGGGGTTTGCTTTTTTGAGGGGCCAAACTTACCCACAACCGTGTTTCTCCAAAAATAAGACCTCCTCCAAAAATAAGCCCTAGTGCTTTTTTGGGGGTAAAAAAAGTATAAGACAGTGTCTTATTTTTGGAATAACACCGTATATACCCCCATCCTGCTATATACCCCCATCCTGCTATATACCCCCATCCTGCTATATACTGACATCCTGGAATATGCCCCCATCCTGCTATATAACGCCATCCTGCTATATACCCCCATCCTGCTATATACCACCATCCTGCTGTATTCCCCCATCATGCGATATACCCCAATCCTGCTATATACAGCCATCCTGCTATATACTGCCATCCTGGTATATGCCCTCATCCTGCTATATTCCTCAATCCTGCTATATACTGCCATCCTGGAATATGCCCCCATCCTGCTATATACCCCCATCCTGCTATATACCCCATCCATCCTGATATATACCCCCATCCATCCTGATATATACCCCCATCCTGCTATATACCTCCATCCTGCTATATACCCCCATCCTGCTATATACCCCCATCCTGCTATATGGCCTGTATCCTGTGGCACACAAAAAAATAAACGTTTATACTCACCTTTCCTCACTCCAGGCAGCATCGCGCCTCCTCCTGTCAGTGACGGCAGCAGCGCCGCTGACCTGTGTGGAGCCGTCACCATTGTCTGCAGCATCGCTCATCCTCCTATCTGCTGTCAGCTGACCTGTGTGAAGACTAGCGCTGCGCACAGCGATGACGTCATCCCTGTATACAGATCAGGTGGCCGGCAGACAGGAGGAGATCACGATGCTGCAGACAACGGTGACAGGAGAATATACTTATTCACTGCGCCCTGCGCTGATGATGATGCGCGGGGAGCAGTGTATACAGCCGCACATGATCACTCCAGGCTGACATCCCTGCTGACAGCATGGGCGTGCATATGAAATGAGCGCGCCCACGTGGTCACGGCAGGCTGCTATAGTCTGCTCATGCCACCGATGACCCGCTCCACCGCAGCATCCTCATTCCCCGCAGCCACATTCAGACTATAAGATGCACCCCCAACTTTCCCCCAACATTTGGGGGGAAAAAAGTGCGTTTTATAGTCCAAAACATACGGTATGTTTTTTATTCACCATCAATAAATTTATTTGTGTGATTAACATATTGGTTGTTATTTTTATTATTATTTGTTTTCTGCCTTAACCTGAATCTCTTTCTGCAATCCATGTATCTGAAGAAAATTTGATAAATAGACCAAAATGGCATTTTTTGGATTATTTGTAAAAAAAAAAGGAATTAGCAGCACAATACAATAAAGTGCCAAGTTCTATTGATTGTTGTACAGAGTAGGATCTTACTTGAACACCCCCATTCAGGAGTAGAGTAAACAATTTTTTTCCTTCTATAAACAATGCTGGCTATCAATTCCCTTTTAAAATACAGTCCCTGACAGAAGTTCTGTCGCTTATCCATGTTATGTAATGAAAAGCTTATAACCTGACTCTAAATTCATCCATTGGTTTCATAAATTACTCTTTTGAAAGCTGAACGCCTCCCAAATTTAGTTTAGGTTATGAAAATAAAGTTGCTGCAAAACTGAAATATCAATCATTTAATGAACACAGAAAGGTCAGATTTTGACAAGACAAAAGTTTTGTCGTTTTGTCATATAATGCACCCAATCCTAGTTTACATCCTCACCTGTGCTCATTAGTGGGTGTGTATACAAATAAACCCAGCACCCTAGACCTTCAGTTGAACTGCAACTTGACCTCTGACAACATGCCAAAAATCCACCCTGCGGCCAAAGCCTTGATTATCATGAGGCTGAGAACCAGATCCACTGCAGAGGTGGCTGGCACCTTTAATGTCAAGTACAAAGAATTAAAAAAAGATTTGAAGAGACTGGAGATGTTTTGACAAGCCCAGGTCCAGCAGACCCCGCAAGACAACTGCTCAGGAGGAACGTTTGTTGGTTGGAAAATCCAAAGCCAGTCCCTCTTCCACTGCAGCAGAGATCCAAAAGGCCTGGTCACCTCAAGTCCCTGTGTCAACTAGAACAGTTTGTTGGATTCTGTCTCGAAATGGCCTCCATTGTCGAATCAGTGCCCAGAAGCCATCACTAAACAAAAGGCAATTAAAAAACCATGTGGCATTTGCCAAGTCCCACAGCCTGCTAAACAGATGGACGCTGGAAAAGTGGCGGAAGATGGATTCCTCTGATGAATCTTCAGTTGAATTACACCACAGTTGCCGCAAATACTGCAGGAGACCTACTAGAAACCCGTATGGATCCAGAAAACAGTTATGTTTGGTGGTGGAGAGATCATGGTCTGGGGGTTACATTCAGTATGGGGGTGTGCGAAACATTTGCAAGGTGGAAGGCAATATCAATAGCCTAAAATATCAAGAAGTATTAGCAACCTTTTACATTCCCAATCATAAAAGGAGTCAAATTCTGCAGCAGGATGGTGCTCCATCTCATACATCCATCTCTACAACAAAGTTCCTCTTGGCAAAGAAGATCAAGGTGCTCAAGGACTGGCCAGCCCAGTCACCAGACATGAACATCATTGAGCATGTTTGGGGTAGGATGAAACAGGAAGCTTGGAAGACAAAACCAAAGAATATAGATGAACTCTGGGAGGCATGTAAGACTGCATTCTTTGCTATTCCTGATGACTTCATCAATAAATTGTATGAATCATTGTTGAACCGCATGGATGCAGTCCTTCAAGGTCATGGAAGTCACACAAAATATTAAATATGGCTCTAATACCACCACAACTTCATTTACCAATGTTATACAACATATCTTTGTAGTAGAAGTTAATTATTTGATTGAATTTCACATTACTTTCTGTGGGCAACAAAACGTTTGTCTTGCCAAAATCTGACCTTTCTGTGTGCATTAAATGATCAATATTTCAGCTTTGCAGCAACTTTATTTTCATAACCTAAACCAAATTTGGGAGGGTTTCAGCTTTCAAAAGAGTGATTTATGAAACCAATGTATGAATTTAAAGTCAAGTTGTAAGATTTTATTTACATAACATGGATAAGCGACAGAACTTCTGTCAGGGACTGTATGCCAGTTAAGGTCCAGTCACACTAAGCAACTTACCAGCGATCCAAACAACGATAGGGATCGCTGGTAAGTTGCTAGGAGGTTGCTGGTGAGATGTCACACTGCGACGCTCCAGCGATCCCACCAGCAACCTGACCTGGCAGGGATCGCTGGAGCGTCGCTACACAAGTTGCTGGTGAGCTCACCAGCAACCAGTGACAAGCCCCCAGCGCAGCGTGGAAGATGCTGCGCTTGGTAACTAAGGTAAATATCGGGTAACCAACCCGATATTTACCTTGGTTACCACCGCACGGAGCTACACGTGCAGAGAGCAGGGAGCAGCGCACACTGAGCGCTGGCTCCTTGCTCTCCTAGTTACAGCACACATCGGGTTAATTAACCCGATGTGTGCTGCAGCTAAATGTGCACAGAGCAGGGAGCAGCGCACAATGCTTAGCGCTGGCTCCTTGCTCTCCTAGTTACAGCACACATCGGGTTAATTAACCCGATGTGTGGTGCAGCTAAATATGCACAGAGCAGGGAGCAGCGCACAATGCTTAGCGCTGGCTCCTTGCTCTCCTAGTTCCAGCATACATCGGGTTAATTAACCCGATGTGTGCTGCAGCTACATGTGCACAGAGCAGGAGCCGGCACTGACAGTGAGAGTGGAGGAGGCTGGTATCGAAGGTAAATATCGGGTAACCAAGGACAGGGCTTCTTGGTTACCCGATGTTTACATTGGTTACCAGCCTCCGCAGAAGCCGGCTCCTGCTGCCTGCACATTTAGTTGTTGCTGTCTCGCTGTCACACACAGCGATCTGTGCTTCACAGCAGGACAGCAACAACTAAAAAATGGCCCAGGACATTCAGCAACAACCAACGACCTCACAGCAGGGGCCGGGTTGTTGCTGGATGTCACACACAGCAACATCGCTAGCAACGTCACAAAAGTTGTTCGTTAGCAGCGATGTTGCTAGCGATGTTGCTTAGTGTGACGGGGCCTTTAGATTTCTTCCACTGAGACCCCCCAGACACATTCATGTTTCCATTTTTCCAGTACGTGTGGTGTCCATTTTTACACATACTGGAGGCCCGTTCATGTAACGTGGCGCGGGGTGGTAGCCGTGGGTGAGGAAATTGTCTGTTCACCCCGGCAAACTACATGAAAATGGAGGTCCTGGCTGGGTGAGTGGTGTTTCACTCCAGAGGCTATATGCATTGACCAGCCCCATGTTGCCGATGGTTTTGTCTGGCCAGGACCAGATGATACACAGTTCAATGAGGGAGACCACAAGTTCATAAAAAACATTGTTTTACTGAAAGATAACTTGGTAACAAGAACATACATAAGATGGCAGACACAAATCTTCTTGCACATTTCAATAGCGCAGAGGATCATTAAGCACACATTCTTCATTTTAGTCGTTCCAACCTCCATAAGGCCTTTTCTTCCCTTCACTACCCAGCCTAATACTACATAACAGTCCTTGGAAGTCATTCTCCTCCTCAAGAAGTCCCACGTTTTTTCCCTCCTAGAGGGGTATCGCCAATATGGCTGGACCAAGCTATAAATTACTGAAGACTCTTCAGGGACACTCGCTTAAGACACTCACTTTGTTCCTTGTCTTTCTTGCACCAGGACCCGTCTCTCTCTCTCTCTGTCACTTGTTCCTTCAGTCAGTGCACTGACCCGGCTCCACTAGATCACTCTGTGTCACGGTAATCTCCTTCTTTTTCTCAGCTGTTGCCTCTTTTCCTCGGTCACACTATTCTATGTAATGGTCTCCCTCTCTTCATGACACCCATGTCATGCGGCTCTGCTGCTCCTCACACTTAAGGTCTGATCTTGTCACAGGCTGGGACCTAACTGACGTTCCCACAGCAACCGTTTCTCTCCTGCAGCACTAACTACTCCCCTATTGGCTAATCCTAGAATCCCAACTGTCACCTGTCTGTCACCGGGCAGATTTAACTTTTCACCTGCATACCTATAACACTAGTAATTTATATATATAATTGCCTTATTCTGTCTGTCTGTCTGTCTGTCTGTCTATCTGTCTGTCTGTCTTGCTCCAAAATTGTGTCCTTACGGTGACACAAAGCTGATTGGCCGCTGGGCTTGCCATGGCCCAGCCCCCCCGCACGGATTGGCCGCTCGCCCAGGCTCCGCCCGCACACGGATTGGCCGACCGCTCGCCCAGGCTCCGCCCCCCACACGGATTGGCCTCTCGCCCCGGCACCCTGCAGCATTGGCAACTCGGCCACGCCCCGCCCCCTCACGCAATGCACGCTCGCTATGGCCCCGCCCCCCGCACGCATTCCCCGAACCGACACGGAGCCACGACTCCCAGGTGAGTACTGTACCCCCGGGAGCCCACATCAGCGTACGCCGCCAACCCAGCCAACACATACCCTCGCATTGCTGGGGTTGCCGCCGTATGCTGGTGTGGGCTCCCGTGCGAGCGGGGGACGGGATACGCTGGTAACCATGGTAGCATAGTTACCAGCGCATCAAGGTCCTGCAGCGGCGGAACATACACACGCACACACATAACAACACACACACACATCAGATCACACTCACTCTCACACACACATCACATTGCATCCACACACTCACAACATCCTGGGATATCGCTTGCTTCTCGGCGGCGATACTGTGGAGTGACCTTCCAGGACCTGCCGGAGGATCACATGGCTAGAAGCATGTGGTATCTCCGGATGTTGTGAGTGTGAGCGCGTATGTGCGATATCTTCAGTGTGTGTGTGAGTGTATGCGATCGGATGTGTGTGAGTGTGTTCTGATGTGTGAGTGTGTGTGTGTGAGTGTATGCGATCGGATCTGTGAGTGTCGGCAGAGGAGTACGGCGTGCTTGGGGAGGCTGGGAGGAGAGAGGCTGATCCTGGGGAAGGCTGGGAGGGGGAGGCTGATGCTGGGGGAGGCTGGGAGGAGAGAGGCTGACGCTGGGGTAGGCTGATGCTGGGGGAGGCTGGGAGGGTGTAGGCTGATGCTGGGGTAGGCTGATGCTGGGGTAGGCTGATGCTGGTGGAGGCTGGGAGGGTGTAGGCTGATGCTGGGGGAGGCCGAGAGGAGAGGCTGATGCTGGGGGAGGCTGGGAGGAGAGAGGCTGATGCTGGGGGAGGCTGGGAGGGGGAGGCTGATGCTGGGGGAGGCTGGGAGGAGGGAGGCTGGGAGTAGAGAGGCTGATCCTGGGGAAGGCTGGGAGGGGGAGGCTGATGCTGGAGGAGGCTGGGAGGAGAGAGGCTGATGCTGGGGGAGGCTGGGAGGAGAGAGGCTGATGCTGGGGGAGGCTGGGAGGCGAGAGGCTGATGCTGGGGGAGGCTGGGAGGGGGAGGCTGATGCTGGGGGAGGCTGGGAGGGGGAGGCTGATGCTGGGGGAGTCTGGGAGGGGGAGGCTGATGCTGGGGGAGGCTGGGAGGGGGGAGGCTGAGAGAAGAGAGGCTGATGCTGGGGGAGGCTGAGGCTGGGAGGAGAGAGGATGGAGCACGTTTGGGAGTGCACAGCATGGCGGATGGAGCACGTTTGGGAGTGCGCAGCATGGCGGATGGACCACGTTTGGGAGTGCGCAGCATGGCAGATGGACCACGTTTTGGAGTGCGCAGCATGGCAGATGGAGCACGTTTGGGAGTGCGCAGCATGGCGGATGGAGCACGTTTGGGAGTGCGCAGCATGGCGGATGGAGCACGTTTGGGAGTGCGCAGCATGGCGGATGGAGCACGTTTGGGAGTGCGCAGCATGGCGGATGGAGCACGTTTGGGAGTGCGCAGCATTGCGGATGGAGCACGTTTGGGAGTGCGCAGCATGGCGGATGGACCACGTTTGGGAGTGCGCAGCATGGCGGATGGAGCACGATGGGTGGTGCGCAGCATGGCGGATGGAGCACGATGGGGGGTGCGCAGCATGGGGGATGGAGCACACCTCCCCCAACACACACACACAACACACCACACACACACTGGGAACCACAAACACCGCCCTACACAGACACCCACACACAGACAACGCTGCACACACACAACACCCAATACACAAACACCGCGGCATACATAAATATACGCACATACCACGCAACACACACATTGCACAAAACATACCTCCCCCCAAAACACACCACACCCACACAAACCGCGCAACACACACACACACAACGCTACAGACACAGCGCTCCACAAACAACGCAACACACTCAACACACATACAACACCGCTCTCACCCCCCGCCACACCCAGACAACACCCAGAACATGTACAGCGCCCTACACAAACACTTGGTAACTACAGACAACAACATCTATATATATAACAAAAATCATACATTAACTACACAATACGTAAATTCTAGAATACCCGATGCGTAGAATCGGGCCACCTTCTAGTTTATATATATAATTGCCTTATTCTGTCTGTCTGTCTGTCTGTCTTGCTCCAAAATTGTGTCGTTACAGTGACAACCGTCGGATTGGCAGCTGGGCTCGGCCTGGCCCCGCCCCTCCACACGGATTGGCCACTCTGCTCGGCCTGGCCCTGCCCCCTGCATGGATTAACCGTTTGGCCAGGCCCGCCCTGCACGCGATGCCCGCTAGGCCACGCCCCCGCACGCGATGCCCGCTAGGCCATGCCCCCTCACCCGATGCCCACTAGGCCACACCCCCTCACACTATGCCTGCTAGGCCACGGCCCCTCACACTATGCCCACTAGGCCACGCCCCCTCACACTATGGCCCTCGGCCACGCCCCCCTTACACGTTGGGCACCTGTACACCTCCCCCCAGGACAACTCCTCCCATTATACTCCTCTTTCCCCAGGACTACTCCTCCCATTATACTCCTCCTATTATAATCCTATTATACTCCTCTCTGAGGGGTTCGCAGCATGGGGGATGGAGCACGATGGGGAGTGCAGCATGGGGGGTGCCCAGAATGGGGGGGTGAAACACGATGGGGGGTGCGTAGCATGGGGGATGGAGCACGATGGGGGGTGCAGCATGGGGGATGGAGCACGATGGGGGGGTGCCCAGAATGGGGGGATGAAACATGATGGGGGGTGCGCAGCATGGGGGATGGAGCACGATGGGGGTGCGCAGCATGGGGGATGGAGCATGATGGGGGTGCAGCATGGGGCGTGGACCACGATGGGGGATGCCCAGAATGGGGGGATGAAACACGATGGGGGGTGCGAAGCATGGGGGATGGAGCACGATGGGGGGTGCAGCATGGGGAATGTAGCACGATGGGGGGTGCCCAGAATGGAGGGATGAAACACGATGGGGGTGCGCAGCATGGGGGATGGAGCATGATGGGGGGTGCGCAGCATGGGTGATGGAGCACAATGGGGAGTGCAGCATGGGGGATGGAGCACGATGGAGGGTACAGCATGGGGGGTGGACGACGATGGGGGGTGCCCAGAATGGGGGGATGAAACATGATGGGGGGTGCGCAGCATGGGGGATGGAGCACGATGGGGGTGCGCAGCATGGGGGATGGACCACGATGGGTGCGCAGCATGGGGGATGGAGCACGATGGGGGGTGCAGCATGGGGGGTGGACCAAGATGGGGGGTGCACACCTCCCCCCAAAACACACACACACCGCCACACATGCACCGCACAACAGACCACACACACACACTGGGAACCACAAACACCGCCCTACACAGACACCCACACACACACAGACAATGCTGCACACACACAACACACAAACACCGCGGCACACACAAATATATTCACATACCGCGCAACACACACATTGCACAAAACTTACCTCCCCCCAAAACACACACACGCACCCCACACACACACACCCACACAAACCGCGCAACACACACAGCACCACACACACAACGCTACAGACACACAGCGCTCCACAAACAATGCAACACACAACGCAACACACAAACAACACCACTCTCACACACCCCCACCCAGACAACACCCAGAACATTTACAGCGCCCTACACAAACACTTGGCAACTACACACAACAACATCTATATATATATATATATATATATATCTATATAACAAAAATCATACATTAACTACACAATACGTAAATTCTACAATACCCGATGCGTTAGAATCGGGCCACCTTCTAGTACCTTAATAAGCATCCTACATTATATACTACATAACATTACATCTTATACCTTATCATATATACAAATATATATTTAAGAACATATTTGGTGTCTTCAGGGGTAGGATCTCGACCACCATCTTAAAATTCAATGGAACGGAAGGTACGGTGAGCATTTAATATAACATAATATGTGTACCTTTCGTTTCATCGCCGGCCTCCTGGGTCCTGTAGTTCGTCGCTCCAGGAACTTCCTGTCACCGCTACTGAAAGGCAGCGCGCTGGCCAATCTGAGGCAAGCGGCTCTGCCTTTGACGTCAGCGCTCTGGCCAGGAAGTTCCTCCCTCGTCGTTATGGTAACGCGAAACACAGCCCGGCCCCGTACCACAGAACAGCAAGTCCCAGGAGACCGGCGATGGAACGGAAGGTAAGGTGAGCATAATATGTGCGTGTGTGTGCGTGCTTGTGTGTTTGTGTATGTTTGTGTGAGTTTGTACATGTTTGTGTGTGTTTGTATGTGTGTGTGGAATGGCGCAATAGGGGACCAGGATGGGACATTTAACACGTTGTGGAACGAATTGTCTGCATTGTAATGATTTCCTATGGGAAATCTTGCTTTGCTGAACGAGTAACTTGGTTAACAAGCACATCCCAGAACGGATTGTTCTCGTTAAGCAAGGTTCCACTGTAAATGCATTCAAGACATTAATGTATTTTATGTGTTAAAGATGTGCAAAGATGATAGGCAGAGAGAGAGAGATGATAGATAGCTAATAGATACATAGCTATCTAAAGTTTACAGCTATTAACCAAATAAATAAATAAAAGAAAAAAAACAGGTGGGGTCCCCCCTATTTTTGCTAACTAGCAAATGTAAAGTAGATAGCTGTGAACTGATATTACCAGGCTGGGAAGCGTGAGCTGGGAGTGGCTACTGCTAAAAGTCTATGGAGCCTTGTTGTGAGTCTCCATAGCCTTTGCTCAACATAATTGAGCAATGTCGTGGGAACCGCTGGACTGCGTTGGACTTGGGAACATTGCTATTGAATAAGTTGGTGAATAAGGGACAGAATCTTGTTTTTATTTTTCTCTTTATATGTCTTTTAGGTTTCCATTTGTGGACAATGTCGGAATCCCTGTATGGACCCTCTGTGAGAGGGTGACCTATGGTCATGTACCCTCCTGAAAACATTGCTGGTTTTATTGCTAATGAGTGATATGTGCTTATATGTAAGGGTATGGTAACTTGTTACGATGCTGAAGTTGGTTTCTTATTCGTCAGTTTCTTATTCGTCAATTTAGAATTTTCAGTTTTTTATGCATTTAACAACAAAATAACACCTCACAATAATAAAATACAATGCACTGATGTGCCCTAATATAAATACACTCAACATCAGCTGCGAAAAATGTAAAACTGGCAAAAAAATGGGCATCGAAGTGGGCACCAAAGTATGTTAGTGAAAGGGTTAAATGGCTTTGGGCCACTAATCTAACACCACATTTACATACCTAGTAATGCCCCTAATCAGACTCAAGTAACTTTAGCCTGGCCCAAACAGGTTCTGGGCATCAAAACTGGCATCAAAGTGGGCACACAGCCAATTTTCACAGATTTGAATAAGTAACTGGTGTTTTAAGGAGTTAAATGGCATTGGACCACTGATCTCACACCACATTTACATACCTAGTGATGCCACACATCAAATTCAGATCACTCCAGCCTGGCCCAAACAGGTTCTGGGCATCAGAGCTTGCATCAAAGTGGGTAAAACCCCAGTTTTCACAGATTTGAATAAGTAACTGGTGTTTTTCAGGGGTTAAATAGCTTTGGGTCACTGATTTCAAACCAAATTTACATACCTAATGATGCCACACATCAAATTCAGATCAAACCAGCCTGGCCCAAACAGGTTCTGGGCATCAGAACTGGCATCAAAGTGGGCAAATGGCCAGTTTTCACAGATTTGAATAAGTAACTGGTGTTTTTCAGGGGTTAAATA
Source organism: Anomaloglossus baeobatrachus (assembly GCF_048569485.1). Taxonomy (NCBI): domain Eukaryota; kingdom Metazoa; phylum Chordata; class Amphibia; order Anura; family Aromobatidae; genus Anomaloglossus; species Anomaloglossus baeobatrachus. The sequence continues at coordinate 156,526,935 of NC_134355.1, read as the reverse complement.
GCTTTGGGTCACTGATTTCACACCAAATTTACATACCTAATGATGCCACACTTCAAATTCAGATCAATCCAGCCTGGCCCAAACAGGTTCTGGGCATCAGAACTGGCATCAAAGTGGGCAAAACTCCAGTTTTCACAGATTTGAATAAGTAACTGGTGTTTTTGAGGGGTTAAATGGCTTTGGGCCACTGATCTCACACCACATTTACATACCTAGTGATGCCACACATCAAATTCAGATCACTCCAGCCTGGCCCAAACAGGTTCTGGGCATCAGAACTGGCATCAAAGTGGGCAAATGGCCAGTTTTCACAGATTTGAATAAGTAACTGGTGTTTTTGAGGGGTTAAATGTCTTTGGGCCACTGATCTCACAACACATTTACATAACTATTGATGCCCGACATCAAATTCAGATCAATCCAGCCTGGCCCAAACAGGTTCTGGGCATCAGAACTGGCATCAAAGTGGGCAAAATGGCCAGTTTTCACAGATTTGAATACGTAACTGGTGTTTTTGAGGGGTTAAATAGCTTTAGGTCACTTATTTCACACCAAATGTACATACCTAGTGATGCCACACATCAAATTCAGATAACTTCAGCCTGGCTCAAACAGGTTCTGGGCATCAGAACTGGCATCAAAGTGGGAAAAACCTCAGTTTTCACAGATTTGAATAAGTAACTGGTGTTTTTGAGGGGTTAAATAGCTTTGGACCACTGATCTCACACCACATTTACATACCTAGTGATGCCCGACATCAAATTCAGATCAATCCAGCCTGGCCCAAACAGGTTCTGGGCATCAGAACTGGCATCAAAGTGGGCAAAATGGCCAGTTTTCACAGATTTGAATAAGTAACTGGTGTTTTTGAGGGGTTAAATAGCTTTGGGTCACTGATTTCACACCAAATGTACATACCTAGTGATGCCACACATCAAATTCAGATAACTTCAGCCTGGCCCAAACAGGTTCTGGGCATCAGAACTGGCATCAAAGTGGAAAAAACCTCAGTTTTCACAGATTTGAATAAGTAACTGGTGTTTTTGAGGGGTTAAATACCTTTGGACCACTGATCTCACACCACATTTACATACCTAATGATGCCACACCTCAAATTCAGATCACTCCAGCCTGGCCCAAACAGGTTCTGGGCATCAGAACTGGCATCAAAGTGGGCAAAACCCCAGTTTTCACAGATTTGAATAAGTAACTGGTGTTTTTGAGGGGTTAAATGGCTTTGGGCCACTGATCTCACACCACATTTACATACCTAGTGATGCCACACATCAAATCCAGATCACTCCAGCCTGGCCCAAACAGGTTCTGGGCATCAGAACTGGCATCAAAGTGGGCAAATGGCCAGTTTTCACAGATTTGAATAAGTAACTGGTGTTTTTGAGGGGTTAAATGGCTTTGGGCCACTGATCTCACACCACATTTACATACCTATTGATGCCCGACATCAAATTCAGATCAATCCAGCCTGGCCCAAACAGGTTCTGGGCATCAGAACTGGCATCAAAGTGGGCAAAATGGCCAGTTTTCACAGATTTGAATAAGTAACTGGTGTTTTTGAGGGGTTAAATAGCTTTGGGTCACTGATTTCACACCAAATGTACATACCTAGTGATGCCACACATCAAATTCAGATAACTTCAGCCTGGCCCAAACAGGTTCTGGGAATCAGAACTGGCATCAAAGTGGAAAAAACCTCAGTTTTCACAGATTTGAATAAGTAACTGGTGTTTTTGAGGGGTTAAATAGCTTTGGATCACTGATCTCACACCACATTTACATACCTAGTGATGCCCCACATCAAATTCAGATCACTCCAGCCTGGCCCAAACAGGTTCTGGGCATCAGAACTGGCATCAAAGTGGGCAAAACCCCAGTTTTCACAGATTTGAATAAGTAACTGGTGTTTTTGAGGGGTTAAATAGCTTTGGGTCACTTATTTCACACCAAATTTACATACCTAATGATGCCACACCTCAAATTCAGATCACTCCAGCCTGGCCCAAACAGGTTCTGGGCATCAGAACTGGCATCAAAGTGGGCAAAACCCCAGTTTTCACAGATTCGAATAAGTAACTGGTGTTTTTGAGGGGTTAAATGGCTTTGGGCCACTGATCTCACACCACATTTACATACCTAGTGATGCCACACATCAAATCCAGATCACTCCAGCCTGGCCCAAACAGGTTCTGGGCATCAGAACTGGCATCAAAGTGGGCAAATGGCCAGTTTTCACACATTTGAATAAGTAACTGGTGTTTTTGAGGGGTTAAATAGCTTTGGGTCACTGATTTCACACCAAATGTACATACCTAGTGATGCCACACATCAAATTCAGATAACTTCAGCCTGGCCCAAACAGGTTCTGGGCATCAGAACTGGCATCAAAGTGGAAAAAACCTCAGTTTTCACAGATTTGAATACGTAACTGGTGTTTTTGAGGGGTTAAATAGCTTTGGACCACTGATCTCACACCACATTTACATACCTAGTGATGCCCCACATCAAATTCAGATCACTCCAGCCTGGCCCAAACAAGTTCTGGGCATCAGAACTGGCATCAAAATGGGCAAAACCCCAGTTTTCACAGATTTGAATAAGTAACTGTTGTTTTTGAGGGGTTAAATAGCTTTGGGTCACTTATTTCACACCAAATTTACATACCTAATGATGCCACACCTCAAATTCAGATCACTCCAGCCTGGCCCAAACAGGTTCTGGGCATCAGAACTGGCATCAAAGTGGGCAAAACCCCAGTTTTCACAGATTTGAATAAGTAACTGGTGTTTTTGAGGGGTTAAATGGCTTTGGGCCACTGATCTCACACCACATTTACATACCTAGTGATGCCACACATCAAATCCAGATCACTCCAGCCTGGCCCAAACAGGTTCTGGGCATCAGAACTGGCATCAAAGTGGGCAAATGGCCAGTTATCACAGATTTGAATAAGTAACTGGTGTTTTTGAGGGGTTAAATAGCTTTGGGTCACTGATTTCACACCGAATGTACATACCTAGTGATGCCACACATCAAATTCAGATAACTTCAGCCTGGCCCAAACAGGTTCTGGGCATCAGAACTGGCATCAAACTGGAAAAAACCTCAGTTTTCACAGATTTGAATAAGTAACTGGTGTTTTTGAGGGGTTAAATAGCTTTGGACCACTGATCTCACACCACATTTACATACCTAGTGATGCCCCACATCAAATTCAGATCACTCCAGCCTGGCCCAAACAGGTTCTGGGCATCAGAACTGGCATCAAAGTGGGCAAAACCCCAGTTTTCACAGATTTGAATAAGTAACTGGTGTTTTTGAGGGGTTAAATAGCTTTGGGTCACTTATTTCACACCAAATTTACATACCTAATGATGCCACACCTCAAATTCAGATCACTCCAGCCTGGCCCAAACAGGTTCTGGGCATCAGAACTGGCATCAAAGTGGGCAAAACCCCAGTTTTCACAGATTTGAATAAGTAACTGGTGTTTTTGAGGGGTTAAATGGCTTTGGGCCACTGATCTCACACCACATTTACATACCTAGTGATGCCACACATCAAATCCAGATCACTCCAGCCTGGCCCAAACAGGTTCTGGGCATCAGAACTGGCATCAAAGTGGGCAAATTGCCAGTTTTCACAGATTTGAATAAGTAACTGGTGTTTTTGAGGGGTTAAATAGCTTTGGGTCACTGATTTCACAACAAATGTACATACCTAGTGATGCCACACATCAAATTCAGATAACTTCAGCCTGGCCCAAACAGGTTCTGGGCATCAGAACTGGCATCAAAGTGGAAAAAACCTCAGTTTCACAGATTTGAATAAGTAACTGGTGTTTTTGAGGGGTTAAATAGCTTTGGACCACTGATCTCACACCACATTTACATACCTAGTGATGCCCCACATCAAATTCAGATCACTCCAGCCTGGCCCAAACAAGTTCTGGGCATCAGAACTGGCATCAAAGTGGAAAAAAACCTCAGTTTTCACAGATTTGAATAAGTAACTGGTGTTTTTGAGGGGTTAAATGGCTTTGGGCCACTGATCTCACACCACATTTACATACCTAGTGATGCCACACATCAAATCCAGATCACTCCAGCCTGGCCCAAACAGGTTCTGGGCATCAGAACTGGCATCAAAGTGGGCAAATTGCCAGTTTTCACAGATTTGAATAAGTAACTGGTGTTTTTGAGGGGTTAAATAGCTTTGGGTCACTGATTTCACAACAAATGTACATACCTAGTGATGCCACACATCAAATTCAGATAACTTCAGCCTGGCCCAAACAGGTTCTGGGCATCAGAACTGGCATCAAAGTGGGCAAATGGCCAGTTTTCACAGATTTGAATAAGTAACTGGTGTTTTTGAGGGGTTAAATAGCTTTGGGTCACTGATTTCACACCAAATTTACATACCTAGTGATGCCACACATTAAATTCAGATCACTCAAGCCTGGCCCAAACGGGTTCTGGGCATCAGAACTGGCATCAAAGTGGGCAAAACCCCAGTTTTCACAGAATTGAATAAGTAACTGGTGTTTTTGAGGGGTTAAATAGCTTTATGCCACTGATCTCACACCACATTTACATACCTAGTGATGTCACACATCAAATCCTGATCCCTCCAGCCTGGCCCAAACAGGTTCTGGGCATCAGAACTGGCATCAAAGTGGGCAAATGGGCAGTTTTCACAGATTTGAATACGTAACTGGTGTTTTTGAGGGGTTAAATGGCCTTGGGCCACTGATCTCACACCACATTTACATACATTTACCAGTTACTTATTCATATCTGTGAAAACTGGGTTTTTGCCCACTTTGATGCCAGTTCTGATGCCCAGAACCCCTTTGGGCCAGGCTGGAGTGATCTGAATTTGATGTGGGGTATCACTAGGTATGTAAATGTGGTGTGAGATCAGTGGCCCAAAGCCATTTAACCCCTCAAAAACACCAGTTACTTATTCAAATCTGTGAAAACTGGGTCTTTGCCCACTTTGATGCCAGTTCTGATGCTCAGAACCTGTTTGGGCCAGGCTGAAGTGATCTGAATTTGATGTGTGGCATCACTAGGTATGTAAATGTGGTGTGAATTCACTGTCCCAAAGCCATTTAACCCCTGAAAAATACCAGTTACTTATTCAAATCTGTGAAAATTGGCTGTGTGCCCACTTTGATGCCAGTTCTGATGCCCAGAACCCCTTTGGGCCAGGCTGGAGTCACTTGAGTTTGATTAGGGGCATCACGATATATGTAAATGTTGTGTTAGATCAATGGCCCAAAGCCATTTAACCCTTTCACTAACATACTTCGGTGCCCACTTTGATGCCCATTTGTTTGCCAGTTTTAAAATTTTCGCAGCTGATTTTGAGTGTATTTATATTAGGGCACATCAGTGCATTGTATTCAATTATGTTGTGTTATTTTTGTTGTTAAACATGTAAAAAACTGAAAATACTAAATTGCCAAATAAGAAACTGACGAATAAGAAACCAACTTCAGCATCATTAACTTGTTTAATTCCCCTCAATGCCGCAGTACTGCCAATCACTACTAGATGTCACTGGTTTCGGGTTCACTGTTTGTACACAGTACATAGAGTATGAGTAGCTCTGTTTTAAGAACAAGGAAACTGATGGCAGAGTTAACAGGAGAGCCATCCCAAAATGGGCTGAGTAAAGGGTATATAGTTTGAGGGATTTCCTTGGTTTATAGTAGTGTATGAAAAAAGACAAAGTAGAGGGACAGAAGTAAGAGTACATGGTGCCGAGATATGAATGCAGGGTTAACTCTCAAGAGGTGACATATAAGGGGACACCTTCCAGCCAGCGTGTAGACAGTGCAGAGACAGTGTTGGCAAGAGTATAATGGGGACCTAGAGAGAGAAAAGGCTGACCGGCTAAGGAACACTGACAAAAGGGCATCAGCTCTATGGGCAGCCCAGAAAAGTAGCAATGCAGTGCTAAAGGTGAGCAATCATACCGTTACATCGGGACCGATATAACTAATTACCAGTAAGATGCAGTACCACCAATTATCCCCTGATTCTGTGCCGGCTTCTGTGATTGAGAATATGAAAATGCTTAATACCCATGCTGAAGAGCTGGTCTTTACAAACAAAAATATATTGCTTTGTGAAAGCCTGTGTTTGAAGTTATCTGCATAAAAAATTAAAGAAGTTTTTAAACTCTGTTGTGGACTTTCCATGAAGGACGCTAAATGCACCTGTATGGCACTATGTCAGTGGTTCCCAAACTCCAGTCGTCAAGACCCCCAACAGGTCATGTTTTCAGGATTTCCTTAATATAGCACAGGGGATGCCTTGATAATGATTCCATCACCTGTTCAATAGTAAGGAAATCCTGAAAACATGACTTGTTGGGGGCCATGAGGACTGGAGTTTGGGAAACACTGCACTATGTGAAAGTGAAGAGAAACAGGAGGCATTCGGCTTTAAGGTACCCATACACAACAGATTTCCACACACACTCCATGTTGTCTGTAGCGTGACTGCCGAGGACAGCGAGGCCCTCGACCATGAGTACCGCTCTTTGAACTTTTACATTTGGCATAGTTGGCAGAATGGAAATTCCTTGCATGAAAACAGGGAAAATATGACCCCTGGTGCAGAAGATGGAGTGCCTGGAATTAAACGGCTTGAAGTGATGCTGTATATGGACTTTGTACTGGTGGACAGTGACGCAGAGAAAATTATGTCTAAAATGGTGGACCGCAGCATAGATCCTAAGATGGTGCTAGAGAGGAAGTGATACAGCCCATCGTGGGAGTGGACAGTGCCTGAGCACATGAAAATGTACCTGGTCTGTGGGAATGTCAGTGTCGCGGGCGGAGGAGGGGACGCCGCGCTCTCCCTACTGCTCGGGTCCGGCTGCCGCTGCGGCTGCTGCGGCCTGCCGCTGCTCGGTGGCTCGAGCGATGGGCCGGATCCCAGGGACTCGAGCGGCGCTCCTCGCCCGTGAGTGAAAAGGGGATTGGTTGTTTTGGGATAGTTTATTTTCCGTGACGCCACCCACGGTTGTGGTGATTTGTTAACACCACCGCTGCTCTGTATGGGGAGCCCGGGAGTGATGGTATGGAGCAGCCAGTTGTTGATGTGCCCCTCCGTGGGTAGGGGTTGTGGTGCTCCCGGGGCCCAGTGATGGGGTTGGAATGGTGGACAGGCAGGTATGGGGCCTGTGGAGGTGCAGGGGCGCAGGGGCAGCGCTGTGCCGCACGACACGGAGGTACTCACTCAGCCAGTAACCATGACACAGTTCTCGGTAAACAAACGGCTGGTTGGACGGGTCCCTCGGACGGTTCACGGTGCTGATGTTCCCTGCAGTTAGCGGTGATGGTCTCTTCCCTGCACCTATGTTAGTCTCTGTGGTAGCGATGGGTCCCCACCGGTTACCCACTCCTCGGCTTCAAGCTGGGCCGAAGGAGCCCTACTTTGCCCGCAGGCGCTGGCCCTGGGAAACTGGTGCCCTGGCGGTGGCGGTGTCTCCCCTTCACGGTCGGGCTGTTGCCTTCAATCGGGACTTGGTTGTTAGGAGACAGACGTCCCCTTCACTGACGGATTTGGCAAATTATGGCGACTCCTAGCCTTGCCGGGATCCGAAAGGCCCCTGCCCTGGTGCTGACTGTTCTTCGTATACTGCTCCGGTACCGCCGGGTCACTACCCGTCCGCGGTCCTTCCAGCAACCTCCGAGCAGTCCCCCTGCAGACTATCACCGCCGTCTGCTGACCTTGCTGTCACAGTTCGGGGCACACACCCGGATCAACTTCAGGCTTTACTACTCTCACTTTTCTGTCACTTCAGCTTTCTCTTTAGCTCCACTACCACTTCACTTCCTTCTACTTCACACTCCAAAACTGCACTTCTGGTTCTTCCCGCCTCCAGGGCTGTGAACTCCTCGGTGGGCGGAGCCAACCACCTGGCCCACCCCCTGGTGTGGACATCAGCCCCTGGAGGAAGGCAACAAGGATTTTGGGGTTAGCTAGGTGTACCTGTAGGGAATGTGGGGTGCATGTGATGTTGTGACCTGTGACCCCTGGCTTGCCCAGGGCGTCACATTCCCCCTTAGCAAAACGCAGACCGTCCTCGGGCTGCCCGTCCAACACCGGTTTTATTTTCCTTTTTGTTTTCTGTGAAAATATGAAAAACGGTAACACATTTACAACTTATGGCATCATCCCACAGCGGGAGGTTCATTTCTTAAACGTTACGGTTTTAAACGGTTGCGGTTGCCGCTCTCTCCCACCCAAGTAACCTGGCCCTGATGCTGCCCCTAAAGCCCAGGCAGCACCCCTTGACCCCAGTCCAGCACAAGTTACCCGAGCGGGATCTGTCCTTCCCCTCCAGAGGGTAGCCACCGGTTCCTGTGGTGGCTGGGCCCCAGCCTGCTTTGCTGTGGGCCCTCCCTCCAACCTGCCTCTCCGGAGACGGTAACGGTCAGCTGCAACAAAAGATTTTTATTTACAAGCCACTAACGTTTGTGGTTGCCCTGCAAGTTCACGGGCTTGTCCATGAGCAGTTCCTCATGCAAACTTTCAAACGGTCCCCACGGGGACAACGGTGCCGGCAACGGCCGGTTTCAAATCACGGTAAATCAGGTTACTCCATCAGTTGATTACTTCATTTTAAACACTGCAAACAAACACACTGACTGGTGGTCCCAACGGGGACGGTGCAACGGTGCTCCGCTGCCATTACTCATACTCTTCGGCATCACCTGAGGAAGGGGGCGCGGCGCTCACACGGGACTCCTGGCTGTCCCTCAGCTTAGCGTCCAGCGCGAACCACCCCCTCTCCCCACAGTGCCGGGTGTACTGCACGATGTCGCCCGGCATCAGGTTACGACCGGGATGCTCCTCAGGCAGGTGGGCATTCACATCCCGCCGGGCTATAAACACTTCGGCCTCCAGGCCCGGTTCATATATAAACCCATAGCCCCGGCGGACATCAAACCGCCTCACCTGCCCTTCGTACAGCGGCCCCCGGACACGGAACGTTGCCTGACGGAGACTCTCTTTTTCCAGGATTGCACGGGCCACCAGCTCCGCCTTCTTCCTCTCTCTCTCACCGATCTCCAGGCCCAACGGTACCGGCTCCCTGTCCCTGTCCCAGTACGGCGCTGCTGCGAGCTCCGGCGCACGGGTCGGGCCCCGCAAAACCTGCTTGACATTGCCCACTGCTGGTACTCTGGGCGGCAGGTCCCGCGGTGACGTGGCCTTAGACGCTGCCTTGCATCGGCAACCCGGCGCAACCTCAGCCGAGGTGTGGGGGATGGGCACAGGGGCTTTCCGCAGTTGGGCCTTCGGCACGGAGCGGGTCATCGGCTCCGGCTCGGGGACTTTCTCGGGGGACGCCTCCGGTTCGGCTTTCGGGGCTTTCCAGGGCAGCACCTCCGGTCGGCTGCGAGCTCCGGCTACAGGTCGGTCCGCTGGGGCGGATGGGCTGGGTATCGCTACCGGTTGCGGTGGTAGCGGGCCTAGTGGCGGGGTCACGGCCTCCGAGACGGGTGGCGAGAGAGGCAGCGGGGGGAGAGGGCTTGGACCGGGTCCCTCAGCCGCAGCGGCCGGTCCCTCGGGGACATAGGGGCGTGGGTCACTCACCCTCCCTTCCTCCGCCTCCTCCTCGCGTCTCCGCACGGTTGCTATAACGTCCGCCATGTCGGTCTCCCACTCCTCCATGAGGAGCTGCATCTTGACCTGCAGCCTTTGGTAGAGCTGCGCGGTCCGGATCTCCGCCCACGCCGCGGTTCCAGGCGCGGGGGCTACGGTGTTGCGGGACGGCATCCACATGCTGCTGGCGGCTTCTCCCAGGAACAAGATGTCTGCAGAGTCCTGGCGTCCCTGCTTTTATAGCCGCAGCTACATGCGTCCAGTCGCCATTTCGTCCCCCTTAGCCTCTTTCCGGCCCCTCCTCTATTGGGGCGGGGTTTTGGCCTTCGCGCCTCTGCTAGTCAAGAAGACGCTCGAGCGGGAAATTTTTCAGCTGGATACCTCCGGCGGTCACAAGGCGCACCTCTAACCAATGGCAGAGCGGTAAGATCCTGTTCGTGACGCCAAGTTGTCGCGGGCGGAGGAGGGGACGCCGCGCTCTCCCTACTGCTCGGGTCCGGCTGCCGCTGCGGCTGCTGTGGCCTGCCGCTGCTCGGTGGCTCGAGCGATGGGCCGGATCCTGGGGACTCGAGCGGCGCTCGTCGCCCGTGAGTGAAAAGGGGATTGGTTGTTTTGGGATAGTTTATTGTCCGTGACGCCACCCACGGTTGTGGTGCTTTGTTAACACCACCGCTGCTCTGTTTGGGGAGCCCGGGAGTGATGGTATGGAGCAGCCAGTTGTTGATGTGCCCCTCCGTGGGTAGGGGTTGTGGTGCTCCCGGGGCCCAGTGATGGGGTTGGAATGGTGGACAGGCGGGTATGGGGCCTGTGGAGGTGCAGGGGCGCAGGGGCAGCGCTGTGCCGCACGGCACGGAGGTACTCACTCAGCCAGTAACCACGACACAGTTCTCGGTAAACAAACGGCTGGTTGGACGGGTCCCTCGGACGGTTCACGGTGCTGATGTTCCCTGCAGTTAGCGGTGACAGTCTCTTCCCTGCACCTATGTTAGTCTCTTTGGTAGCGATGGGTCCCCACCGGTTACCCACTCCTCGGCTTCAAGCTGGGCCGAAGGAGCCCTACTTTGCCCGCAGGCGCTGGCCCTGGGAAACTGGTGCCCTGGCGGTGGCGGTGTCTCCCCTGCACGGTCGGGCTGTTGCCTTCAATCGGGACTTGGTTGTTAGGAGACAGACGTCCCCTTCACTGACGGATTTGGCAAATTATGGCGACTCCTAGCCTTGCCGGGATCCGAAAGGCCCCTGCCCTGGTGCTGACTGTTCTTCGTATACTGCTCCGGTACCGCCGGGTCACTACCCGTCCGCGGTCCTTCTAGCAACCTCCGAGCAGTCCCCCTGCAGACTATCACCGCCGTCTGCTGACCTTGCTGTCACAGTCCGGGGCACACACCCGGACCAACTTCAGGCTTTACTACTCTCACTTTTCTGTCACTTCAGCTTTCTCTTTAGCTCCACTACCACTTCACTTCCTTCTACTTCACACTCCACAACTGCACTTCTGGTTCTTCCCGCCTCCAGGGCTGTGAACTCCTCGGTGGGCGGAGCCAACCGCCTGGCCCACCCCCTGGTGTGGACATCAGCCCCTGGAGGAAGGCAACAAGGATTTTGGGGTTAGCTAGGTGTACCTGCAGGGAATGTGGGGTGCATGTGATGTTGTGACCTGTGACCCCTGGCTTGCCCAGGGCGTCACATCAGCCTTGAAGAGCGGAGGTCGCTGAAGGCATATCTTTTCACAGGATGCAGCCAGGCCCATTAATGTGGGCCTTGTAAACTAGGGTTCCCGTTCCAGTGTGGTGCACTTATATAGTACTGGGCAACTCGCCTAATCTAATAGTATGGGTGTCATCAATAGGCTGTAAGCCAGACACTGTGCACCTACATGTGTGAACGGTGCCCTATACAAGCCATTTGTGTGCAATTTTAATACTATGCAATCACCCCCTCCATGGACTGGCAATGTGTGGGTGGTTGCTCCATCAGTGTTTGTGTGACGCCCCTGGACTAGACAGGGCATCACAGCGTACTGCACGCTCTTTACTCTTAGTGTAGGACTCAAACCCCCATGGTTCTGGGTTCCCAACCTATAGTATTGCCTCCATCAGCATCAAAATCCCAACCACACCTCACACCACACCCTGTCAGACACACCAGTGGGCTGCTGAGCTGGAATAGTGCCGCCCACCTAGGGGTCAGGCAGACTGTTGGGAGGGAGTAGAAGAGAGTAGTCGGCTCCAGGGGAGCAAAGGGAGAGGAAGTGAAGAGGAGAGTTGAAGTAACCCTCGAGGAGTGAGGAGCTAGGGGAGCGTGTGGCTCCCAGGGAGTAACAGGTTGGGTCGCAGACGGTGGTCTGGGACTGGAGGAGTCGGAGACCCGGTCGCAGGGTATTGAGGCTGGGTGCCTGGACCCGGTTTTGGAGGACGGGAGTCTAATAACCGGTTTCAGGACCGAAACCACGGCGGGGTACTGGACCCTAGGTCGGGGAGTAGTTTCAGGCAACCCGGCAATCAACCTATGGAGGATAGTGACTTTATGGACTGTCCCCAAGAAGCTCAGAGATCAGGAGCCCTAGCGCAACGAGGGAAATAGGGATTTCCAACCCTAGCAGCCCACAGAAATCCCAAGCGTGAGCCCTAGAGAGCACAGCTCCACTACCAACAGTAGGGAGCGGGGCCTGGACAGCTTTATGCCAACGGGCCAACAGAACACTTCAAATTTGTACACAGTGGCAGGCTCCAGACCACCCGGCAGTACTATAGGGGATGGATACCGGACGGGCTCCCCCAAGAGGGCAGCGGCACCCAGAGACTTGGTTTATCTTGTTTTCAGAGTCTGCCTTCCATCGCCGTTACCGTCTGAGTGAGTACATGGTCCTCTCCTGCTTCCAAACTGCACCACGCTCCCCAACCCCACCATCCAGAGTCCCGGTGTCTCCCCTACCCGTGGAGGGAAACATCATCTGGCTGCCCCCACTCCATCTCCCCCGGATACTCCCATTGGCAGCGGCGGTACTCCCCTTACCGCGAACCACGGGTGGCGTCACAAACTATTATCCCCTGTAAATACCCCCCCTTTTTACATTCGAGTGGCCACGAGCCCCCGGGTCCGGAGACCCTCGAGCCACAGCAACCCCCGGATCCCAACGGTTCGACCGCTGCAGGGGCGGGACACCTCCATCTTTATTAGTGGGTTTTGCTGCATACTGTTTGTACATTTGTTCCTATGGCCTGGGCAGGTAAACATTGTTGCCCTTTGTTTCTGTGAATTTTTTCAGAATTTTTGGGGGAAAATTTAATTCCTCTTTTTGTGGTTTAGCTTTTAAATTTAGATAGGGACCCACAATACATGATATATGAGGACCCTTGACATTGGGTTGTGGGCTTCCGTATTCTGGCAAAATATCAACTAATACCTCATATATATTATACTGTATATATTTTTTTTTTGCATTTATATCTTTACACAAGTTGCAGTAGGTTATGCGTTTGTTCCTATAGCCTGGACAGGTAAGCATTGTTAGCCTTTATTTCTGTGTATTTTTTCAGAATTTTTCAGGTCACTGAAGGCAAGGTCCGGCCCAACATGGGAGGAACACACAGAAGAGATTGGTGGAAAATGAAAGTTCGGCTCAGGATGGGAGGCACCTGCAAGAGGAGTGCGCAGCATAAGAAAAAGTGCGGCTTGGTGAGTGAGAGCCGGTGAATCAGACGGGTGTGGATGTGTGCATAGTCAGTGAGATGGACAGGTGATGCAACAGGAGTCTGGCGCTGGAAGAGATGGGGTTGGGCACCATTTTGTGTTTGGACAGCGACAAGTGCGGAGCCATCCACATCTATCGAGAAACACATTGAAAAGATGGAGCCCACTGAACCGAGTATACAAGACTTTATCTACCTATTACCTCCAGAAGCTTCGGGCAGTCACCATCAGCAGAGGTTGGGAGTCGAGCAATCAGCTTTGCTTTACATCAGCTGGAGCGCATTCTTGCACCCTGTGTTGGGCCTTGTTTGCAGTGAGGCCCGGATCCAGTGTTGGACCCTGATGCTAGTGGAGGCAAATTGGCAGGAGGTAACGAGGAAGAGCCTGTTTAGATATCTATGGGAGCCCCAAGAGAGGAAAGTGCTGTAACTGCAGTCCCCATTGAGTTGCCTACCCTGGAGCTGGTAGACATAGAGCTGGAGGAGGAGTATGCCCCGGACGAGGTAGGCCAGTCAACACTTGTACCTGTACTCATGCCCGTGACCACATCCCCTGAAGGGCCAAGTTCCGTTGAGTTTAGTTGGGGCCGGATAATGTTGAGTCACCTACCTCCCATCATCAGAGTGTTCTGGAGTCAGTCAGGAGGTAAAGATCAAAGTGTTTGAGGAGAGAATGCGAGTGGATTCCCTCGCCCAGGAATGGATGGCCAAGCCTAAGCGGATGCAGTACGACAACCAATGTACCAATGTTTGGGTCATCAATTTCGTCAGAAAAAGGGGCTGAACTTGAAGGCAGAAGAGCCTTAGCTTGAGATAGAGGTATTAGCCCTATATGTAGAAGAGGCCTGTGTATGTTACAAATTGAGAGATGACATTGATGCCCCTTGTAGCCTGGTATGCCTGTACTGTATTTTTTATACCCCTCCAAGTTTTTGCACCTATTGCACACCCCCTGATTGATTGTAAGGACTTTGAGCTTTGTGGGCTACACTTTTTTGTCTTGGAATGGTTCCTGAGACATAAGCATGACTGGATGAAGCTATCGCCTCAGTCAAGGACATTGGAGCAGGGGGCGTATCCTGGACATGGCAGTGTGAGGACTTGCTTTGCTGGAGCTCCCACACCCGCCAGCTTGCTTCTCCTCTCCCGCTGAGCCCACTGAGCCAGCTATGTCCCCTAAGAAGAGGGCGGCATCCACTCCTACCCCAGCACCAGCATCGGTGAGTTTGAGGTCCCCAAGGAGCTTGGCGCTTCCTCTCTGCTTTGGTATCAAGATCCCCGCACTCAGCAGGAACCACGATGGCGTGGGACGGCTCTCAGCGTGTGCCAGGAGGGACTTCCCTGGAGAACACTTTGAACCTGCAAGCACCAGAGGGGTCGGTGGGGCTCGGGGTACCCCCTGCAGGCCCGTGCAGTCGGCGGTGGTGGCCAGTGATGAGGCCCTGGATGTGTTGCCTGTCCAGAGAGAAGGTGCGGCTGGGGGACAGTTCTCACAGGGAGACATAGGAGTGCCTGCAATTTTCAGCCCGGGGGGTCCTCTGCCTCTGAAGTGAGTGGATACAGTGGCTCCATTACCCCTCCGCAGCGTTCCTCTGAAGCTCAGGATCTGCAGGCTCTCAGGGAGCTTATTATGGCCCTGCCTAGCAAAAGAAACTTGGAGGAAGTGGTGAAGAAAATAGAGAAGTCTCAGGTATCTGCATTGACAGCTGTAAAAGAGGAGATTGTGGAGTTGGGGAACAGGGTCTCTGCTAATGAACAGGCCCAGTTGTCCCTGGAGAGCAGAATGGACCGGCTGGAGAGAGACTGCGAATCTTCCAACAATCATATATGAGATCTAGCACTGCTCTTGGATGATCAGGAGAACAGGAGCCGCAGAAACAATGTCCGTCTGAAAGGTATACCGAAGGACTGGTCTCAGGAGGCTTTGCGCACAAGGGTTCTGCTATTTTCAACACCGTTACAAATAGACCCATGGAAACCACCTATCTGTTTGACAGGATCCACAGAGTAACCAGGTCAAATGCTCATCTTCCCTGCTCCCCTAGAGATGTCTTGTGCCGCTTACACTACTACGGAGACAAAGAACGGATCCTGCAGGGGGCCTGAACATACAGTCTGGTGGAAATGGTGGGCGCTGTGGTGTCGCTGTTCCCGGATGTTTCTGACAGGACTCTTTTCATGAGAAGGCAGCTACATCCTCTCTTGTGCAGAATTAAGGAAGTACAGTGCCTTGCGAAAGTATTCGACCCCTTTGAATTTTTCAACCTTTTCCACATTTCAGGCTTCAAACATAAAGAAAAAAAAAATTAAATTTTATTGTGAAGAATCAACAATAAGTGGGACACAATTGTGAAGTTGAACAAAATGTATTGCTTATTTTAATATTTATAAAAAATAATAAACTGAAAAGTGGGGCATGCAATATTATTATTCCCCTTTAAGTTAATACTTTGTAGCGCCACCTTTTGTTGCGATTACAGCTGCAAGTCGCTTGGGGTATGTGTCTATCAGTTTTGCACATTGAGAGACTGAAATTCTTGCCCATTCTTCCTTTGCAAATAGCTCGAGCTGAGTGAGGTTGGATGGAGAGCGTTTGTGAACAGCAGTATTCAGCTCTTTCCACAGATTCTCGATTGGATTCAGGTCTGGACTTTGACTTAGCCATTCTAAAGGATGCTTTACACGCTGCGACATCGCTAACAATATATCATCGGGGTCACGGTGTTTGTGATGCACATCTGGTGTCGTTAGCGACATCGCAGCGTGTGACAGCTAGGAGCGACGATCAAAGATCGGAAAAACGTCAAAAATCATTGACCGTTGCCACGTCACTCCTTTTCATAATATCGTTGGTGGTGCATGCCGCTGGTTGTTACACCGCAGGAACGACGAATATCTCCTTACCTGCGTCCACCGGCATTGAGGAAGGAAAGAGGTGGGCGGGATGTTACGCCCGCTCATCTCCACCCCTCCGCTTCTATTGGACGGCTGCCGTGTGACGTCACTGTGACGCCGCATGAGTCGCCTCCTTAGAAAGGAGTTGGTTCGCCGGCCACAGCGACGTCGCAAGGAAGGTAAGTCCATGTGACGGGTGTAAGCGATGTTGTGCGTCACGGGCAGCGATTTGCCTGTGACGCACAACCGACGGGGGAGGGGACGCTCGCTAGCGATATTGCAGCGTGTAAAGTGCCCTTAACACCTGGATACGTTTATTTGTGAACCATTCCATTGTAGATTTTGCTTTATGTTTGGGATCATTGTCTTGTTGGAAGATAAATCTCCTTCCCAGTATAATAATAATAATAATAATCTTTATTTCTATAGCGCCAACATATTCCGCAGCGCTTTCCAATTCAGGAGGATCATATACAAACAAGTAACAGTTATAGAAATATAATATTTAGAGGGAAAAAAAAAGAAAAAACACAACCCTGCTCGTGAGAGCTTACAATTTACAATGAGATGGGGGGGGGAGAGGCAAGGTTCAAGTGTTTATTTACAATGACAATCCAGCCATTTCACGGACATGGGGTATAGATAATAGTTTCCTCGACCAGTGGGCCAGAGGCTTGAGATGCCTTTGGGTGCCATGGAGTTTGATGCAGAGTTTTGTGAGAAGTTGTAGAGGGACTATGTGAATCGAACTGATTAAGGAGTGTGATAGGCCGCCCTAAAAAGATGCATCTTTAGGGTGCGTCTGAAGCTGAGTAAGTTGGGAATTGTCCTAACTTCTTGGGGTAGAGCGTTCCAAAGGGTTGGTGCAGCTCGGAAGAAGTCTTGGATCCGGGAGTGGGAGGTTCGAATTAGTGTGGATGTTAGTCGAAAGTCACTTGCAGAGCGTAGAGAACGGGTGGGGTGATAGACAGAGAGAAGGGTGGAGATGTAGGGGGGTGCCGCACTGTGGAGAGCTTTGTGGGTTAGAACAAGCAGTTTGAATTGGATCCTGTGATATATGGGCAGCCAGTGCAATGACTGGCACAGAGCAGAGGCATCCGAGTAGCGGTTAGCCAGATAGGTGACCCTGGCTGCTGCATTAAGGATGGACTGTAGAGGAGAGAGTCTAGTTAGGGGGAGACCAATTAATAGAGAGTTACAGTAGTCAAGGCGAGAGTGGATCAGGGCCACGGTGAGGGTTTTTGTCGTTTCCATAGTGAGAAAGGGGCGGATTCTAGAGATGTTCTTGAGGTGCAAGCGGCAGGAGCGGGCAAGAGATTGTATGTGGGAGGGGAAGGAGAGATCGGTGTCAAGTATAACCCCCAGACAGCGGGCCTGCGGCCTAGGACTTATCATGGTGCCACACACAGAGAGGCAGATGTCAGGTTTAGGAAGGTTGGAGGATGGAGGAAAAAGAAGAAGTTCAGTTTTGGAAAGGTTAAGTTTCAGATAGAGAGCAGACATGACATTGCAAACTGCAGTCAGGCAGTCACTTGTGTTCTTTAGTACAGCGGGGGTGAGCTCAGGGGATGAGGTGTATAGCTGTGTGTCATCAGCATAAAGATGGTACTGAAAGCCAAATCTGCTGATGGTCTGTCCAATTGGGGCAGTGTAGAGGGAGAAAAGAAGAGGGCCAAGGACTGAACCTTGAGGGACCCCAACAGTGAGAGGGAGAGGAGAAGATGTGGAGCCAGCAAATGATACACTGAATGAATGGCCAGAAAGATAGGAAGAGAACCAGGAAAGCACAGTGTCCTTTAGGCCGATAGAATGAGCATAGAGAGAAGGAGACTGTGGTCAACAGTGTCGAAGGCAGCAGAAAGGTCAAGAAGAATAAGCAGAGGGTGGTCTCCGTTACGTTTTGCTGTCAATAGGTCATTGGTCACTTTGACAAGGGCAGTTTTTGTTGAGTGAAAGGGGCGGAAGCCAGACTGTAAAGGATCTAGAAGAGAGTGAGTGGAAAGGTAGCGGGTGAGGCGAGAGTAGACCAGGCGCTCCAAGAGTTTGGAGATGAAGGGGAGATTGGAGACAGGTCTGTAGTTGCTTGTGCAGGACGGATCGAGAGAAGGTTTTTTTAATAATGGAGTAATGATAGAGTGTTTGAGGGAGCAGGGGAAGATACCAGAAGAGAGAGAGAGATTGAAGATTTTAGTTAGGTGAGTAGTGACAACCGGAGAGAGTATCAGGTCTTTTGCAGACTCCAACAGGTTTTCTTCCAGAATGGTCCTGTATTTGGCTCCATCCATCTTCCCATCAATTTTAACCATCTTCCCTGTCCCTGCTGAAGAAAAGTAGGCCCAAACCATGATGCTGCCACCACCATGTTTGACCGTGGGGATGGTGTATTCAGAGTGATGAGCTGTGTTGCTTTTACGTCAAACATATCGTTTGGCATTGTGCCCAAACAGTTCAATTTTGGTTTCATCCGTGTCTCCCAGGTGGCTTGTGGCAAACTTTAAATGACAATGTTTTATGGATATCTTTGAGAAATGGCTTTCTTCTTGCCACTCTTCCATAAAGGCCAGATTTGTGCAGTGTATGACTGATTGTTCTCCTATGGATAGACTTTCCCACCTCAGTTGTAGATGTCTGCAGTTCATCCAGAGTGATCTCTGATCAGTCTTCTCCTTGTTTGAGATGACATATTTGAGGGACTGCCGGGTCTTGGTACATTTGCAGTGGTATGATACTCTTTCAATTTTAATATGATCGCTTGAACAGTGCTTCTTGGGATGTTTAAAGTTATGGAAATCTTTTTGTAACCAAATCCGGCTTTAAACTTCTTCACAACAGTATCATGGACCTGCCTGTTGTGTTCCTTGGTCTTCATGATACTCTCTGTGCTTTAAACAGAACACTGAGACTATCACAGAGCAGGTGCATTTATACGGAGACTTCATTACACACAGGTGGCTTATATTTATCATCATCAGTCATTTAGGACAACATTGGATCATTCAGAGATCCTCAATGAACTTCTGGAGTGAGTTTGCTGCTCTGAAAGTAAAGGGGCCGAATAATATTGCACGCCCCAATTTTCAGTTTATTCTTTTTTACAAAAGTTTAAAATAAGCAATAAATTTTGTTCAACTTCACAATTGTGTCCCACTTGTTGATGATTCTTCACCATAACATTAAAATTTTTATCTTTATGTTTGAAACCTGAAATGTGGGAGAAGTTTGAAAAATTCAAGGGGGCTGAATATTTTCGCAAGGTACTGTAAATGCTTCGTATCGCTGGGGTCACCTATTCCACCTGATAGTCCATAAAGATGACTCTGTGTTCTTGCTTAAAAACCACAAGGACCTCCCAAAGCTGTTTTCCTTCCTGGGGACCTCCGAGATGTCTCTACCTGACTGGCTTTCGCTGGACTCACCGGGTCCTCCAACTCTGAGAAGGGTGAAGAAGGGGAGGGTTGCCCGCAATGGCATGTTGGATGAAAGTGGATGATGGGTTCTTCAAGTAGGGGTCTTCCCCTAATAGCTGAAGTTGACTCCTTTTTCTTCTCTTATAATTTTGTGGCCGGGGTGGGTGGAGGCGGAGTGCCTTCTTCTCGTCATGTTTTCTCTCAGGCTCTTGTTATACAGCCACCGCTGTTGGTGATGTTATTGCTTTTGTCCGAGACTGTGGGGTCTGGGGTAGGTGGGTGTGGGGAGAGGAAGTTGTGCGGCCCCCCTCTCTGGATTATGTGCAGGGGAGGGGTTGATTAAAGAAGTTGTCCAGTTACCAAAACTGATTTTTTTTTTCTCCTAAATCTTGCTATTATGGACCTCTCCACACATCTATTATGTTATTTTAGCAATATTACCTTTTATCATGCTGTAGCAACACATCCTCATTGCTGGCTTCAGCTCTGGTGGGGTTAAGCTCTCTCCTGACTTCCTGTGTTCAATTCCTACAACTTCCATGACACTTTGCAGTGGCCTGTAGGCCTGTATCTATCACACCCACTCAGTACTCCACCCAAACGCCTCCTTGCCCTTTTCAATGTCTCTGTATGTTATCGAAGCACTGAGAGAAATCACAGCCAAGGGAAGAAAGTGTCTATCTTCTGCTTGTTCTGATATAGTTCATAATGTGTTTGTACAGAAATTATGACTTGCGCAACATGTGAAAAAATAAATAATTGAAAAAAAAATGACATGGGAGTCATGAGAGTGCTTTTTCCCCTCTTGCCCAGTCTCCTTGTGTCGTCCGTATCATCTGTGTGGCATGCATTTTTAACATGGAGTTTTACAAAGTCAAAAGCTGGAGAGAGACACAATAGAGAGAGAGAGAATAAAGAGAGAGAATACAGAGAGAGAATAGAGAGAATAGAGGATAGAGAGAGAGAGAGAGAATAGAGAGAGAGAATAGAAGAGAGAAGAGAATAGGAGAGAGAGAGAGAGAAAAGAGAGATGCAGACAGAGAGAAATACAGATAGAGATGGAGTGATACAGAGAGATAGAGGGATACAGACAGAGATAGAGGGATACAGACAGAGATAGTGCTCTGCACTCTACACACACACACACACACACACACACACACTGTGCTCTGCACTCTACACACACACACTGTGCTCTGCTTTCACACATATACACACTGCGCTCTGCACTCTACACACACACTGCTCTCTACACACACACACACACACACACACACACACACACACACTGCGCTCTGCTCTCACACATACACATTGCGTTCTGCACTCTACACACACACTGCGCTCTGCACTCTAAACACACTATGCTCTGCACTCTACACCCTTCACACACACTGTGCTCTGCACTCTACACACACACACTGTGCTCTGCACTCTACACACAGTGTACTCTGCATTTTACACACACACACACACACACACACACACACACACTGTGCTCTGCACTATACACACACACACACACACTGTGCTCTGCTCTCACACATACACACTGCGTTCTGCACTCTACACACACACTGCGCTCTGCACTCTAAACACACACTATGCTCTGCACTCTACACACACTGTGCTCTGCACTGTACACACACTGTGCTCTGCACTGTACACACACAGTGTACTCTGCACTTTACACACACACACTGTGCTCTGCACTATACACACACACACACACACTGTGCTCTGCTCTCACACACTGTGCACACACTGCGCTCTGCTCATCCTCCCACCCCCCATGTGCTAACATACTCCCCCGACATGACTCCACCTCTCCTCTCGCTCCTGGTGCCGGCCCACAGCTGCAGGATGAGTAAGTGAACTCTCCTCTTGATGCTTGGCTGTGACATGCAGTAATCACTGCCCACAGCCCAGTCACTCAGGATCAGAGGTAGCTGGAGCTCCTGATGTAATGTCAACATTCAGAGCCCGGAATTTGATGTGACATCAGCAGATGCCAGCGGCCACAGCACCTGGGGGTCATGTGATTGGTACTGAGCGAGCAGGATAGCGCTGCTCAGTGCCAGAACTAGAAGGTAATTAAAAAGAGACTTAAAGGGGCTTTACACGGTAGCAATATCGCTAGCACCCCCGTCGCGCATGCGATTGTTTGTGATCTCTGCCGTAGCGAACATTATCACACATACTTACCTGGTCGGCGGCGTCGCTGTGACTGCCGAACAATCCCTCCTTCAAGGGGGAGGGACGTTCGGCATCATAGCGACGTCACCGCAACGTCACTAAGCGGACGGCCAATCAAAGCGGAGGGGCGGAGATGAGCAGGACGTAACATCCCGCCCACCCCCTTCCTTCCGCATTGTGGCCGGCGGCAGGTAAGGAGACGTTCCTCGCTCCTGCGGTGTCACACATAGCGATGTGTGCTGCCGCATGAGCGATGAACCACCTGGATAAACAACCCTTACCGATTTTTGAGTTTGGGACGACTTCTCCTTGGTGAACGATTTTCACCATTTTTGAGGTCGCTTAAGGTCGCTGGTCAGTGACACACGCTGCGATATCGTTAATGACGCCGGACGTGCGTCACTAACAACTTGACCCCGACGACCAAACATTAACGATATCGTAGCGTGTAAAGCCCCCTTAACTGTATAATAGGGATTTAAATTGATAGTGAAAAATTAAAAAATGGGTGAACCACCCCTTTAATGCTCTCTTTTTGCGGATGCGGGATAGGGTCTTTCTGCATGTCTATACTTGTCCCCATCTTCTTTCCTGTGGACCTTGGGCTGGTACCGTGGTCCTCAAGCTTGCTTTGAGCTTTCTTTCCTCCTTACTTGTTTGGTTCATTCTATTTTCGTCGCTCTTTTCTCTTTCCTTCTTATTTCCCTCTTCCTTTTTATTCCTCTGTCTTTCTTTGTCTCCTGAGAGTGACTGGTCCTTTTGTCTGTTTGGTGTCCTTTTTTTTTTTTTCCAACCCGTTAATACCTATTCTCTGTACCTGGGGGAACTTCGGTGCTCAGTTCTTTATCTCTTTGAAGGTATACTAGCAAAATATGGTGAACCCTAAGCAGTCGGTCATAAGAGTGGGCTCGCTGAACGTGAAGGGTCTGCATAGCCCCGAGAAGCGCTCCATCCTGCTGAATATGTTGTGGAAGAACCATATCCAGGTATCATTCATACAAGAAACTCACTACTGCTCGGAATGACCCTATAGACTCTCAGATAAAAGGTACCCCTTTGTGTATAACTCCCCCTCACCGGATCCTAGATCCAGCGGTACAGTTATCTTGATTGCGGGTTTGGTTCCCTGGGAGTTCCTGGAGTCGCGTTCGGATGAGGAGGGAAGGTTGCTTCTAGTAAAGGGCCGTATCGTGTCCCAGATCTTCACCCTAGCGGCAGCATACTTACCGAACAGCCGGTGTGCTGCACTCCTTCGTTTCTTGGAATCGGTGGAGGAATTTTTGAAAGGTACTCACAGTAGGTGCTGAGGGGGACCTTAATGTAACCATTGACCCCGCTGTAGATTGCTCGAAGAGGGTCTCATATCTATCTCAGTCTGCCTTACGAGGCATTAGACGGGGTTTCCAGGAGCATCAATTGATAGACTTCTGGCGATTGTTGCATCTGTAGCGCCCCTGACTATATCAGGATGCTACAGGGAGCTGCAGCCTCTCCCTTGGGTGCAGGACCTATCCCCCATGTAATAAGCGGACCGGTACCAAGCACGATGGGGTACACAGGAACCAATTCAACATCCTGATAATTAACCTGGGAGGGAGAGTATCTTCATGAACTTCCCTAAGAGATCAGAGATTGAAGGCATCAGCACAATGCGGGGAATACAGTTTTCCAGATAAAGCAACCCACTGAAATCCCAAGTGCCAGCCATTAAGAGCACAGCTACACTTCACATAGGTAGCGGGGCCCTAACAGCTTCAAGCCAAGGGGCCACAAACAGACAACTAAATTGTGCACGGAAGCAGGGTCCGGATTACCAAGTGACACTGGTGGGAGCGGACACCTGGACAGGCTCCCCTAATGGGCAGCAGTACACAGAGACTTTGGTTTACCACAGTGTGTACGTCTACTTTATAATCCTCATCCAGCACCACGACTACCACAGTGAGTACCCTGATCCCTGCATCCTGCCTTCCCAAATAACCACCAAATCCCCAGAGTCCGGGGCCTTCCCTACCTGCGGAGGGACTGACACCTTGCTTCCCCACACCATCTGCCCCGGTACTCCCTCCAGCAGCGGCGGTACTCCCATTACCGCAAAGCGCAGGTGGCCTCACGGACGTCTCCCCAGTAAATACCCCCTTTTAAAAGATCAAAGTGTCCGCCAAGCCGGGTCCAGACGACCCCACTCGAGCCACGATCCCAGATCCGAGCAGCTCGACCAACACCGGGGCGGTACACATCCATCAGAGGAGGATTACACTTTTTATTCGGCGGTCCACGACTGTTATTCTCGTCTGGACTACTTCTTTGTCAAGCATTGTGATCTCCATTCTCTGCTGGCGGCGTCATTTGAGAGTATTACATTATGGTTACTCTATCGATCAACCTGGGGAATCCCATTGGCAGACAGAGTCATTGGACCTGCAATGCCTCATTGTTCGCCAACCCGTCGGTAATGGGGGAGGTACAGACTGCCCTGAAAGAATATTTGGAGGGTAACACGTCAGGGGAGGTGTCACCTAATGTAGTGCGAAAGGCACATAAGTTTGTTGTTAGGGGTCTCTTTATTAAACATGAGGCTTGTTTAAAAAGGGAACGTGCCGAGGAGATTTCTGCTCTCTTGTCTGAAATTCGTCAGTTAGAACTTAAGCATAAGGGGTTACATGGATCCTACTGTTGGCACTCTTCTGATTAAGAAGCGAGAGGAGTTGCGAACTCTGCTGACTGGTGAGGCCAAAAGTACATTGGTCAGATGTCGGCGCCACTTCTTTGAGTTTGGAAACAAGAGCAGCAGAACTCTGGCTAGCGCATTACAGACTCAGAGGTTCCGGGGTATGTTCCTAGGGTGGGTTGGCAGTTCTTCCTAAAGATATCTCAGCGGCGTTTAAGGACTTTTATGTAGGGTCGGACTGGGGTGTCTGGGGCCAACCAGGGAAATTGACTCCCGTTATTGTGCAGCACTGACTGTAAAACACAGGCGGCTCCTGCACATCTCCTGTGCACCATAACTGGGATGTATAATTACAGTAGTTTCAGTAAGGGGGATCTTTGGTGAAAACAAGTTATCACCGATCCACAGGTTAGGTAGGTGATAACTGATTGATCGGTGGTACCAGACCAGTTGAAACCACACCGATTGGAAAAATGTGGAACTTTTATCCCTGACAGGGATTCATCAGTGTGGGTCCCAGCATTTAGACCCCACTGATGAATAAGTTATCACTAATCCTTAGGCCACGTTCACACATTCAGTATTTGGTAAGTTTGTTACATCAGTATTTGTAGCCAAATCCAGGAGTGCCTGAAAAATGCATAAGTGGTGCCTGTGTTACTATACTACTTTTCCTCTAATTTTACCACTCCTGGTTTAGGCTACAAATACTGATGTAAGATACTGCCCAAATACTCAACGTGTGCACGTGGCCTTAGAACAGGTGATTACTTGTTTTCAGCGGAGAACCTCTGTAACTGCATATTTGCTGCAGTGTAATAATCACAGGACAGGGAGGGGTTAAATGTCCAAGTATTTAATCTCTATTGAAAATAAAGAATCTTCCCCATATTGATATCGGAGAGAAAAAGTGACCTCCATACACAACACAACAAGACCAATATTACCACATACAAGGGGGAAATACCACCACACCGTGACCAGACCACAGTGACCAAATAATACCACATATAAGAGAGAAATACCGCCACACCGTGACCAGATCACATATTAACACCACATAGTGACCGAATACAACCACATACAAGGGTCAAATACAAACACCCCATGACCAGACCACATAGTAACCGAATACTACAATAATGATCATGAATAAAAACACAATACTAATAACACTAATATTCCCATCAGTGCCATTATACACAGGAGCTCTGTATATAGTGTCAGTGTACAGGTAAAACATTGATCACCGGTGACATAATACACATCAGCTCTGTATATAATGTACAGGTAATACAGTGATTACCAGTGACATTATACACTGGAGCTCTGTATATAGTGTATAGTGTGTATGTGTATACTGTATGTAATACAGTGATCACCAGTGACATTATACACAGGGGCTCTGTATATAGTGTGTGCATACATGTAACACACTGACTTACCAGTGATGTCTCTAGCTAAAGTTATTCATCTTAATTTTCTTCTTCATCTGGTGCTGACCGAAATCACTTCTTCCTGCCATGACTCGACTCTGCAGAACATATAACACAGTCACCTATATCTGATCACTTTCAGAGTACATTCTACACTTTTTCCCCAATTTCTACACTATGTCAGACTTCTGTTCCCCAATGGAAGACAGTATCCTAAAATTAAATTATACAACAGCAGTGATAATGTCCCCTACGGTAATTATATTCACCATTTGCCACCATAAACCAATAATGTATGTTCCTCGTTCTGGCCCCATATAGTAATTGTGTCCCCCATCCTGGCCGCCTTTATTTAATAATGTTTCCCTTCCTGGCTCCCTTTATTTAATAATGTCTCCCTTCCTCGCCTCCTTTATTTAATAATATCTCCCTTCCTGGCCCACTTTATTTAATAATGTCTTCCATCCTGCCCCCTTTTTATTTAATAATGTCTCCCTTCCTGGCCCCCTTTACTTAATAATGTCTCCCATCCTGGTCCCCTTTATTTAATAAGGTCTTCCATTCTGGCCCTCTTTATTTAATAATGTTCCCCCATCTTGGGCCCCTATATTCCTCTGTTACAGGCCCCTAAGCTGCCCCATATTTGACTCCTTTATCCACTACCCTGTCTATTCAGAAAGGGAGGAACAAAAAGATTCTTTACACCTCCCTGCACTACGTTCCCCCGGCGTCCTCTTGTGGCTTCACATGTAGCGAGGTCCAATGTCCACCCCACCTATCCGAGGCCATGCACAGACATTCAGGGCACGGCACATGTTAAAATATGTGATGTAACAACACAGACATGCACACATATGCAGAT
This sequence comes from Anomaloglossus baeobatrachus, assembly GCF_048569485.1. Taxonomy (NCBI): domain Eukaryota; kingdom Metazoa; phylum Chordata; class Amphibia; order Anura; family Aromobatidae; genus Anomaloglossus; species Anomaloglossus baeobatrachus. Next base: position 156,500,135 of record NC_134355.1, on the reverse strand, counting down.
GCACTGACATGCACACATATGTAGACACACATACATGCACACACATACATACGCAGACACTCAGACAAATGCATGCAGACAGGCACACAGACATGCAACAAATGCAGATAAATGCATGCAGACAAATGCAAACAGACATGCACATTCATGCAGACAACAACACACTCATACATATGTAAACACAAAGGCATGAACATGAAGACCTGCACACAGATATGAAGGCATGCACATACACACATGCACAGTTACATACATACACACACAGGCTTGCTGACACACAGACAGGAACACATACACATAGGCAGAAACAGACATGCACACACATGGAGACAGGTGCACATAGACAGACACATGCACGTGTTCACACAGACACGCACATGAACGCAAACATGCACACATATATAAAAACACAGACAGACACACGTACACATACAGACAAGCAGAAAAGCGCAGCCAGGCACATGCAAGCACACAGACACAAATATGTAGACATGCAGACAGGAAAATGGAAGCACACAGACACACATATGTAGACATGCAGACAGGCACATGCAATCACACAGACACACATATGTAGACATGCAGACAGGCACATGCAAGCACACAGACACACATATGTAGGCATGCAGACAGGTAAACACATGCACAAGAATGAACACAAGCACAGACACACAGGCACAAGCATGCACACATATGTAGGCACAGACATATACATATACACACACATATTAGAAGAGTTTTTACCTTCCCCCGGCTGGTCTCCAGTTCGGCCTGCAGGCTCCATTGGTGATCCTCTCCGGTGGGAAGCAGCAGTGCTGGGCGCGCTGCGTGATGTCACAGTTAGCATACGCGCAGCGTCTATTAACTGTGATACGGCCGCGGCGCACACAGACAATAGAAGGCGCAGTGCAGCCCCGACCGACATAGAAACAAGCGGCCCAGCAACAGCCGCTGGTGGAACAGCCCAGGGCCCCCGCACTGCCACTGGTGGAGCTTCTCGGGGCCCCCGCACTGCTGCTGGTGGAGCCGCCCGGGCCCCCGCACTGCCGCTATTGGGGCTGCCCGGGGCCCACGCACTGCCGCTGGTGGAGCTGCCCGGGGCCCCTGACTGCCGCTGTTGGAGCCGCCGGGGCCCCCTGTCCTAGTCCTGCCCGCTGTTACCAGGCTGGATCCCTATGTGAAGCACGGGAGGGCCACTAAGAACACGGGGCCTACCGGGGGATCCCCCGACACTCCGGTGGCCCAGTCCGACCCTGCTTTTACTCCTCCATTGGCGGCTCCCGGTCTGAGGGTTCCCTCGAGGACCTCCGTAAGCGTATACAGCTATATATACACAACTCGGGCATGGGGCGACTCGCTCCGGGAGATTTCTTGGTAGTGGAGGGACCTATATTAGAGTCAGAGCTCATTGCTGGTATCAGGGACTCCCCTTCGGGTAAGGCCCTGGGTCCAGATGGACTTCCTTTAATTTACTACAGGAAGATGGGTCCTCTTCTTCATTCGGCATTCCCACTGGCCTTTAATAATGTGGCTCAATGTACTGCGACCTCCCTCCCTAAAGATACATTGGATGTTGTGGTGATCCCAAAAGAGGGCAAAGACCCCTCCCTTTGTTCAAGTTATTGCGCTATTAACCTACTCAATGCTGATTTGAAGTTGTTTACAAGAATATTGGAGGGCAGGTTGTCACCTTTGCTGGGAGAGGTCATTCACCCTGACCAAGCAGGCTTTTTGCCTGGTAGGGAGGCTAGAGACAATACCACCAAGGCCCTGGACTTATTATATCAGGCTTGATGCTACTTTCTACCGATGCTGAAAAGGTCTTCGACAGAGAAAATTGAACGTTCATGAAGGAGGCACTCTGGTCGTTGGGCCTTGGGAGGTCGATGTTGCGGTGGATCAGTTCCCTCTACAGTGCCTCTACGGCAGTTAGGTTAGGGTGGTGGACTGGTGTCGGCATGTCTCGACAAAGTCCTGGGTGTTTGTGGAGCAGAGCTTTTCAAATGTCCAACTCCCGACTGCTCCCTGGCTTAGGGTTCTTTTCCACTTGTGTACCGCTTCCGATGCGAGTGCATCGGAAGTGAAATGCTAATGACCCTCTGCTGCATGTGTTAGCCAAGTTTCATGCGACTGTGATGCGATCTTGCGATCGTATCACAGCCTCGGAGAAAAGGGAGGGAGCACTTTCTCCCATCTCCTCCGCTGTCTGTCTCTGCGTATATCGCACTGCAGTCGCATAACATGCGAGTGCAGTGCAATGTTTCACACACTCCCATAGACTTGTATTGGAGTGCGTGAGCCGAGACTCGCTAAAAAGTGCAGCATGGTACGATTGCACCAAAAGCATGATTTGTGTTGAGAAATAAAAGCCAAGAGGATACTGCCTCATTGATTAACACTGGTGCGAATGGGATCCGATGTTTTATCGGATCACACTCGCAAATGAAAATCGCAAGTGGAAAAGAGCCCTTACTAAAACTCTCACACAGACTTTGGGGTCCCATCCGCCGATGTTGGAGTGTTGTGCACAACGAACCGTCCGTAAATACCTGCTCCCTGTGCCCTCGCCGCTCTTATAATCCATAGAGAATTTAAATTCTCAGTGGATTATGATGCCCTGATCACTGGCAACTAGATTGCTGTAGAGGATACGCTATGGTTCTCCCTTGGGTGGGTTTCTTCCCCCCTCTCTCCTTCCTTCTCCTTGACATAAATTTTGCCCTTTGTTTCCCTGGTCTTCCCCGTGTGCATGTTTGTGTTTCTCCTTCCTTTTTGCCCTATTCTCCCCTTCTTTCTTCTTCCTTTTCTTACTTCTTTTATAACATTTTTACAGTTTATTAAGTATAAAACCCAGACCTGGACTGGCGGAGGGTTTGATCTCTCTATTAAATTCAAGGAATGTTGACTGTATTAATATACCTTGTGGCATTTGTACACTTGCTTTTGTTGTTTCTACATTGTGTGCAGAATTATTAGGCAAATGAGTATTTTGATCACATGATACTTTTTATACATGTTGTCCTACTCCAAGCTGTATAGGCTTGAGAGCCAACTACCAACTGAGTAAATCAGGTGATGTGCATCTCTGTAATGAGGAGGGGTGTGGTGTAATGACATCAACACCCTAAATAAGGTGTGCTTAATTATTAGGCAACTTCCTTTCCTTTGGCAAAATGGGTCAGAAGAGAGATTTGACGGGCTCTGAAAAGTCCAAAATTGTGAGATATCTTGCAGAGGGATGCAGCAGTCTTGATATTGCCAAACTGTTGAAGCGTGATCACTGAACAATCAAGCGTTTCATGGCAAATAGCCAACAGTGTCGCAAGAAGCGTGTTGGGCAAAAAAGGCGCAAAATAACTGCCCATGAATTGAGGAAAATCAAACGTGAAACTGCCAAGATACCATTTGCTACCTGTTTGGCCATATTTCAGAGCTGCAACGTTACTGGAGTATCAAAAAGCACAAGGTGTGCCATACTCAAGGACATGGCCAAGGCTGAAAAACCACCACCATTGAACAAGAAACATAAGATAAAACGTCAAGACTGGGCCAAGAAATATCTTAAGACTGATTTTTCAAAGGTTTTATAAACTAATGAAATGAGAGTGAGTCTTGATGGGGCAGATGGATGGGCCAGAGGCTGATCAGTAAAAGGCAGAGAGCTCCACTCCGACTCAGAAGCCAGCAAGGTGGAGGTAGAGTCCTAGTATGGGCTGGTATCATCAAAGATGAACTTGTGGTACCTTTTCAGGTTGAGGATGGAGTGAAGCGCAACTCCCAGACCGCCAGTTTCTGGAAGACAACTTCTTCAAGCAGTGGAACAGGAGAAGTCGGTATCGTTGAAAAAAAAACATGATTTTCATGCAGGACAATGCTCCATCACATGCATCCAACTACTCCACAGTGCTGCTGGCCTGTAAAGGTCTAAAAGATGAAAAAATAATGACATGGCCCCCTTGTTCACCTGATCTGAACCCCATAGAAAACCTATGGTCCTTCATAAAATTTGAGATCTACAGGGAGGGAAAATAGTACACCTCTTGGAACTGTTAATAGCAAGAAATTGGCCTTAATAAAATACCAACTTATGGGACCACTCAGTGGTGCCCCATAAGGATTTGCCTACTCCAAGAACCATAAATGACTGGAGAAACGAGGGAGATGAGGCAACAACCATGTGTGAAAAATTCCATATTTATTCATAAGAATCACATGTATAAATAATTACAATATACAGTTAGGTCCAGAAATATTTGGACAGTGACACAATTTTCGCGAGGTGGGCTCTGCATGCCACCACATTGGATTTGAAATGAAACCTCTACAACAGAATTCAAGTGCAGATTGTAACGTTTAATTTGAAGGTTTGAACAAAAATATCTGATAGAAATTGTAGGAATTGTACACATTTCTTTACAAACACTCCACATTTTAGGAGGTCAAAAGTAATTGGACAAATAAACCAAACCCAAACAAAATATTTTTATTTTCAATATTTTGTTGCGAATCCTTTGGAGGCAATCACTGCCTTAAGTCTGGAACCCATGGACATCACCAAACGCTGGGTTTCCTCCTTCTTAATGCTTTGCCAGGCCTTTACAGCCGCAGCCTTCAGGTCTTGCTTGTTTGTGGGTCTTTCCGTCTTAAGTCTGGATTTGAGCAAGTGAAATGCATGCTCAATTGGGTTAAGATCTGGTGATTGACTTGGCCGTTGCAGAATGTTCCACTTTTTAGCACTCATGAACTCCTGGGTAGCTTTGGCTGTATGCTTGTGGTCATTGTCCATCTGTACTATGAAGCGCCGTCCGATCAACTTTGCGGCATTTGGCTAAATCTGGGCTGATAGTATATCCCGGTACACTTCAGAATTCATCCGGCTACTCTTGTCTGCTGTTATGTCATCAATAAACACAAGTGACCCAGTGCCATTGAAAGCCATGCATGCCCATGCCATCATGTTGCCTCCACCATGTTTTACAGAGGATGTGGTGTGCCTTGGATCATGTGCCGTTCCCTTTCTTCTCCAAACTTTTTTCTTCCCATCATTCTGGTACAGGTTGATCTTTGTCTCATCTGTCCATAGAATACTTTTCCAGTACTGAGCTGGCTTCATGAGGTGTTTTTCAGCAAATTTTACTCTGGCCTGTCTATTTTTGGAATTGATGAATGGTTTGCATCTAGATGTGAACCCTTTGTATTTACTTTCATGGAGTCTTCTCTTTACTGTTGACTTAGAGACAGATACACCTACTTCACTGAGAGTGTTCTGGACTTCAGTTGATGTTGTGAACGGGTTCTTCTTCACCAAAGAAAGTATGCGGCGATCATCCACCACTGTTGTCATCCGTGGACGCCCAGGCCTTTTTGAGTTCCCAAGCTCACCAGTCAATTCCTTTTTTCTCAGAATGTACCCAACTGTTGATTTTGCTACTCCAAGCATGTCTGCTATCTCTCTGATGGATTTTTTCTTTTTTTTCAGCCTCAGGATGTTCTGCTTCACCTCAATTGAGAGTTCCTTAGACCGCATGTTGTCTGGTCACAGCAACAGCTTCCAAATGCAAAACCACACACCTGTAATCAACCTCAGACCTTTTAACTACTTCATTGATTACAGGTTAACGAGGGAGACGCCTTCAGAGTTAATTGCAGCCCTTAGAGTCCCTTGTCCAATTACTTTTGGTCCCTTGAAAAAGAGGAGGCTATGCATTACAGAGCTATGATTCCTAAACCCTTTCTCCGATTTGGATGTGAAAACTCTCATATTGCAGCTGGGAGTGTGCACTTTCAGTCCATATTATATATATAATTGTATTTCTGAACATGTTTTTGTAAACAGCTAAAATAACAAAACTTGTGTCACTGTCCAAATATTTCTGGCCCTGACTGTATGTCAATAGGAAAAGGTCAGACAATGTAGCAGGAATAAATAGGGGGAGGTAAAAGGTGTGTGTGGGGGCATCCCTTGCCATTCAGAACCAGCCACAATAGGAAGGTATGAGAGACTGCATGCCACCAGTTACAATAGGGTTAACCCATGAACGGGATTAGTTTAAAAAGTGGCGGGGTAAAACCCAAATGGGAAAGGACCGTGTGATTACGTGTCCTGTATGGAATAGAAAATATTATGGACACACAACGGGTGGGCACCCATGCATGTGTGAACTCCCAGCAGGATCTCAGAAAAAAACGCAGTATAAATTGGACTAATGGGCTGAGCAAGGGGCAAGGGAAAAGGGTTTCCCAAAAACAGTGTGATTTTGGTAGTCCAAACCCAATGCACCACACAGCTCAGACGATCCAAAAATATAAGAGGAAAGTTCCAATCATATAGCTGCGGTAGGAGGTAATGCAAAGAGGAGCTATAGGGGTGCATGTGCAGGGATTATACACCAACCGAGGTTAGCATATATATAATTCCCCATTAGGATTTTCCAGCCACAAAAGAAGATTTGTGTAATGCCGCCTGGGCTGAGACAGAAAAGTCATTTCAGCATAAGTATGCATGCAATGAATCATGGCCTGGAGCGCCGTGCGGTCATGGGGAAGCCACATATAATAAGGACAAGGCAGAATGATGATACCTGGTGGCTGGTTCAGAGGGCAAGGAACAGGCTCCTGACAGCTGTTTCGCAGCGTTGGCTTTATCAAAGGAGGTCAAGGCAAGGAATGCCCCCACACACACTTTTTACCTCCCCCTATTTATTCCTGCTACATTGTCTTACCTTTTCCTATTGACATATATTGTAATTATTTATACATGTGATTCTTATGAATAAATATGGATTTTTTCACACATGGTTGTTGCCTCACCTCTTGGAACAGTGTCTGGGAGGCTGTGGTGGCTGCTGCATGCAATGTTGATCGTAAAAAGATCAAGCAACTGACAGACTTTATAGATGGTAGGCTGTTGAATGTCATCATAAAGAAAGGTAACTATATTTGGTTACTAATTTTTTGGGGTTTTGTTTTTGCATGTCAGAAATGTTTATTTCTAAATTTTGTGCAGTTATATTGGTTTACCTGATGAAAATAAACAAGTGAGATGGGAATATTTTTGGTTTTTATTAAGTTGCCTAATAATTCTGCACAGTAATAGTTACCTGCACAAACAGATATCCTCCTAAGAGAGCCAAAGTCTTTTGTGTTGACTGAGAACATAGTTGTTGATCAATAATAAAAAAAATTCCTCTAAAATACAACTTGCCTAATAATTCTGCACCCGGTGTATATTATGCTCAGGTATGTGAATAAATAAAAAAATAAAAAAAGGACATTGGAGCAAATACCTCATGGCCTCTGCCCCATAGACTGTCACTCGGACCACCAGGTGCTCTGCCCCTTGCTTACAATGATGGACTCTGCCCAATCAGTGATACACCTTGCCTTTTAGTGGACTGTGCTCCTATGGACTACTGTTGGGAAAGGTGGAGATGGATGACCCGATGTTACAGCTGGGTCAAGAACTTGGAACTTTGCCTCATGTATTAGGAAGGACTGCCCTGTGCAAGCCCTTGAGACTGTGGTACTGTATGGCAATGTTAAATGTATTGTGCCTTGATAAATATGGACTTTGACATTTTCTTCCAGGGATCCAACCTAGTGGGACCGAGGTTTTGTCTGTTTTATATGCATGGTTTGATGTCTTCCAGATTCCCACAAGGCCGAGGACAACCATGATTAAAGAGGGGAGGTATGTAAAAGGGTGACCTACTATCCTGTACCCCGACATCGGGGTAGACATCGCTGGTTTTATTGCTAATGTGTAATATGTGCTTATATGTAAAGTTATGGTAACTTGTTTAATTTCCCTCAGTACTGCCAATCACCATTAGATGTCGCTGTGTCCTATTCACTGTTTGTATACTTAGAGTGAGAGTAGCTCTCATTTAAGAACAAATAAAGGGATGACAGGGTTAACTGCAGAGCTGTCCCACAGTGGTGTGGAGTATAGCGTATATAGTAAGGAGGATTTCCTGGTTTTGTAGTAGTGTGTGTGAGAGAAAAGACAAAACAGAGAGACAGAAATAGAAGCAGTACATGGGACCAGGATAAAAATGCAAGGTTAACTCTCAAGAGGTGACAAATAATGGGCTATAGTGACAGTGAGTGGCCATAGAACATGACCGCACGCTTTAACTTCTGGTAGAGAATGTCTGAGTCGCAGTAATGAGTGGTGACGTCACTCAGGTTACGGTCAAAGCTGGAGGTTCCTATGGTCGTCCACTTGTAAGTGCAGGTAACTTGACCTCAGGTGACTTAATTAAACTCAGTAACCTCACTTCAGGTCACCTGAGATCAAGTTATCTGCGGACATAGGTGGAGGACCGTGGGAACCTCCAGCTGTGAACGCAACTAACCTGAGTGACGTCACCACTCATCACTGTGACTCAGATATTCTCTGCCTGAAGTTACAGCATGCAGTCATGTTCTATGGCTGGTTACTGTAACTTTAGATGTAGCAAAGCCAGGATCATCGTGGGACCTCGTGTGGATTACGTTGGACCTTCAGGGGTACTTTTGGGGTTAATAAAGAGGTGAAAGAGAGTGCTCTTTTGTATTTTATTGCAAAGAAAGGATATTTTTGGTGTTTGTGTTTATTTCTTTTCACTTACAGATTAGTAATAGGGGTGTCTCATAGATGCCCTTATTACTAATCTAGAGCTTAGTGGCCTTATTCTCACAATTGCCACTGTACCAGGGCTATTGGGAAGAGCCATTTAAAGTTCTGGGGGCTGCAGCCTTTAGCCATATGCTTTATCTGTGCTGAGAAATGGTATAATAATATGGAGGGACCCAATTACACTTTTTACATTTTTTTTAAATTTTTATACTACGATAGATCCACAGACAGTGTCTGTGATTGAAACAGTCAAACACGCTGCGACTTAGTATTGGGCGTGGTCTGACTGCAACCAATCACAGACACCGGTGGGCGAGGGAAGCAGTGAATATGTAGGAGGCTAATGAGCATCTCTGGAAGTAGAAAGTATAGGCCGCGAGAGAAGTTAAAGCCACCCAACAGACTCAGTAAGTATAACACGCCTGATCCAATTCCCCTATCCCTTATACCACCATTTTTAAGTACCAGATTCTGGCCCCCATAGAGTTATATGAAGTCCGGTATCCGGCCAGATACCCGGGATAAATTCCGGGCCGGAACAGTTTTGGTTTTTTTTTAACCTGATTAGACCCACCGGTCCCATGTATCTGCGAGTCCTCCCATCACAACGCTGGTCAAAAATGCATAAAGAATTGACATGCTGCAGTTTTGTGGTCACCACAAAACTACAGCAATAAAAAAGCAACGTGAAAATCTCATTGACTTTTCTGGGGAAGGAAATGCATGCAGTTTTGTGCCACAAACTGCACTCAAAAATGCAGCGAGCGAATGGGGCCTAAAGGCTACTTTACACACTGCGATATCGGTCCCGATATCGCTAGTGTGGGTACCCGCCCCCATCTGTTGCGCGACACGGGCAAATCGATGCCCGTGTCGCACAACAGCCGTCACACATACATACCTGTCCGGCGACGTCGCTGTGACGGGCGAACCGCCTCCTTTCTAAGGGGGCGGTCCGTGCGGCGTCACAGCGACGTCACTGAACCGCCGCCCAATAGCAGCGGAGGGGCGGAGCTGAGCGGGACGTAACATCCCGCCCACCTCCTTCCTTCCTCATAGCGGCCGGGAGGCAGGTAAGGGGAGCTTCCTCGTTCCTGCGGCGTCACACGCAGCGATGTGTGCTGCTGCAGGAACGAGGAACAACCTCGTTACTGCTGCAGTAACGAGATTTGAGAATGGACCCCCATGTCGCCGATTAGCGATTTTGCACGTTTTTGCAACGATGCAAAATCGCTTATCGGTGTCACACGCAACGGCATCGCTAATGCGGCCGGATGTGCGTCACGAATTCCGTGACCCCAACGACTCCGCATTAGCGATGTCGCAGCGTGTAAAGCCCGCTTTAGGCTATGTTCATATCTGTGTTCAGAATTTGTCTTTTCAGTTTTAATAGAACAGTGAAATTTAATTTTCATGCAAGGAATGGATTCATTACATGGCAGACACAGTTGGCACCTTGGGCTCTATTATTTATTTTATTCACTTCTATAACACAATTCATTTCTATAGTGCTTTAACAACATCATCATCACTGTCCTCATAGGGGCTCACAATTTAAAATTTTTAAATGGGGTTATAAAAGATGGACCAGATAGGCCTTCCAAAATCCTTATAATTAAGGGCTAAAAGTAGGGATGAGCAAACCCGAGAAAAGCAAAGCTCTGGGTCTGTGGCGTACACCTTGTGTCCGGTGCTGAACCCCAAACACAGACTTTTTACTATACGTCCGGATCCTACTCGGGTTACAGTGCCTTGAAAAAGTATTTATACTATGTCAACTTTTGCACATTTTTTCACGTTACACCCACAAACTTACTGGCCTAGAACCAGCAGAGCAGACAAGTTGCGAAATAAGTTTTCACTGCTGTTGAAAGCTCAGGATTATTCTAAACGTTCAACAGGTGAATAAAGCAAGAAAATGGATTGAAAAATTTTGAGTGCCAGGTTCTTTTACTTCTACACTCATCTCAGCTGCTGGACATAGCCTGCACCTCTGAGAACTTCTAGTCCTGATGTCTTCGTCACCAGTGTCAACCACAGAATGAATACGCTGTGCTGGAGAATTGCTTAAGGGCCCTCTATCTTTTTTTAATTAAGTCACAGGACAGAGTCTTCAAATTGAGGAACTTTTCACTGGCAACGTAGACACGGCTTGTACATAGTTTGGTGTTTTCTGTAGTAACATAGGAATATGAAACAAAATAGAAGCAGAATCAACAACTTTGAAATGTGGTGCTGGAGAAGGATGTTATCAATATCATGGAACAAATCAAACCAGACATGTCACTTGAAGCAAGGATCACCAAGCTACGACTTGCCTACTTTGGACACATAATATGAAGAAACACTTCATATGAAGAGAGCAATCACTGGAGAAGAACATAATGTTTGGAAGAATACAAGGAACAAGGAAAGTTGAAGAGGAAAACCAGCAACCTGATGGCTTGATACTATCAAGAAAATGGCAGAGAAGACCCTGATGGACCTATCTAGGCTACACAAAATTGATCTCCATACAGAACGTTCATCTATTAAGTCGCTGTGGCTCGAGATTGAGCTGAAGGCCGTTAAATACCACTTTGAGTATGTATGACTACTGCTGTACTCTTCAGTCTATTTACAAATCTGGCTGCGAATGAAGGAGGATCTGCACGCTACACATACACCATTTTGCTGAGTTTGCTCCTAAATGTAGTCCCTCTTACAAGATGTCTGTTAGTGAATGTCATTATTTATAGCATTACCTTTCATTCAGCAAACTTTAATGTATAGTAAATGATTCAAATAGAAATCTAATTATGTAAAGCTCTTACAAATCACAATCATCCTCTCGTGCCGGTTAAGAGCTTTAATAAAGCTACTGAATTTACAATTCATCATACCCATAGATAAAAAGAAGTATATAAATATATATTTATGTGTGCACAAACACACACAAAAATGTATGTGCCACTCTGTTCCCATTATGTTACTATGGCAACAGTTACTAAGGAAAACGAAACCATACTTGGGAATTCTTTCTCAGGCTCAAAGACAAAGCACAAAGACATGTACATTGCAAATTGGGCTTACAGGAAACCCAGGAATATAACCGTACACAAAGAATAATGCCCACATATATTTCTTAAAATACCTGGATACATATATAGACTAGTATTATAGCAATGTCAAGCTTTTCTTGGAAATTCTGCTTATACTAGGAAAGGTAATTCTTGGCTTTTATTCCCGTATACTAGAACGAAATGATATGTGTATCATATAAAAGGTGGAATGAAGAGTCTAAGGCCACATGCACACATTGAGTATTTGGTGAGCTTCTTACTTCAGTATTTGCAAGAAAAAACAGGCGTGGAACAAACAGAGGAAAAGTATAATAGAAATACCTCACCACTGCTGTATTTTTTTACACTCTCCTAGTTTTAGCTTTACAATACTGAGGTAAAAAAATTACCAAATACTCAATATGTACATGTGGCCTAAGGTAGAGAATAGTGTTAATAACCACCTCACAAAACTGCAAAGTAAACAAACAATCCTATATAGCAGGTGCAAACCAGTTTTAGGTTAAATGCACACAGGACAAAATTTCAAAAGATTTTGCACCCCATTTCTATTGCAGATCTACAGAAATTCAGCTGCAAAGTATAAGAGGCTGCCCAGTCTAAAAATAGCAGCCTGCACCCGCCCAGAATTGTCGCATCCATTAGATGTTCGGTGCTGGAGATGAGAAGCGGGGTTAACCCCGCAGTACCGCCGAATAAGGACAATTGTTGATTAATAATAATTTATTTTATTTCATAGGTCAACACGTTTTAGGGATCTAGTCCCCTTCTTCAGGACCACGGAAGAATCAACAATATGCCGACATACAGCAGTTGACAGTTATACATACATATGTTGAGATAGAGACCGCCCACTGAAGATTCAAAAAAATTGGCGGGCAAACAACATCTTACCTCAATGACACAGTATTTTTACAATGAAGAAATACAAAACCATCATATTTTACAAACTGATATAAAAATAGTACCTTAATGCAGCAGGAAATGATATTAAATTACCAATTTTAAGAAACATAACAAAAATAAGAAAAAATAAAAAAAAGAAAAAGTACTAAATAGAGAGATCAGAACTCTGGAGTCTTACACATATGTCAGTATACCAGAATTGCAATGATAAGCATCACACTAGAGATTATAGGGTTTGATCCTGAAAAAAATATATACGGGGGTCTCTTGTTATAGTATGTTGAAATAAATTGTTTACTATATGTGTGAAACATAAAAAAGAGGAAAGGGGGGGGGATTTGGTCAATAAAAACTAAACCAACTGTATAAAGTGTCATTATTCGTGCATATAATATTGTATAGAAAATAATGAGTAAAAATGATGATAAATAGTAATGAAAAAACTTGAGTGATGAGTATAAATGATGATTAATTAGAGGAGAAAAAAGAAGGAAGAAAAACAAGAAGGGTTTTTATTAATACAATTGAGAAAAAGGAGAATTAATATAATATACAGTGCTGGCCAAAAGTATTGGCACCCCTGCAATTCTGTCAGATAATACTCAGTTTCTTCTTGAAAATGATTGCAATCACAAATTCTTTGGTATTATTATCTTCATTTATTTTGTTTGCAATGAAAAAACACAAAAGAGAATGAAACAAAAATCAAATCATTGATCATTTCACACAAAGCTCCAAAAATGGGCCAGACAAAAGTATTGGCACCCTTAGCCTAATACTTGGTTGCAAAACCTTTAGCCAAAATAACTGCGAACAACCGCTTCCGGTAACCATCAATGAGTTTCTTACAATGCTCTGCTGGAATTTTAGACAATTCCTCCTTGGCAAACTGCTCCAGGTCCCTGAGATTTGAAGGGTGCCTTCTCCAAACTGCCATTTTGAGATCTCTCCACAGGTGTTCTATGGGATTCAGGTCTGGACTCATTGCTGGCCACTTGAGCAGTCTCCAGTGCTTTCTATCAAACCATTTTCTAGTGCTTTTTGAAGTGTGTTTTGGGTCATTGTCCTGCTGGAAGACCCATGACCTCTGAGGAAGACCCAGCTTTCTCACACTGGGCCCTACATTATGCTGCAAAATTTGTTGGTGGTTTTCAGACTTCATAATGCCATGCACACGGTCAAGCAGTCCAGTGCCAGAGGCAGAAAAGCAACCCCAAAACATCAGGGAACCTGCGCCATCTTTGACTGTAGGGACCGTGTTCTTTTCTTTGAATGTCTCTTTTTTTCTTCCTGTAAACACTATGTTGATGGCTTTTCTCAAAAAGCTCTACTTTTTTCTCATCTGACCAGAGAACATTCTTCCAAAATGTTTTAGGCTTTCTCAGGTAAGTTTTGTCAAACTCCAGCCTGGCTTTTTATGTCTCAGAGTAAGAAATGGGGTTTTCCTGGGTATCCTACCATGCAGTCCCTTTTCATGCAGACGCCAACAGATAGTACGGGTTGACACTGTTAAACCCTCGGACTGCAGGGCAGCTTGAACTTATCTGGATGTTAGTCGAGGTTCTTTATCCACCATCCGCACAATCTTGCATTGAAATCTCTCGTCAATTTTTCTTTTCCGTCCACATCTAGGGAGGTTAGCCACAGTGCCATGGGCTTTAAACTTCTTGATGACACTGCACACCGAAGACACAGGAACTTTCAGGTCTTTGGAGATGGACTTGTAGCCTTGAGATTGCTCATGCTTCCTCACAATTTGGATTCTCAAGTCCTCAGACAGTTCTTTGGTCTTCTTTTTTTTCTCCATGCTCAATGTGGCACACACAAGGACACAGGACAGAGGTTGAGTCAACTTTAATCCATGTCAACTGGCTGCAAGTGTAATTTAGTTATTGCCAACACCTGTTAGGTGCCACAGGTAAGTTACAGGGGCTGTTAATTACACAAATTAGAGAAGCATCACATGATTTTTCAGTGCCAATACTTTTGTCCACCCCCTTTTTTTGTTTGGTGTGGAATTATAACCAATTTGGCTTTATGACAATTTTTTTTATTTTTTTTCATTGAAGACAAATTAAATGAAGATAATAATACCAAAGAATTTGTGATTGCAATCATTTTCAAAAAGAAACTGAGTGGGCAGCATGGTGGCTCAGTGGTTAGCACTGCAGCCTTGCAGCGCTGGGGTCCTGGGTTCTAGTCCCACTAAGGACAACATCTGCAAGGAGTTTGTATGTTCTCCCTGTGTTTGCATGGGTTTCCTCCGGTTTCCTCCCACACTCCAAAAACATACTGATAGGGAATTTAGATTGTGAGTCCCAAGGGGACAGTGTTGCCAATGTATGTAAAGTGCTGTGGAATTAATAGCGCTATATAAATGAATAAATATTATTAGTATATTATCTGACAGAATTGCAGGGGTGCCAATACTATTGGCCAGCACTGTATGTGTGATACAAAAATGCTTACAAATGTGAAAAATTAGTGTATAATGATGTTGCAGAGATTGTAAGAAAAAGTGAACAAACAAGATAAAAATTCCTTATAATTATATCAAGGTAAAAAAAGGAGGATAAGAACCATCAGGAGCACAGAGAAACAAAGCAATTAATTTTCTATTGGAGTAGCCTTCCACTCCACAGAGACCTCAAGGATAAATTAAAGAATTTACTAACTATTAAAACTTTTATTCTGGCTAAAAATGTTTCAAAATATTGAGAAAAAATGTATATGAGAGATGCCCAGGAAGCAAAAACATTGGCCGCCTGTGTAGTAAAATTATCCAAAACTTCCAAAGAGTCATTGTGCCGCCCCCGTGTCAGCAGGCGGGCTGCTTGGATCCGGATCCGCAGTGGCTCGAGGGGTCTCCGGACCCGGGGGTTGTGCGGCCACTCAAATGAAGTGGGTATTTACAGGGGGTTGATATAGTTCGTGATGCCACCCGTGGTATGTGGTAATTTGTGAGTGCCACCGCTGCCATTAGGAGTATCCAGGGGTGATGGAAGGGGGCAGCCAGGTGTTAGGACCGTCCACGGGTAGGGGAGATGCCCCGGGACTTGGTGATGGCGTTTGTGAAGTGCCGTGGGGAGCGAAGGGGGCCACTTGTGTACTCACTCAGTCCATAAAGCTGACACCGACAACTGGATAAACCAAAGTTCTGTACACCGCTGCCACTGAGGAGAGCTAGTTTGGGTCCCGTCCTCAGTGGTGTTGTCTGATGATCTGTGACCTTCCTCCTGGCACTTAGTTTTCTTGTCTCTTGGCCTCAGTAGTATGGAACTAATCGGGTCCCACTCCCCAGTATGGCTAACTTGCTCTCAGGGTTCACGCTTGGGATTTTCTGGACTGTTTTGTGGAAAGTCCCCTCTTTGTGCTAGTACCCCGATTCTGGAGCGGGTGGAGAGTGGATCTTGAAGGCTCCGTTCTCGTCGGGCTAATTGTCAGGTTGCCTGAAGCTACTCCCTGACCTAGGGTCCACGTACCCCGTTGTGCCCTGGGCCCGGCCCGGTGATGGTACAAGGCCGCCGGCTGTACTCCAAACAATTCCGTGCCCCTTGTCATGATCCCCTACGACCGGGGGTCCAGCTCCTACTAGGCCCAGACCACCGTCTGCTACCTAGTGACTTCCAAGGAGCCCATCTCCTGACCTCCTCTCTCTCCGAGAGCTACCACTGTTCTGCCCTCTTTCTGACACTCCTGACCTCCCCTTAACTAACCCCCCAAGTGGGCGACCCTATTCCACTCAGGCCGTCCACTGGTGTGTCTGGTGGGTGTGGTGCAGAGTGTTGCTAGGATTTACCAACTGTTGTTGACAACACCACTTAGCTGGGGACCCGTAACCAAGGAGGAGGTGGATACTGTGCATAAGGGAAGACTGCACAATACCCTGTGACGTCCTGATAGGCCAGGGCGTCACATTCCCCCTTGGTTAAACGTAGCTTGTCCTCGAGCTACAGGACGTCAGAGGTTTTATTATTTTTTTTTTTCTTAAACTGTAACACAGAAAAATAAGACATTTTTATTAACAGGTTTTATCCTACATTAGGAAGGCTTTGCACTTAAACGTTACATAACTTTGAGTTCATCATTTCAACAGTGGAACGCTACCGGTTGCGTTAGTAGCGGAGGCTCAACCTGCTCCGTTGCAGCCTCTTCCTGCGACAGTCCAGTTCCAATGTCCTGGATCCCGTTAACCCACCACCCAAACAAACCTACTATCGGGATACCTATCCACCGGTCCATGACCAGGTTAAGGTCCCGGGTGTTGTAAAAGACGACTCTGGTAGGCACAGGAGGTGCAACTATTTACAATACACAAGTTCGTGTTGGTCACAACCAGTCCTGAGACCATGGTACATGTTTACTATAGAGTAAGATAGCGAAGTCCATGTACCGGATGTAAACACATAAAATTTTCTTGACAATGAGGAAACTTCCTCGTTTGATTAAACCATGGTTGATTAGCACTTATTTTTCTAACATTTTTCTATATGAAAAACAACAAACCGAAAGCACAGATACCTAACACTTCTGCATATTAAACTACTGGATCCCGTAGCCACGCTTCCTTGCGACTACGTATTATCAATGCCGGCACAAACTTTTCTTCCAGCATCACATGCTTGGTCCCCTCTAGGGCATACCAGCCCTGTTCTCCACAATCCCGGGTGTAGGTAACCATATTTTCGGGCTTTAGGTTCCGCTCTGGGTGTCCCCTGGGGAGGTACTGTGCCACATCCCGTCGAGACACGAACACCCCGGCTGTGAGGCCTGCCTCCTGGATGAACCCCCATCCTTGCACGGGGTCAAACCGATCGACTAGGCCACGGCACCGTGGCCCACGGACTCAAGAAGCAGCATTCCTCACCTGCTCCTTCTCTTCTCGGTTGCGGGCGGCAAGTTCCCGTCGTCGCCAATCTCGGGTCGTCATCTTCGTTTGCAGCTTCTGTTGGTGTCGTTCCCAGTAGGGGGCGTCAGCATCCGACCTCGGCTCCCTAGCTGGCTCTGGCTTTAATTGGACTCTTGCGGCCCCAACAGCCGTAGGGATGCCGCGCGGCGGTGGAACCGGTGACTCGTTAGGCTCCACCTCCCACGACTTCGGGTAGATATACTGACTGCTCCGCAGTCGGCGTTGCAAAGTCCGGGTGCTCCATCTCTAAGGTCGGGCCCGGTGATGCGGCCTGGTCTGGTCTGGCCGGTGTCGAGGTGACCGCTGCCGTGACTTGGACGGGTGACGGGACCGGGAGCTCTGCAGCTGGTTCTTCATTGATGGGGGCTGAAGATTCCGCTGCCATGATGGGGGTAGGCAGCTCGGCGTCCGCCGAGGATGGGGTTAGCGGTGGTGGAGTGCTTGCCGGGAGCGAGTGCGGACCGGATTCCACAGCCGCATTGGCCGGATTAGGGTAATCAACTGGGACTGGGTAACTGCTTACCCGCTCTTCACATGGGATTTCGATCTTATGGGCTCGCACCGCCACTGCCAGGCTTCTCATCTCTTCCCTCCAGTGGTCCAGTATGAACAAGAACTGCGTCCACATTCTTCTGCAATGCTGCTCCGTCTCTTCCTCGATCCAGGTCGCGGTCCCGGGAACAGCACGTTCCGGTGACTAGCTCCGCTCCGCCATCTTCACTCTGCGGGGTCCAGGAACGTTATGGCAGAGTCCTGCTTCTTTTTCACTGCTTTTACATGCTGCGACGCCCCCTCGGTTTTCACTCAGCACCTCCTTCAATCCTGTGGCCCTCTGGGAACTTCCGATTCTGGGCTGACTCTCAGGACGAAGGGTGGCGCTTCGGTGTCGCACGCTTTCGAGGAAGAAGAGGGCGTTTTGGCTCCAAAAGATGGCGGAAGATGGCGGGAAAGGCGGGAAACGGGGATTTTGACTCGCGGTTTCAATCTTCAAGGCGCACGTCACCCAGGTAAGTGGGTCCTGCTCGTATCCTGTTTGTGACGCCAGGAATTTGAGGTGTGCCACCCCTGTGTCAGCAGCCGGGCTGCTCGGATCTGGATCTGCGGTGGCTCGAGGGGTCTCCGGACCCAGGGGTCGTGCGGCCACTCAAATGAAGGGGGTATTTACAGGGGGTTGTTATAGTTCGTGATGCCACCCGTGATTTGTGGTAATTTAGGAGTACCACTGCTACCGTTTGGAGTATCCAGGGTGATGGAAGGGGGCAGCCAGGTGTTAGGACCCTCCACGGGTAGGGGGGATGCCCCGGGACTCGGTGATGGCATTTGGGAAGTGCCGTGGGGAGTGAAGGGGGCCACTTGTGTACTCACTCAGTCCATAAAGCTGACACCGACAACTGGATAAACCAAAATTCTGTACACCACTGCCGCTGAGGGGAGCTAGTTTGGGTCCCGTCCCCAGTGGTGTTGTCTGATGATCTGTGACCTTCTTCCTGGCACTTAGTTTTTTTGTCTGTTGGCCCCGGTAGTATGGAACTAATCGGGTCCCGCTCCCCAGTATGGCTAACCAAGGGAGCTTGGTCTCAGGGTTCACGCTTGGGATTTTCTGGACCGTTTTGTGGAAAGTCCTATCCCCCTCGTTGCGCTAGTATCCCGATTCTGGAGCGGGTGGAGAGCGGATCTTGAAGGCTCCGTTCTCGTCGGGCTAATTGTCAGGTTGCCTGAAGCTACTCCCTGACCTAGGGTCCACGTACCCCGCTGTGCCCTGGGCCCGGCCCGGTGATGGTACAAGGCCACCAGCTGTACTCCTAGATAGTTCTGTGCCCCTTGTCACGATCCCCTACGACCGGGGGTTCAGCTCCTACTAGGCCCAGACCACCGTCTGCTACCTAGTGACTTCCAAGGAGCCCATCTCCTGACCTCCTCTCTCTCTGAGAGCTACCACTGTTCTGCCCTCTTTCTGACACTCCTGACCTCCCCTTTACCAACCCTCCAAGTGGGCGACCCTATTCCACTCAGGCCGTGTCTGGTGGGTGTGGTGCAGAGTGTTCCTAGGATTTACCAACTGTTGTTGATAACACCACTTAGCTGGGGACCCGTAACCAAGGAGGAGGTGGATACTGTGCATAAGGGAAGACTGCACAATACCCTGTGACGTCCTGATAGGCCAGGGAGTCACATAATAATAGTTAATAATAAAGGTAACTCTATTCTAACAATTATTAATAAATATATATATGTGTGTGTGTGTGTGTGTGTGTGTGTGTGTATACAGACCAAAGGTTTGGACACACCTTCTCATCTCTAGAACAACTATTAAGAGGAGACTTTGTGCATCAGGTCTTCATGGTAAAATAGCTGCTAGGAAACCACTGCTAAGGACAGGCAACAAGCAGAAGAGACTTGTTTGGGCTAAAGAACACAAGGAATGGACATTAGACCAGTGGAAATCTGTGCTTTGGTCTGATGAGTCCAAATTTGAGATCTTTGGATCCAACCACCGTGCTTTCCTCCCACAAGGGTCACATGGACTTGATGTCATTGCAGGTCCTGCATCATCTGCATGTATTTTCTTCCGTCTGGGCCAAGAACAGATTAGAGTTTCACTGCCTCTGCAGCGCTCATGAATTAAACCACCATTACACTTCCCATTAAAAAAAAACAAAACGCTGGAATTGCTACTTGGCTCAGCAAAGGGGAATGAGATTTAAAATAACCCCAAAAAACTGGTGTATTAACATGGCCCTGGGTGGCAGTAGCTCTAAGTGCCCCTCCGTGTACTCACTGATTAAAAAATAAATAAACAAGTCCTCACCGGTCTCCTTGTTCGGCCTAAGCCACACGGCGAGAAAAACGGTGCGAGTGGAGTGCGATAAAACATCGCATTCTACTCGGACCAATACTAGCCTGTGTGTCAGCGCACATGAGCGATTATTTTCTCAGCCCTAATTGGACCGAGAAAACAATAGCAGCATGCTGCAACTGTAATGCGAGACTCTTTTCTCTCGCACCTATTCAAGTGTATGTCGCGAGAGAAAAATCGCATTGCACTCGCGGTACAGTACAGTACAGGTAGTCTTCATCCTGGGTACGGAGGAGGTCATCACAAGTAACCACCACAATCCATACAACACTCAGTCAGCTGCCCCATCACTGGGATTCGGTTAGGGTTGGATGCTGGGGGTGGCCATCACAAGATATGGGACCTCCTGCGCACTAGTCCAGCTTACCCGGGGCGTGGGGGATCTTCAGGGGAGTCAACAGACAGACACAGACAGGAAAGGAGAGAGGAAAGAGAACTCAACAGACACAGATAGAAAGAGGATGCATAGAAGAAAAGGACCCGTGGTCTGGAGCCGGAGCACTTGACTCGGGTTCATAGGAAAGAAGAGGTATCCCTGGGTTCACGGGGAGTGTGACAAGCAGCCGTGACCCGTTTCACTAACGAGGCGTTGGGGTGAAAGGAACACCAATAGGAAGGATGGACAGAAAGAAGCACTGGCTTTGACCTCCGAACTATCTGGGATCGGCTGAAGCCCATGACAGCGGAGCCCAGCACTCCAAAGGCCGTGATGTTTCTGTGAGTAAATGTGCCGCCCCCACGCCAGCTATTGGGCTGCTCAGATCCAGATGCACAGTGTGGCTCGAGGGATTCTACCGGACTCGGGGGTCGTGCGGACACTTCAACTAAAAGGGGACGTATTTGTACGGGATTTGTAGTAAACTGTCTGTGATGCCACCCACAGTGTGTGGTGAGATGTGGCACCACCGCTGCTGTTGTGGGATGCCGGGGACGATGTAATGGCAGCTGGATGTTAACCCCTCTGTGGGTAGGGATGGATGTCCCGGAGCCCAGTGTCTCTATGCTGAGGAGGATGATTGCAGGGGCCGGCGCACCCGGCCAGGCCAGGGTGTTACTCACGGTCGAATAAAGCACACGAGTCCTGTGGTAAACCAAGGTGATGGTGGCCAGCTGCCGCAGACGGGTGTATCTGATCCCACACCCGGGTTGGTAGTCAATGTCTCTTTCCTCTGCACTCAGTGTTTTGTAGGTAGGACTTCCCGGTTTGAAACACGGGAGTCCACTCCCAGTCCTTTGGTTGGGAGCCGTGCTCATCTGACGCTGACCCGTGGGATCTACAGGCCCTGTCGGTGGCCCTATCCCTCTCTGTGGGTGGTTGTCTACTTTTCGGGACTTAGGTTGGGACAGGACCTAAAATCCTGCCCTCAATTGGTTAATTAGCTAGGCCGTCAGTGCCGGTCCTGGCTTCAGGGTCCAAGTACCCTCTCTGTGCACACGGTTTCCAGTCGGGTCTCCGGTGTCGGTACTGGCGGGCTCCTACCCTGTCCCGGTCCACCTCAGATCTGCCGATCCATCTTCCCGTCACCTTCTGACTATGGCTGCCATCTGCCACCTAGCCGGGATGTCAGGGCCCCCAACCCTGATGCCTGTCAGTTAACCTGACCTTCCACTTCAAACTCTCACTGTCAACTATAGATGAGCCACCCGCCTGGCGTTCGAGTTCGGTTCGGTTCGTGGAACGGAGGCCCCGTTCGACGAACCACTCGAACCCCATTGAAAACAATGGGAGGCAAACACATAAAAACACATTATACATGTACACATAACAGTTAATAAACATTGCCATAACACTTACAGGTCCCTGCGACGCTTCCTGCACTCTGTCTCCCCCTACGCTTTTCCTTCCGATGATCGCTGCGTCCTCCCGGTAACCAGCACTGATGATAGGACCTAGCGTGACGTCAAAATAGCATGTGACCAGTCACGTGTCTATTATGTCATTGGCTACAGATGGGTCATTGCTAGGTTCTGTCAGTGCATCTCTCCGGTACGCGGTGCTCGTTTGAGCATGTCCGTGTACCAGCGAAATGCTCTGGCACATGGTAGACTCCCCGTCCATGCATGTGGGCGCTCTTTACAGAGTCAGCCCACATGCAGGGACTAGCTGTCACAGCCGGTAAATAGCGGCACCGGGAATCACGTGATCGGAGCACCATTGCTATGGTAACCCGCCTGGCAGCGGTGATGTCACCGCTTACAGCACGCAGCTTCTGCTCACTCACTAAGTGAATAGACTGCACGGGGAGCAGCAGCGTCTTCCTCCCATGATGTGCTGTCTGATGACAGAAGACAGAAGACCAGGATCGTGGAGGGCTGACAGGGAGTAATAAACATGGAGTCTCTAATGTGTCTGTGTATTTATTTCTATTAAAGTATTTTTTCTCTGTGTGGTGTCTTTTTTTTTAACCCTTTATTGGAGATTCTTAATGGCCGGGTCAAACTTGCCTGACATTAAGAATCTCTTGCATAATACTAGCTAGTAAAACAAAGATAGTATTAACTCATTATTACCCAGCAAGCCACCCAGCTTCAGGGCTGCTGGAAGAGTTGGATACAGCACCAGATGATGGCGCTTTCTATGAAAGCGCCATTTTCTGGAGCGGCTGCGGACTGCAATTCACAGCACAGGGGCCCAGAAAGCTCGGGCTAACCTGTGCTGCGGATTCCAATCCCCAGCTGCCTGGTTGTACCTGGCTGGACACAAAAATGGGGCGAAGCCCATGTCATTTTATTTTACTTATTTCATGAAATTCATGAAATAATTAAAAAAGGGCTTCCCTATATTTTTAGTTCCCAGCTGAGTACAAATAGGCAGCTGGGGGTTGGGGGCAGCTATACCTTATACCTGCTGTACCTGGCTAGCATACAAAAATATGGCGAAGCTCACGTCATTTTTTTTTAATTTTTTTGGCAAACAAAATAAAAAATGCTTCCCTGGATTTTCCATTGCCAGTGAAGGTAACACCAAGCAGTGAGGGTTAGCAGCCAGTAGCTTCTTGGATTACGCTTAGCTAGCAATACAAAAAACTGCAGCGGGAGCCCATATTTTTTTTTTTAAATTATTTATTTAAATAACTAAAAAAAAAAAAATGGGCTTCCCTGTATTTTGATTGCCTGACATCACAATACTGTAAAAATAAATCATTAAAAGAAATGACGTAGTGGTCCGCGGTATTTTTGATTCTCAGCGCAGATAAAGCAGACAGCTATGGGTTGCCACCCCCATCTGCCTGGTGTTACCTTGGCTGGCAATCAAAATACAGGGAAGCCCATTAATTTTTTTTATTTAAAAAAATAGTTTAAAAAAAAATGATGTGGGGTCGCCCCATTTTTGATAGCCAGCTAGGGTAAAGCAGACGGCAGTAGCCTGAAAACCACAGCTGGCAGCTTTACCGTGGTTGGGGATCCAATGTGGAGGTCACCCCAGGCTCTTTTTTTATAATTATTTTATAAATAATAATAATTACAAAAAAAAGTAGTTTCCCCCCCAAATTGGATCACCAGCCAAGGTAAAGCGGACAGCTGTGGTCTGGTATTCTCAGGGTGGGAAGGTCCATAGTTATTGGCCCTTTACAGCCTAAAAATAGCAGGCCGCAGGCGCCCCAGAAGTGGTGCATCCACTAGATGCGCCAGGATCACCCCAGCTCATCTCGTGCCCTGGTGCGGTGGCAAACAGGGTAATAAATGGGGTTGATACTAGCTGTAAGGTCTCCTGACATCAAGCCCTGCAGTTTGTTATGTCATGGTGTCTATCAGATACCCGACATCACAAACTGTCAGTACTAACAAAAAAAATAGACAAAAAAAATGTGTTTGAAAAAACACTCCCCAAAACATTCCCTCTTTCGCCAATTTATTGTAAGGAAAAAAAAGTTCGGGGGTCCCACGACGACTCTGGACCGTCTAGAATATGGGGGGACACGCTCAGGGAACGTATCCCTCATTTTCTAGGAGTGCAGACCCTCCATGTGAGGAGTGTGGGTGCAATGAATGTCATAACTGTTGCTACCAAAGCTGCAATGCCCTGCTCATGAGGTAAGGGCATGCCTAATCAGGAAAACTATTCTACATTTCCAAATATTGGTATTTACTGATGTTATTGCTATTCGACCTACTATATATTGGGGATAGAATCTTGGAGATGGAATACCCCTTTAAGTCCAGTTATCCAGCTGAATGAATACTAAACAACAGAGCTCGCTATTTAGACATGTTTTCTTGTGGCGTATAACGGACTCTCATGTTTGGTAGTCGTTCAGCAGGGCAACTATAAAATCAAATACCTCCATTTGGAAATGTAGTATAGCTCTCCTGATCAACTATGTTCCTTACATCATGAGCAGGACATTGCAGTAGCTTACAGATGCATTATTACCGCCACTCACTGTGTCTGAACACAGGAAGCTGAGCTGACAGCCGCTCTGTGCATGCCGGAGCGTCTATTGTGAAGAAGGGGGCCGCGGGGGATCAACGCTGCTCAGGTACCGTGGGACACCGGGGAACACCGGTGGGTTTATAGGGGGTGACCTGGCAGGGCCCGGGGAGGAGTTTTCTGTCACATGTGTCATGGCACATGCGACAGAAATCAGAGGAGTAGTGAGTAGTGTGAATGCAGCCGGCGCACTGCTGTGCGCGCGGCCATCTTGGATTTCTGGGAGGGAGTCGGGGGGGGCATTTTGGTGACACCAGGGGACCGGAGGGGACCGGGGAGGAGATTTATCTCCCATCTGACATGTTTGTTCATGCCAGATGGGAGATAAATAATTTTTTACCGGCGCTGTCATTTACTGTAACGTGATCATCGGTATACGATGTATACCGGTGATCACGTGAGTGGGGACCGGAAAAACCGGCCTGAATCATGATCTCCAGGGTCTCAGCTACCCCCTGAAACCCCGGAGATTTTCTGACGCTGGGGGGCGCTATTCACTTATTTCTGCCTGCTGTTTATAAACGGCAGATCAGAATAAGGCTACATTCACACGACCGATCCGTTTTTGCGGTCCTCAAAAAATACACGGATGCATCCGTGTGGCATCGGTTTCTGTTCTGTATACGGTCCGTATGTCATCCGTTTGTCATCCGTGTGCCTTCCACTTTTTTGCGTACTGCAAAAACACTGAAGGAGGGAAAATACATATATTTACCCAGGATCCATAGCTTCAACCTACATGAGGCGGTCACATGTTCACTCCAGTGCCATTTTCTACTGCTTTTCACAGCGTAGAGCGCTCTGGTGATTTTCCTGTGCTTGTACACTTCATATCAGTCTTTTCTGTCATTATAATGGCAGAAAGACACATAATGTCCCACTCTCCTGCATTTTGTAATTTTGCACCCTTTGGTGCCTTTCATGTGGCACTAAGGGGTGCTTAGCCTTGTATTTAGCCAAAAAAATAAATAAATTTAAAAAAAAATGACGTGGGGTTCCCCCTATTTTTGATAGACAGCTAGGGTAAAGCAGACGGCTGCAGCCTGCAGACCACAGCTGGCAGCTTCACCTTGGCTGGTAATCCAAAACTGAGGGCAGCCCACGCTGTTATTTTAAATTAAATAAATAATTTTAAAAAAAAACCCACGTGGGGGTCCCCCAAAATTGGATCACCAGCCAAGGTAAAGCGGACAGCTGGAGTCTGATATTCTCAGACTAGGGAGGTCCATGGTTATTGGACTCTCCCCAGCCTAAAAATAGCAGGCCGCAGCCACCCCAGAAGTGGCGCATTCATTAGATGCGCCAATCCTGGTGCTTCGCTCCAGCTCATACCGTTGCCCTGGTGCGGTGGCAAACGGGGTGATATATGGGGTTAATACCAGATGTGTAATGTCACCTCGCATCAAGCCCTGGGGTTCATGATGTCAGGCGTCTATCAGATATCCGACATCACCAACCCAGTCAGTAATAAAAAAAAAATAGACAAAAAACACATTTTTATTTGAAAAAAACACTCCCCAAAACATTCCCTCTTTCACCAATTTATTAGAAAGAAAAACAAATCCAAGTCTGGTGTAATCCAATAAGGGGGTCCCACGACGATCCATACCATAGTCAATGTCCCAGTCAATGAAGAACAGAATGTTCCATATTGGCTGGGAGAGCAATGCAGTGACCTGAGCTAACATCAATAGGTCCAGCCCAGGTCACTGCAGGGCATGACGAGCGCTGCTGTCAGGAGGATAGTGAGGTACATTACCTGCGCTGATCGCTGCACTCCTGATAGCAGAGCTGTCACTGCAGGGCATGACAAGTGTTGCTGTCAGGAGGATAGAGAGGTACATTACCTGCGGTGATTGCTGTACTCCTGATAGCAGAGCTGTCACTGAGATCAATGACCGCCGCCTTGACAACCAAGTATCGCGGGTGCCTGTGATGTCACCGCTAGTGACAGTCTCGGGTAGGCAGTGAGAGGAGATGTGATAAGCGGCGGCCATGGAGGACAATGACAGCGCTGAAGTCTGGAGGGCAGGACTTCATCACCGCAGGTAAGGAACTTCACTAACCTCCTGACGGCAGCGCTTGTCATCGACACGGCTGCTGTCACTGCAGTGTGGGCAGCTGCGGACACCGTACAGTTAGGGCATATGCTGACACTACAGTGTGGGCAGCTGCGGACACCGTACAGTGCGGGCAGCTGTGGACACTGCTGAGCGGGCAGCTGCGGGGCTGGAGCTGGGGCTGGAGCGGGACACAGACTGCAGTGGCATCTGACGGAAGTCACCCGGAAGTGCTTCTGTGTGGCTTTCGGGGAATTTTGCACACGTAGCCAGGGTAAACATCGGGTTACTAAGCAAAGCGCTTTGCTGGATACCCGATATTTACCCTGGTTACCAGCTTACCGCAGGCTGCCAGCAATGGCTCCCTGCACACGTAGCTGTAAAAAGCCACGCTTTTGGTGATCGAACTATTCTCGAACGTAACTCGAACTGCCGAACCTTTAGCAAATTGTTCGAGTTCGTCGAACGACTTGAACACCCCCAAAATCACTCGAACATGAAATTGGCGAACCTTGAACATCGCTCATCTCTACTGTCAACTCCAAACTTAATCTGACTGTTTTCCCGCCCCGGGCTCTCCAGACCCCTAGGTGGGCGTTACCTACCTCCTGGTCCCGCCCACTGGTGTGTCCGTCCTGCCCTTAGGGAGGGTGACTAGGGTTTCAGGTCGGCTGCTGTAACCCTTTGTGGGATAGGTGTTCTGCGGGGGCCTATGTGTCCATCTACCTGGTTTTCCAGGGCGCTACATTCCCCCTTGGTTGAATACAGACCGTCCACGGGATGTCCGACCACCACCATTTATTATAACCGGAACTGGAAAAGATAAAAGAAGGCACATAATACAAGTATACTAACAGTAAACAATTTTTTCCCTTACGGGAGGCACATATCTTGAATGTTACACACTTAAACGGAATGGGACGGACCGGGCCACCTTCTTGTTGCTCCCACCCAAACAAACCTGACCCTTGTGCCACCTCTAAACACTGGTTGGCACCCCTTTTCCCCAGTCCAGGAACGGGTTCGGGTGGCGCCCACACGGGCAGGGTAAAAAGTTCCTTACCCGGCAGTCATTGTCATGGGTTCCCAAGTCCGGGGACCCCTGGCCTGGATGTTAGCCACCGGTTTTGGTAGTGACTGAGCCTCGGCCTACTCTACCGCAGGCCCTTCCTCCAATCAGCCTCTCCAGTGGCTGCCGCGGGACAAGAAGGGAGCCTTGGATTATTTACAAGGCCCCGAAAGTTTTGGGTTGGCTTTCCAGTCCAAAGCTGTGGTCAATATTTACAAACGGGAACTATAACGGGGATTCAACTTTAACTGGGGGGTAGCCAGGAACCGCTACCTAACAATCTGCTGTCAATCAGGTGAAATATTTGGTTAATTGGTATTCATTTGCACACATATTTACGCAACAAGCAGACACCACTCACTAGATTGCAGTTTCCCTGTACCTGAGTGGTGGCTGACCTAAGTTAGGGCGTGTGGACCTCCGGAGCCCTCTACCGTCACTTAGGACTGGTGGGGGAGAGTGAGTTACGGGTTACGCTTCCCTGATGTCAGGTATGGCCGGTAAGGACCTACGGGGCCGTGGTGTAAGTGCATCCCTGGGCGCTAGTGTTGGCATGCTGCTGTTGGACCTCTCTGGCTCTGTATCTTCCACGGGTTGTGGGAACATTATAATGGGAACAATCACCGTTCCATTCTGCATAGGCCAATCAGCTGGAAAATCTCCCATCATAGTGTGGATCACCTCTTTCTTCTTTTCCACGCCTGGCGTGGGAGCGGGAACCTTCTCCACCATCTTCAGGAGCTGTGGACACTTCTTCAGGTGGTCCCTGGAAACAGTGGTCGTAGTCTTCCCCCGGTCACGACTGACAAGGCATGACTTCTGATCTCCCCGGCCAGTGGGTTGTATGACATAAGGGGTTCTTTCCCACTGCTCATCCAACTTGTGCAGTCTCCTCTTCCTCTTTAGTACTACATCTCCATGTTCAAAGGGGGTAGCCTGTGCCCGCTTATTGAAACGCTGCGCTTGCCTTTCTCTGCTGTCGGTACTGCCTCTGACGCTTGGTGTTCCAGTTGGTGGTTGACGGGATGGTCTCAGGCACTTCGACCTCCAACTTCAGATCCACTGACTGTCTTCCGGGTCTCGCCCTCATCAGATATGTGGTTATGCACTTAGTGGAGCTGCTAGGTATGTTATTGTACATGTCTACCATATCAGGTAGCTTCTCAGGCCACAGGTTCCACTCTTCGAGGGGTAAGGTTTTGAGAAGGTTGAGGACTAGGTGGTTCATTTTTTCACACATCCCATTGGTTTGGGCATGATACGGGGTTGGACGAATCTTCTTGCACCCGTACAGGTTGCAGAACTCCTGGAAGATCTCTGCCTCAAAGGCAGGACCTTGGTCGGTGAGCACCCTCTCCGGGTAACCATGCGGCCGGCAGAAGTACGCCTGGAAGAGCTTGGCTGCAGTACGAGCTGTTAAATCCTTGACAGGTACCACTACCATGAACCTGGAGTAGTGGTCCACGATGGTGAGGGCGTAGGTATAGCTGCTCCGGCTTGGCGTGAGCTTAACGTGGTCCAAAGCGACAAGTTCCAGCGGCTGGTGAGTGACAATTGGCTGCAACGGGGCTTTCTGGCTGGTTCCATCCTTCCTTCTGAGCACGCAGGGACCACAATCCCTACACCATGCTTCGATGGACTCTCCCATTCCAATCCAGTAAAAGCGTTCCCTCAGCAGCATCTCCAACTTCTTCCAGCCAAAGTTTCCAGCTCCATTGTGGTAGGCTTCCAGGATCACAGACACATATGCTTGCGGGACTACGATCTGGCACACCTTCTCATGCGTCTTCGGATTAATCAGCCCTCGGTACAATTTGCCCTGATGTAAGTACAACCGGTCCCTTTCTCTCCACAGCCGCTGTGCTTCTGAGGGGGCATCGGGCCCCATCCTGGGATGGGCCTGTGAGATTAGCATCTTGATTAACCGGATTGCAGGGTCTTTGTCCTGAGCTTCCTTCCACCCATGGTGGGTTAAGGGGTTGAAGGCTGCCTCCTGCTGGCCACTATATGGCCTGGCTTCTTTCTCACTGTCAAGTTGATGGAACGCAGGCAACTCAAGTTCTTCCAACTCGTCTTCGTCCACCCCCTCCATCGGGTGGGCATCCGAGACAGCGCATCTGCATTGGTGTTCTTACGGCCGGCCCTGTACTTGATGGTGAAATCATAATTTGCTAGCCGAGCCACCCAGCGTTGTTCTAGGGCACCAAGCTTCGCCATGTCCAGGTGAGTTAAAGGGTTGTTGTCTGTATAGGCAGTGAATTTTGCAGAAGCCAGGTAATGCTTAAACCTCTCGGTTATCGCCCAGACGAGTGCCAGGAACTCCAGCTTGAAGGAGCTATAATTTTCGGGATTTCTCTCTGTCGGTCGGAGCTTCCTGCTTGTGTAGGCAATCACCTTCTCGTTGCCATCCTGCATCTGAGACAGGACAGCTCCCAGGCCTTCATTACTGGTGTCTGTGTATAAAATGAACGGGAGGCCATAGTCGGGGTAGGCTAAGATCTCTTCTCCAGTCAGGACCAACTTCAGCTGCTGGAAGGACTTTTCCTGTTCTTCACCCCAAGTAAATGGGGGACCAGGAATCTGGCCGTTCTTGGTTTGTCCCACCAGGAGGTCTTGCATGGGGGTGGCCATTTTGGCGTAGCCCTTAATGAAGCAACGGTAATAGCCCACCAGGCCTAGAAACTGCCTCACCTCTTTGATTGTGGTAGGCCTTGGCCAATTTTGAATGGCTGTAACTTTCTCTGGATCCGGCGCCACGCCTCCAGCACTCACCACATGCCTGAAGTACTGCATTTTTGGCTTCAGCAGATGGCACTTGGAGGGCTTCAGTTTCATCCCGTATTTAGAGAGAGCCTCAAACACTTCAGCAAGGTGCTCCAAATGTGCTTCGTACGTCTTGGAGTAGACAATGACGTCATCCAGATACAGCAGAACGATCTCGAAGTTGTGGTGTCCCAAGCAGCACTCCATCAACCTCTGGAAGGTTCCTGGGGCGTTACATAACCCAAAAGGCATGCTTAGACCCATTGGGGTGGTGAAAGCAGTTTTCGCTCGGTCTTCTTCAGCAACGGACACCTGCCAGTAGCCACTGGTAAGGTCAAGAGTAGAGAAATAATTAGCTATTTTCAGTGCAGCCAACGACTCTTCAATACGGGGAAGAGGGTATACATCCTTGTGTGTTATCTGGTTACTCTTCCGGTAATCTACACACATCCTCATGGTGCCATCCTTCTTCTTTACCAGGACCAATGGAGCTGCCCAGGGACTACAACTATCACGGATTACCCCTGCCTCCTTCATGTTCCTCAACATGTCTTTGGCACACTGGTAATGTGCAGGCGGAATTGGCCTATACCTCTCTTTGATAGGTGGATGTGCACCGGTGGGAATATGGTGTTGGACCCCCTTGATCCTTCCGAAATCTAGCGGGTGTTTGCTGAAGACCTGCTCGTACTCCTGCACTATCCTGTACACCCCTCCCTTGTGGTGTGTGGGTGTAGAGTCAGTGCCTACATGTAACTCTCAACCCCACTACTCTAGCTGCTTTGGTGTGCTGTCACTGTCTGATTGTGATGCGGTGACGGTAGAGGTCGCAACTTGGATGGCGTCAGTGTTTACGTTAAAGAGCTTAGCAATGGTGGCATAACGGGGTAGCCTAACCTCTTCCTATCCGCAGTTCATCACTCTCAAGGGCACTCTCCGGACATTAATCACCCCTCTGGCTGCCATTACTGTAGACCAGTGCTCTGAAGGTAGAGGTTCTACCACGGTCGAGTAATCCTGTCCCCTGGGACCTACTGCTGCCCTGCACCAAATCATCATTTCACTCCGCGGAGGCACCACTAGAGGCGCTACATCCATCACCCGCACACTACCAGTCTCTCCACCTGACATGTTCACCTGTTGCCGCTGCAGGAGGGCCCGGATCTCACGTTGCAGAGCCCTCTGCCGACCTGCTCTTTCCGTGGCAGACAGTTGTTGTAACAGATGCAATACTTCTCCCATGCAGTTCTCAATCACATTTGTCCCTAGGACCATTTTTGGGTTACGATCACTAGGGTCATTCTGCACCACAATGAGCTCTTAATGTTTCAGCTCCACTCGCCCCACCTTTAGGGATACTTCCTTAAACCCGACTTGGGTAATAGGGAGTCCATTGGCCGCAATGATAGTTAAGCTAGCATCAGGTGGGGTGAGTTCACTGTCAGACCAATAACATTTGTACAGTACATAAGGAATAGTTGTTACCTGCGAGCCGGTGTCCAGGAGGGCGAACGTGGGGCTACCATCCACCGCAAGGGAGATAATGAGACGACCTCCAACATACCGGTCACGCCAGTCAGTCGGGCCTTGTGGATCTATTCCTGAGGATTGGCCCTTGGCCTCAGGGGTTGCTCGTTTAAAGGACACCGGCGGGAGTAATCACCCGTCTTGTTGCACTTGTAGCAAACGGGTGGTCCATACTGGTTGCTGTTGCTGTTTCTTCCTCTTTGCATCCAAGGGACATCTTCCGGACTGTTGGCGAGCTGAATCTTCTCCGGTGGCTTGGTCTTTGGTAGAAGCTAGAGGCCGGCGAGGATCCGGGTGACGTCTTTGCTCATGCGCTGAGCTTATTATGCCAAATCCTCTGAAACCTCAGACGTTGCGGCAAGCGCTGGTAAGGCCAGTGGAGGTGGGGCTACTGAGACGTGAGCAGTGTCAGCCAGCCAGGGTGGTGGAGCGGGAGCACTGTCTTCAGACGGTTGTAGGGCTTTTATGGCCCGGTCCTTTAGGACCGCAAAGTTCAAGTCCGAGTGCTCCAAGACCCACAGCCGCAGCTGTTTGCGATCCTCAGCAGACCCCAGCCCCTGCAAGAACTGCTCCACCAGCATGTTATTGCTCTCAATCTCATTGATGGAGTCTGTCTGCCTCAACGTACACAAGGCGATCTGCAGCCTTAAGGCATAGTCCCGGATGCTATCTTGGGGGCGCTGTCAGCAATGGTAAAACTGCATTCACAACTCTGCTTCTGTGCGGGTTTCAAAAGCAACCTGCAACTTGTCAAAAATGGTGGTTACCGAGGCCCGGTCAGCATCGGCTCAAGTCTCCACCTCTTGCTCGGCGGCTCCAGTCAGCTGCCCCACCACTACCGCTGCACGCTGCTTGCCGGTCATGGCGTACATATCAAGAACGGCACATATTTTCTTCTTGAATACCTGCAGGGTATCGGGTCGTCCATCATACTGGGGTAACCAGGCAGCGCCGGGCACGTAAGGTAAGGTGATCGGCATGACTTGAGTGACTACCTGGACCATAGGCCCCGCCGCTCCTGCGACCAAAGCGGGGGCCATCTTCCCGCTGCTCCCCCTTGGTTTTTCGGGATCAGTCCTTCGATGCGACTAGCCAGTTTCGATTTCGGCCTCGGGGTCCTCCTTCCGGCCGTGTTCCCAGGGGTGGGGCTTCAACTTTCGCGCCCTTCCTTGGGGAAGAAGACGCCGGGTTGTTGTTTTCATGCCTAAAAATGGCGGCAAAGATGGCGGTTTTCAAAAATTTTGCAGCAGAGCACCGCTGACAATCCAAAACAGGGCACACTTTCATCAGGTAAGTGAATGGGTAAGTATCCTGTTCGTGACGCCAGAAATCGAGGTGTGCCGCCCCCACGCCAGCCATCGGGCTACTCGGATCCGGATCCGCAGTGTGGCTCGAGGGATTCTACCAGACCCGGGGGTCGTGCGGACACTTCAACTAAAAGGGGACGTATTTGTACGGGATTTGTAGTAAACTGTCTGTGACGCCACCCACGGTGTGTGGTGAGATGTGGCACCACCGCTGCTGTTGTGGGGTGCCCGGGGCCCAGTGTCTCTATGCTGAGGAGGATGATTGCAGGGGCCGGCACACCCGGCGAGGCCGGGGTGTTATTCACGGTCGAATAAAGCACACGAGTCCTGTGGTAAACCAAGGTGATGGTGGCCGGCTGCCGCAGATGGGTGTATCTGATCCCACACCCGAGTTGGTAGTCAAAGTCTCTTTCCTCTGCACTCGGTGTTTTGTAGGTAGGACTTCCCGGTTTGAAACACAGGAGTCTGCTCCCGGTCCTTTGGTTGGAAGCCATGCCCGTCTGACGCTGACCTGTGGGATCTACAGGCCCTGGCGGTTGCCTTATCCCTCTCTGTGGCTGGTTGTCTACTTTTCGGGGCTTAGGTTGGGACAGGACCTAAAATCCTGCCCTCAATTGGTTAATTAGCTAGGTCGTCGGTGCCGGTCCTGGCCTCAGGGTCCAAGTACCCCCTCTGTGCTTTCGGTTTCCAGTTGGGTCTCCGGTGTCGGTACTGGTGGGCTCCTACACTGTCCCGGTCCACCTCGGATCTGCCGAGCCGTCTTCCCATCTCCTGCTGACTATGGCTACCGTCTGACACCTAGCCGGGACGTCAGGGCCCCCAAACCTGACGCCTGTCAGTTAGCCTGACCTTCCACTTCAAACTCTCACTGTCAACTCCAAACTTAATCTGACTGTTTTCCCGCCCCGGGCTCTCCAGACCCCTAGGTGGGCGTTCCCTACTGCCTGGTCCCACCCACTGGTGTGTCCGTCCTGCCCTAAGGGGGGGTGACTAGGGTTTCAGGTCGGCTGCTGCAACCCTTTGTGGGAGAGGTGTTCTGCGGGGGCCTATGTGTCAATCTATCTGGTTTTCAGGGCGCTACATAAAGAACTTCGCCTGCAATTCCTGTGTCGTCTAATCCTTCTCGCGCCCCCATCCTCACCACTCTGCGCGGCCACAGAGACTACTACTCCCAACTTCCCTGGGGCCTGAGCTCTGCCTGTGGAGAACTGTACCACCCGAGCTGCGCTACCACCTGCCCCAGGGGATACCTCACGCAGTGGCGGCTTATAACTGGCCGCATACCACAGGTGGTATCACGAATATAAACTCTATTCTCCCCTGCAAATATTCCCTCCCCCCATCTTTTATTGACACCACCAGGGTCACGGAGTCGGGCCTGGCTGCTGTGACTTCCATCCATCCCTCCCTACACCGGCCCGGTGACGAATAACCCCACACGGCCCCGGTGTGTCACAGGCACTGGGAGAGAATGAGGAAGAATGGAGCTATCGTTCCGCTCCATGCTTCATTATTTTGTGCAATGATGGGCGAGGACCCGATGCCACCTCTGACACTGATACATGGGCGAGTTAGCACCCGCGTGGTCTGCCACTGAACAGCGCGGCTCCTGTCTCACAAAGAGGAGCTGGCTGCTTCTCTGTGGGGCGGACACCCGGCCCTTAACCCTGCCGGGCCCGGTCTCAGTCGCAATCTCAGCCACCACGGTCATTATGCCCCTGCTTTTCCCTATCTAACCCAAACCAGGAGATACTTACCACTATATTCCCTGTACTATGGGACGGGTCTTTCTCTTTTAACCCACTAAGCCATAGACTTTCCCTCTACAACTAAGGAACCAGGGACCGGTGACATCTAGTAGTAGCTGACAAACATTACACCTAGAAAACACACAAACCAATATATTACATTTCATTTAAATCCACATACAGTTGAAACCAGAGGTTTACATACACTACAGTATCTAAAAAGACACATATTCATGTTTTTCTCACTGACATGAAATCAGAATAAATCTTTCCCATTTGAGGTCAATTAGGATTAGCAAAATGCCTTAAAACATTCTCTCTTTCATTATTCTGGCATTTAGCAAATATAAATACCCTATTTTTCGGACTATAAGACGCACTTTTTTCCCCTCAAATGATGGGGGAAAGTGGGGGGTGCGTCTTATAGTCTGAATGTGGCTGCGGGGAATGAGGGTGCTGCGGTGGAGCGGGTCATCGGGGGCACGAGCAGGCTGTAGCAGCGCCTGCCTGACCACGTGGGCCCGCTCATTACATATGCACGCCCATCCTCCCGCCCATCATCTCAGCGCTAAAGCCGGCGCTGACCGGTGGGCGGAATGATGGGCGCGCGGTGCGTGCATAGTAAAGAGCCGGCCTGCGTGATCACACCTGGCAACTACAGCCTGGAGTGATCATGTGCGGCTGTATTCACTGCCCCCCGCGCATCATCATCAGCGTGGGGAGAAGTGAATATTACAGTATACTCACCGGTCACTTCCCTGCAACATCGCGATATCATCCTGTCTGCCGGCCAGCTGATCTGTGTAGAGAGCGGTGAGCACAGTGATGACGTCATCGCTGTGTGCGCGCCTAGTCTCCACGCAGGTCAGCTAACAGGCAGACAGGAGGACGAGCGATGCTGCAGACATCGGTGACGACTCCACACAGGTCAGCGGCGCTGCTGCTGACACAGACAGGGGGAGGAGCGATGCTGCATGGAGCGAGGAATGGTGAGTATAAACGTTTATTTTTTTTGTGACACAGGATACAGGCCATATACCAAGATGGGGGTATAAAGCAGGATGGGGCCATATAACAGGATGGATGGGGGTATATAGCACGATGGATGGGGGTATATTGCAGGATGGATGGGGGTATATAGCAGAATGGGGCTATATAGCAGGATGAGGGCATATTCCAGAATGGCAGTATATAGCAGGATAAGGGCATATTCCAGGATGGCAGTATAGAGCAGGATGGGGGTATATAGCAGAATGAGGGCATATACCAGGGTGGCAGTATATAGCAGGATGGGGGTATATAGCAGGATGCCAGTATATAGCAGGATAAGGGCATATACCAGGATAGGGTACATATATGCAAGGATGGGGATTAGAGGTGTACCGCCCCCGTATCAGGGGCCGAGCCGCTCGGATCCGGAACCGCGGTGGCTCGAGGGGTCTCCGGACCCGGGAGGAGGTCGCACGGACACTCGAAAAGAAAAGGGGGGATATGTACAGGGGATTTAGAAGCTTGTGACGCCACCCACGGTGCGTGGTAAGATGGAGTACCACCGCTGCTGTTGGGAGCGCCCGGTGGCGGTGGTATGGCAGCAAGGTGTTTAACCCCTCCGTGGGTAGGGGGTTGTGCCCTGGGGCGCGGTGATGGTAGCGAAGGGGGTGCCGTCGGGGAGGAAAAGGGTTTTCTGCGTACTCACTCAGTCCGAGAATACTGACACTGACAGCTTGTAAACCAGAATTCTGAGCACCGCTGCAGCAAGGAGGGAGCACGCTTGCATCCGTGCCCTTGGTGTTGCTTGTTAGCCTGTGACCCTTTCCGTGGCACCTTCTTCACTGTTTGGACCCTGTAGTGTGGAACTAGTCGGGTCCCGCTCACCCGTATGACTAATGGAGTGAGCTTGCTCTCAGGGTTCACGCTTGGGATTTGATGGACTGTGTTTTGGGAAAAGTCCTATCCCCTCATTGCGCTAGTACCCCGATTTTAGAGCGGGTGAGGGATGAATCTTGAAGACTTCACCCCCGTCGGGTAAATTACCAGGACGCTTGAAGCTACTTCCCGGCCTAGGGTCCACGTACCACGTCGTGCCCTGGCCCCTGCCCGGAGATGTCTCAAGGCCGCCGGCTGCCCTCCTCGGCAGATCCGTGCCCCTTGACACGATCCCCTGCGACAAGGGTTCCAGCTCCTACTAGGCCCAGACCAATGTCTGCCACCTAGTAAACTAAGGAGCCCAGCTCCTGACCTCCTCTCGCTTTCACCTCCCAAACAACACTCCTCTCCACTTTTCACTTTCCCCTACCAACCCCCCAAGTGGGCGGCGCTATTCCCTTCAGGCCCCCCAATGATGTGTCTGGTGGGTGTGGTGCAAAGTGTTCCTAGGGTTTTGACTGGCTCTGATCTTAGCAACACCAAAGAACAGGGATCCATAACCAAGAAGGATGCGGATACTGTGCAGAAGGGCAGATTGCACAATACCCTGTGACGACCTGATAGGCCAGGGCGTCCCATTCCCCCTTGGTTAAACGTAGCTCTTCCCTCAGCCGTCATTACGCTCCTGAGGACGGTGGTAGCTGTTCATTGCTACAGGATTCTTCTGTGCTGCTGCTGATCTGGTTAAAGAAACGCGCCATGGATCTGCATGTCTAATTATATTTCCTTTTGCCTCCTGATGAACTGCATATTTTTCTGTGGGGAAATGAGTCGAGGTGGAGACTGAATCCAATTGATTTGATGGTTGGCAGTTCACCCTTACTAGTGGGATTGGATACCGTACACCTATTGACCAACTTGGACTCATCTGGATTGCATTTATAAGTGACCTATGTGATAAATGTTCTGTGGAAGAATATATACAGTCTTTAAGTTAAGTCTAACTATATGGTGCTATCCCTTGTTCCCTGTGTGAACCTGTTTCTATATACATTTGTATTGTATCAATCTGTCCGGTATAATTATGTAAACCCTGTCCTTGAGAATCAAGGCCAGAGGTGACCAACTATTAGGTTGAATCTGTGACGAATTGATTTTTTATATTTCACTAAAAGGTGTGGTATTTATATTTTGTATTCAATAAATCAATGAAATTTGGTAATTAATTGTCTGTTTATATGATGATAATATTCCCTAGACCTATGAGTCATCTATCTATTATATATACCCCTTGATGAATCTCCAGTAGTACCCCATCAGGCCCAGGAACTGCCGCACCTCTCTGACGGTAGTGGGCTGTGGCCAGTTCTGGATGGCTGTGATCTTTTCGGGGTCCGGTGCCACATCTTCGGCACTCACCACATGCCCCAAGTACTGCACCTTCGGTTTCAACAAGTGGCACTTTGATGGCTTGAGCTTCATTCCATACTTGGACAGAGCGTCGAACACCTCGGCCAGATGCTCCAAGTGGGCCTCGTAGGTTTTGGAGTAAACAATGACGTCGTCCAGATACAACAAGACGGTTTCAAAGTTACAGTGGCCCAAGCAGCACTCCATCAACCTCTGGAATGTCCCGGGTGCATTGCACAGTCCGAATGGCATGCTATTAAATTCACATAGGTCCATCGGGGTAGCAAACGCGGTCTTCTCCCGGTCTTCTTCGGCAACTGCAACCTTCCAGTACCCGCTGGTAAGATCAAGGGTAGAGAAGTAAGTTGCAGACTTCAGAGAGGCTAACGACTTCTCAATGCGAGGCAAAGGGTAGGCGTCCTTATGGGTAATCTTGTTAATCTGGCGATAATCTACGCACATCCTCATAGTCCCATCTTTCTTTTTTACCAGTACCAATGGGGCGGCCCAAGGACTGCAGCTATCGCGGATCACTCCCGCTTCTTTCATGTTTCTGAGTATATCTTTGGCACACTGGTAGTGGGCAGGCGGTATGGGCCTATATCTTTCCTTGATTGGTGGGTGAGTGCCAGTGGGTATATGATGTTGTACCCCTTTAATCCGCCCATAATCCAGTGGGTGCTTGCTAAAGACTTGCTCGTACTCCTTGACCACCCTGTAGACCCCTTGTTTATGATGTGCAGGTGTAGAGTGCCCACATGTAACTCCTGACACCATTTGTCTACTGGGCCCTGGGGATTAGCACTGGGGAGCTGACTTGGCTTGTCTGGGGACCCTGTTGCATGGATATCATCTGCATTTACCGTAAACAGCTTAGCTATGGTGGCATATCGGGGTAGTGTAACTTCCTCCTCCCCACAGTTTAGCACTCGTACAGGCACTCTCCCTTTCTGGACATCGACTACCCCTCGGGCCGTGAACACAGTGGGCCAATGCTCTGAGTGTAGGGGCTCTACCACTGCCTGGTAATCCTGTCTTCGGGAGCCTATAGCTGCCCTGCACCATATCAACATTTCACTTCGTGGGGGCACTACTAGGGGGGCCACATCCATTACCCATACACCACCTATCTCACTTCCGGAGAGATTTACCTGTTGCTGTTGCAGGAGAGCTCGGATCTCACGTTGCAGGACTCTGTCGCCCTGCTCCTGCAGTCTCAGACAGCTGTTGAAGCAAAAACAACACTTCTCCCATGCAATTCTTAATGACATTGGTTCCTAAAATGATCTTCGGGTTCTGATCACTAGGGTCACTTTGTACTACTATTAGGCCTTGTCTGACTAAAGGCGGCGTTACACACTACGATTTATCTAACGATCTCATGAGCGACGTGACACGCCCAGATCGTAGTTACAATTTGCCGAGATCGCAAATAGGTCGCTTATTAGCGGTCACACGTAACGATCTCACAAACGACGCAAAATCGTTCAGCGATATATTGTGTGACCAAGGCGGTCGTTTGGATGTTGTTCGTTGTTGGCAGGGTGTCAAAACGTACCAATATGTCTGCTGCGATCCAAACGATAAACAATATTTGAAAATGAACGACGTGTTAGCGATCAGTGATTTTCAACCTATTTGCGATTGCTCGGAGTCGCACGTAGGTGTCACACACAACGACGTCGCTAACGATGCCGGAGGTGCGTTACGGAA
This sequence comes from Anomaloglossus baeobatrachus, assembly GCF_048569485.1. Lineage (NCBI taxonomy): Eukaryota > Metazoa > Chordata > Amphibia > Anura > Aromobatidae > Anomaloglossus > Anomaloglossus baeobatrachus. The sequence continues at coordinate 156,459,886 of NC_134355.1, read as the reverse complement.
ACCGTGACCCCGCCAACATATCGCCAGATAAATCATAGCGTGTAACGCCGGCTTTATTCTACACGGCCCGCCTTTATGGTCACCACCTTGAACCCGATTTGAGTCACAGGTAACCCGTTGACAGCATAGATTGTCAAACTGTCGTCTGGGGGTATCAAGTCATCATCAAGCCAGAACATCTTATATAGTATATAGGTGTCGCGGGCGGGGAGGGGACGCTGCGCTCACCCACTGCTCGGGTCCGGCTGGTGCTGCTACCGCTGCTCGGTGGCTCGAGCGGTGGGCCGGATCCCGGGGACTCGAGCGGCGCTCCTCGCCCGTGAGTGAAATGGGGTGGTTTGGTTTAGGGATATTGTCCGTGACGCCACCCACGGTTGTGGTGAGGTTGTGGCACCACCGCTGCTCTGGACTGGGATCCCGGGAGCGGTGACAGGGAGCAGCTTGGATGTTGTTTTCTCCCCTCCGTGGGTAGGGGGATTGGTTGTCCCGGGGCCCGGTGAGGGAGGGATGGCAGGCGGGTTATGGGGCCTGGTGAGGTGCAGGGTCGCGGGGGCAGCGCGGTGCCGCACGGCACGGTGGTACTCACTCAGCCAATGATGAATGCAAAGTCTCCGGTAAAACAAACGGCTGGATGGACGGGTCCCACAGACGGCTGCGGTAGTTCTCCCGGTAAGTTGGCGGTGACTGCCTTTCCCTGCACCTGTGTTATGTTCACGGTTCCAATGGCTTCCCACCGGTAACCCGCTCCCCAGCTTGGATGGAGGCTGAGGGAGCCCCTTTTGCCCGCAGGCTCTGGCCCTGGGAACTGTAGCCTTGGCGGTGACTGTGTTTCCCTTCACAGTTTGAGCTGTTGCCTTCAATCGGGTCTTGACTGCTGGGAAACCCCGGAGGTTCCCTTCGCTAACGGATTTGACCAGTTTTACGGCGACTCCTAGCCTGGTCGGGGTCCGTAAGCCCTGCCGAATGGTGCTGGCTTCTCTTCGTTCCCCGATCCGGTACCGGCAGGCCACCGCCAATCCCCGGTCCTTACGGTTCACTTCAATCAGCTTCTCCTGCAGACGGTCACCACCATCTGCCAACCTTGCTGTATGTGCCCGGGCCACACACCTGGACACGGTCAGTCTCCTCTACTGCCACTTCACTTCCCCTCAACTCAAAACTGATCTGACCTCCTTTTCCCGCCTCCAGGACTGTGAACTCCTCGGTGGGTGGGGCCAACCATCTGGCTCCACCCCCTGGTGTGGACATCAGCCCCTGGAGGGAGGCAACAAGGATTTTTGTTTGACTTCGGTGTGCCTAGCCGGGGTGTGGGGTGTGTTGTTGTAGTACCTGTGACGTCCTGGCTTGCCCAGGGCACCACATTCCCCCTTAGTAAAATGCAGACCGTCCGCGGGCTGCCCGTCCATCACCGTTTTTTTTTTTGTTAACTGTAGAAAAAGGGATAAAAACACATAAACATTAAAACAAGCATTGCTGTATAAACTTCCCTTAACGGGAGGTACGGTTCTTCAAACGTTTCAGACGGCAACGGCTTCCGCTCTTCTCCCACCCAAACAACCTGGCCCTGATGCTGCCCCTAAGAAGTGGGCAGCACCCCTTGCCCCAGTCCATCACCAGGCTGCCCGAGCGGGTACGGTCTCTTTCAGGGGGGCCTGGGCCATCCCTTTCCTCCAGGCCCATCCTCCCAAATCAGCCTCTCCGGAGGCGGTAACGGTATCAAGCCAACAATTTTATTTACATCCCACTAGTTTGTGGTTGCCCTGCCAGTTCTCGGGCTTGTCCGTAAGAAGTCCCTTACACAATGGTTGCAGGAAGTCCCTACGGGGACCTGTTCCCGGCAACGGCCGGTTCAATCAAAGTTCCAATCAGGTGACATCTTCTGTTGATTTACTTATCATTCACAACTTTTAACAGTACTGGTGGTCCCAACGGGGACAACTTGCAGCGGGGCTCTGCTGCCATTACTGCTCACTTTCGTCCTCCTCACCCGGCCCTGGGTGGAAGAACACAGGCACCAGCCCCTCCAGCGCATAGCAGGCGCGATGAGGAAGGGCCACCCGGTATCCATTATTCCCGCTCCGGGGGATGGAAGTGGCCTCCATGCCATACAGGGCGACGACTCCCTCGTCCTTCTCCGAAACAGGCTCAGTGTCAGGTCCGGAGTCACTATCATCTGTCCCTGCGCCAGGCGGATTGCCGCCAGCTGCCGCAGTCTCCGGGCTCGCCACTCTTTCGGCTACCGTTACGAGGGGGTGTACGTCAGACGGACCAGCAGCAGCGGGGTGCACGGTCAGGGAAGACGGAGGTGGCATGGGGGCCAGGGGTAGACCGGGTCCCTCAGCCACAACGGCCGGTCCCTCGGGGATACAGGGGCGTGGGTCACTCACCAGCTCCTTCATCATGGCCTCCATTCCGTACACCCGGGCGACCGCAGCTACCTCCTCCACCTTCGCGGTCCATAGCTCCATCAGCAGACATATCTGACTCCGGTAGCGCCGGCAGATCCCCGCCGTTCGGGCCCTGAGCCACGCCGCTGTTCCGGGCACCGGCTCCGTAACCTCTGCGTAGCTGGACGGGGCGGACATGTTGGTAGCGGTATTTTCCAGGAACTAGCAGACCGCAGGGTCCTGGCGTCCCTGCTCCTATAACCGCAGGCTACATGCGGCCAGACGCCATCCGTCCCCCTTAGTCTTTTTCCGGCTCCTCCTCTACAGGGGCGGGGTTTCGGCTTTCGCGCCTCCAGTACTCGGGAAGACGCTCGAGCGGGGACTTTTCGCGCCCAAAATGGCGGCTTCTCAAAATTTTCGGCCGGACACCTCCGGCGGTCACAAGGCGCACCTCTACCAGACAGCAGAGCGGTAAGATCCTGTTCGTGACGCCAAGTTGTCGCGGGCGGGGAGGGGACGCTGCGCTCACCCACTGCCCGGGTCCGGCTGCTGCTGCTGCAGCTCAGTGGCTCGAGTGGTGGGCCAGATCCTGGGGACTCGAGTGGCGCTCCTCGCCCGTGAGTGAAATGGGGTGGTTTGGTTTAGGGATATTGTCCGTGACACCACCCACGGTTGTGGTGAGGTTGTGGCACCACCGCTGCTCTGGACGGGGATCCCGGGAGTGGTGACAGGGAGCAGCTTGGATGTTGTTTTCTCCCCTCCATGGGTAGGGGGGTTCGTTGTCCCGGGGCCCGGTGAGGGAGGGATGGCAGGCGGGTTATGGGGCCTGGTGAGGTGCAGGGTCACGGGGGCAGCGCGGTGCCGCACGGCACGGTGGTACTCACTCAGTCAATGATGAATGCAAAGTCTCCGGTAAAACAAACGGCTGGATGGACGGGTCCCACAGACGGCTGCGGTAGTTCTCCCGGTAGGTTGGCGGTGACTGCCTTTTCCTGCACCTGTGTTATGTTCACGGTTCCAATGGCTTCCCACCGGTAACCCGCTCCCCAGCTTGGATGGAGGCTGAGGGAGCCCCTTTTGCCCGCAGGCTCTGGCCCTGGGAACTGTAGCCTTGGCGGTGACTGTGTTTCCCTTCACAGTTTGAGCTGTTGCCTTCAATCGGGTCTTGGCTGCTGGGAAACCCCGGAGGTTCCCTTCGCTAACGGATTTGACCAGTTTTACGTCGACTCCTAGCCTGGTCGGGGTCCGTAAGCCCTGCCGAATGGTGCTGGCTTCTCTTCGTTCCCCAATCCGGTACCGGCAGGCCACCGCCCATCCCCGGTCCTTACGGTTCACTTCAATCAGCTTCTCCTGCAGACGGTCACCACCATCTGCCAACCTTGCTGTATGTGCCCGAGCCACACACCTGGACACGGTCAGTCTCCTCTACTGCCACTTCACTTCCCCTCAACTGAAAACTGATCTGACCTCCTTTTCCCGCCTCCAGGACTGTGAAATCCTCGGTGGGTGGGGCCAACCGCCTGGCTCCACCCCCTGGTGTGGACATCAGCCCCTGGAGAGAGGCAACAATGATTTTTGTTTGAGTTCGGTGTGCCTAGCCGGGGTGTGGGGTGTGTTGTTGTAGTACCTGTGACGTCCTGGCTTGCTCAGGGCACCACATAGGGAATAGTCGTTACCTGGGAGCCGGTATCAAGAAGTGCAGAGGTAGGGATCCCATCCAGGGTGATGGAAACAATGGGCCGTCCCCCTACATACCGCTCTCTCCAGTCTGCTGGGCCTTGGCAATTTATTCATGGGAATTGGCCCTTGGCCACATGGGTTGCCTGTTTAAAGGACAACTTCTTCCGTAGTGGCCAGTCTTGTTACACTTATAACAAACAAGTGGGCCATACCGGTCACCGCTCCGTCCTCTGTACGCTGAGGTCCGCTTTCTCATCCAGGGGACGTCCTCTGGGCAGTCAGGCAATTGGATCTCCTTCGACAAGGTGGTCTTTGACTTTAGCTGCATGGCTTCCAGAATCCGGGCGACATCTTTAGTTAGCTGCTGCACTTGAGTAGATAAATCGGGTGCACCATTCACGGTCGTGGTTACTGGAGCCGGATCAGGCAGGGCCAGGGCAGAGGGCTTCACTTACACTAGAGAGGCATCAGCTTGCCAGGCTGGGAGTGGGGAGTCTCTGGGGGTTGCAGGTCTTTGATCACCCGTTCTTTCAGGGTAGCAAAGTCCAAAGCAGGATGTTCCAGGGCCCACAGCCGGAGCTTCTTGCGGTCCTCCACTGACCCGAGGCCTTGCAGGAACTGCTCCACCAGCATCTTGTTCCCCTCCGGTTCTCCTATATTGTTGGTTAGTCTCAGGGTCCGCAGCACCGCTTGCAATTTCAATTTGTAATCTCGGATGCTGTCTTGGGGCTATTGCTTGCAGCTGTAAAACCTCATCCTCAATTCCGCTTCCGTGTGGGTTTCAAATGCAGCTCCCAACCTCCTGAAAATGGCGGCCACTGATGTCCGATCTGCCTCAGTCCACGTCTCCACTTCCAGCTCGGCAGCACCAGTCAGCTGCCCGAGCACTACCGACGCCCGCTGCCGCCCGTTCAAAGCATACATATGAAGGACGTTGAAGAAAAAACAAAAAAGCTAGCACTAAATGTGCACTACAGCACTAAAATTTCCAACTGTACTTATAAATTTGAGATTTTTGGCAAAAAATTGCAATTTCTTGAGCCACCCCGCCACTCCACGGCAAATCTCATTTGGGGCAGTCCTACACTAAAATATTTTTATAAAATGTGCCAAACGGCCTCACATATGAAATAGTAGAACTGCTCTTAGCAGCACTCACCTGGTCTATTTCAGTCCCGTACCCATGACTGAATCATGGCTGTGGGCGGGACAGGTCCAAGCAAATGCTGCATGAAGTAAATAGTCTGTGGACAGGGCCTGATGACTGAATGTGAACAGTCACCAATCGCCAAAATCTAGACAGATGGAATACATCCCAAATTGGGGTGCATAGCAAGGTGGGGGTCAGCCACCGACCAATTCATTGAAGAAAAAACAAAAAAGCTAGCACTAAATGTGCACTACAGCACTAAAAATTCCAACTGTACTTATTATAAATTTGAAATTTTTGGCAAAAAATTGCAATTTCTTGAGCCACCCCGCCACTCCACGGCAAATCTCATTTGGGGCAGTCCTACACTAAAATATTTTTATAAAATGTGCCAAACGGCCTCACATATGAAATAGTAGAACTGCTCTTAGCAGCACTCACCTGGTCTATTTCAGTCCCGTACCCATGACTGAATCATGGCTGTGGGTGGGACATGTCCAAGCAAATGCTGCATGAAGTAAATAGCCTGTGGACAGGGCCTGATGACTGAATGTGAACAGTCACCAATCGCCAAAATCTAGACAGATGGAATACATCCCAAATTGGGGTGCATAGCAAAGTGGGGGTCAGCCACCGACCAATCAATTGAAGAAAAAACAAAAAAGCTAGCACTAAATGTGCACTACAGCACTAAAAATTCCAACTGTACTTGTCCAGTGCACATTTGGTGCTGGCTTTTTGTTTTTTCTTCATTGAATTGGTCGGTGGCTGACCCCCACCATGCTATGCACCCCAATTTGACTGCCTCAGATGAGATTTGCCGTGACGTGGCGAGGTAGCTCAAGAAATTGCAAATTTTTGCCAAAAATCTCAAAATTTTATAATAAGTACAGTTTGGAATTTTTAGTGCTGGAGTGCACATTTGGTGCTGGCTTTTTGTTTTTTCTTCATATCAAGGACGTTACAGATTTTCCTCTTAAATCCTTGCAGTGCATCTGGTCGGCTGTCATACTGTGGGAGCCAGGCAGCGTCTGGTACATACGGCAATGTTATCGGCATTATGGGGACAACCGCTTCAGGTCCCCGTGACGTCGCCCCTGCGGCCGGAGCGGCACCCGCTGCGCCATCGTTACCCTGGCAGCACGGCCACACTTCCGTCGTCTGGGGCCGACATCTCTGCGCACCCCCTTGGTCTTTTCTCAGCACTCTTTGGCGCGCTGTGGCCCTCTGGGAACTTCCGGTTCCGGCCTCACATGCAAGACAAAGGGCGGGACTTAGGCTTCACGCACTTTCTCGGGGAAGACAGTATTTTGGCGCGAAAAGATGGCGGAAAATGGCGGAATTGGCGGGAAAAGGACTCTTGACTCGCGGTTTTCGGCTTTCAAGGCGCACGTCACCCAGGTAAGTGGGTCCTGCTCGTATCCTCTTCGTGACGCCAGGTTTTTTTTCGAGGTGTACTGCCCCTGTGTCAGCGGCTGAGCCGCTCGGATCTGGAACCACGGTGGCTCGAGGGGTCTCCGGACCCGGGAGGAGGTCGCGCGGACACTCGAAGTGAAAAGGGGGGATATGTGCAGGGGATTTAGAAGTTCGTTACGCCACCCACGGTGCGTTGTAAGATGGAGTACAACCGCTGCTGTTGGGAACGCCCAGTGGCGGTGGCATGGCAGCAAGGTGTTTAACCCCTCCGTGGGCAGGGGGTTGTGCCCCGCGGCCCGGTGATGGTAGCAAAGGGGGTGCCGTCGGGGAGGAAAAGGGTTTTCTGCGTACTCATTCAGTCCAAGAATACTGACACCGACAGCTTGTAAACCAGAATTCTGAGCACCGCTGCAGCAAGGAGGGAGCATGCTTGGATCCGTGCCCTTGGTGTTGCTTGTTAGCCTGTGACCTTTTCCGTGGCACCTACTTCAATGTTTGGACCCTGTAGTGTGGAACTAGTCGAGTCCCGCCCACCCGTATGGCTAACGGAGTGAGCTTGCTCTCAGGGTTCACGCTTGGGATGTGATGGACTGTGTTTTGGGAAAAGTCCTATCCCCTTGTTGCGCTAGTACCCCGATTTTGGAGCAGGTGAGGGATGAATCTTGAAGACTTCGCCCCCGTCGGGTAAATTACCAGGACGCTTGAAGCTACTTCCCGGCCTAGGGTACACGTACCCCGTAGTGCCCTGGCCCCTGCCCGGAGATGTCTCAAGGTCGCCGGCTGCCCTCCTCGGCAGATCCGTGCCCCTTGACGTAATCCCCTGCGACCGGGGTTCCAGCTCCTACCAGGCCCAGACCAACGTCTGCCACCTAGTAAACTAAGGAGCCCAGCTCCTGACCTCCTCTCACTTTCACCTCCCAAACAACACTTCTCTACACTTTTCACTTTCCCCTACTAACCCCCCAAGTGGGTGGCGCTATTCCCTTCAGGCCCCCCAATGGTGTGTCTGATGGGTGTTGTGCAAAGTGTTCCTAGGGTTTTGACTGACTCTGATCTTAGCAACACCAAAGAACAGGGATCCATAACCAAGGAGGATGTGGATACTGTGCAGAAGGGCAGATTGCACAATACCCTGTGACGACCTGATAGGCCAGGGCGTCACATATACAAGGCAGGAGGATCATTACCAGGATGGGGTACCTTAGTAGAGAATTTGGGGACATTACCCCCATAACAGTGTCAGTAGCAGATCCTCGCCCATAACAGTGTGTCATGACCACAATTTTTGCTTAAAATTTTATTTTCCTATTTTCTTTCTCTAAAACCAAGGTGCATCTTATAGTCCGGTGCATCTTATAGTCTGAAAAATACGGTAATTTTGGTTCCTAATTGACCTAAAACAGGAAAGGTTTATTCTGATTTCATGTCAGATAGTGAGAAAAACATGCATATGTGTCTTTTTATATTGTGTATGTAAACTTTTAGTTTCAACTGTATCTGAGTCATGATGTCTTCAGGGGGCTGTAGGGTACTGGACACTCTGTTACAACTCCAGGCATGAGCAGTAGTAATAGCATCATTCTATTCAGCTGTTCCAGGCATCGCTGTAGAAAAGGACAGTAAAAGCTTTTGCTAGTGTCACGGGCGGCGGGGCGCTGCGCTCACAACGCTCGGGTCCGGCGCTGCTGCTGCTGCTCGGTGGCTCGAGCGGTGGGCCGGATCCGGGGACTCGAGCGGCGCTCCTCACCCGTCAGTGAAAAGGGGTAGTTTGGTTTGGGGATTTGGTCCGTGACACCACCCACGGGTTGTGGTGAGGTTGGGCACCACCGCTGCTGGTGACGGGGATCCCGGGAGCGATGGCAGGGAGCAGCTGGGATGTTGTTTTCCCCTCCGTGGGTAGGGGTTGGTGGTCCTGGGGCCCGGTGAGATGACGGGGAGTCAGGGTTGGCAAGGTGCAGGGTCGCTTAGACTGCGCAGCGCAGTGCCGGATGGCACGGTAGTACTCACTCAGCCACAAATGGATGCGAAGTCTCTGGTAAACCAAACGGCTGGATGGACGGGTCCCGCAGCCGGCTGCTGTGGTTTCTCCCGGACGGTTGGTGGTGGCTGCCTTTCCCTGCACCTGTGTGTATGTTCGGTCCCGATGGCTTCCCACCGGTGACCCGCTCCCCAGCGTGTATATGTGCCGGAGGAGCCCTTTTGCCCGCAGGCTCTGGCCATGGGAACTCTAGCTGCGGCGGTAGCTGTATTTCCCTTTTGCTGGTTGGACGGTTGCCTTCAATCGGGTCTTGGCTGTTAGGAAACCCCTGGGGTTCCGGTCATCAACGGATTTGACCTGTTTAACGGCGACTCCAAGCCTGGTCGGGGGTCCGCAGGCCCTGCCGGTTTGTGCTAGCTTCACTTCGCTCCCCGGTTCGGTACCGGCAGGCCACCGCCCGTCCCCGGTCCTACGGTTCCGCGTTGATCTGCCTCTCCTGCAGATGGCCACTACCGTCTGCCAACCTTGCTCTCAGTGCCCGGGCCACGTACCCGGACACAGTCAGTTTGCTCCTCTACTACTACTTTACTCCTCACTCTTCCACTTCCCTAACCGATCTCGAGCTCTGCCCGAGCTTAACTGACTTCCTTTCCCGCCTCCAGGACTGTGAACTCCTTGGTGGGTGAGGCCAACCGCCTGGCTCCACCCCACCTGGTGTAGGCATCAGCCCCTGGACGGAGGCAACAAGGATTTTGTGTCTGACTGATGTGTCTGTCTCAGGGTGGGGGTGCGTGTTGTAGTCCCTGTGACGACCTGGCTAGTCCAGGGCGCCACATTCCCCCTTGGTTAAATGCAGACCGTCCACGGGCAGCCCGTCCATCACCGGTTTTATTTTTCAACTGTAAAAGATAGAAAGCATATGAAAACATTCAACAAAAGCATAGTTATGAATTTTCCCTTAACGGGAGGCACGGTACTTTAACGTTACAAACACATTTTTATTAATAACGGTCGGCTTCCGCTCTCCCACCCAAACAACGTGGCCCTGATGCTGCCCCTAAGAAGTGGGCAGCACCCCTTGACCCCAGTTCAGATCCAGGCTGCCCGAGCGGGAACGGGTACGGTGTCTCGTACCCTACTGTCACTTCAGGGGACCCCACGTCCATAGGGGACCCCTTTAACCCACCCGAAATCTAGCAAATGTTTGCTGAAAACCTGCTCGTACTCCTGTACCACCCTGTATACCCCTTCTTTGTGATGTGTGGGGGTATCATCAGTGCCTACGTGTAACTCTTGACACCACTCATCTAACCGCCCCGGGGATGGGTGGTGACTGGCAGGAGGCGGTGAGGTCGGAGGAACGGCCTCCTGGATGGTGTGGGGGGCTAGAGTAAGCAGCTTGGTGAGGGTAGCGTACCGGGGAAGCCTAACCTCCTCCTCCCCGCAGTTTAACACCCTTACCGGCACTCTACCTTTTTTGACGTCTACCACCCCTCGGGCGGCCATTACTGTGGGCCAGTGTTCGGAGGGCATGGGCTCTACCACGGCTGGGTAATCCTGTCCCTGGGGACCTACCGCTGCCCTGCACCAAATCATCATCTCACTCCTGTGAGGCACAATCAAAGGGGCCGCATCCATCACTCTCACTCCCCCAATCTCCCCTCCTGTGGAGTTCACTTGCTGCCGATACATCAAGGCCTGGATCTCACGCTGCACAGCCCTCTGTCGGCCTCCCGCTGCTGTGGCGGCCAGCTGCTGCAGTAGGGTCAACACCTCACTCATGCAGTGCTCCATCACATTAGTCCCTAGCACTACCTTCGGGTTATGATCGTTGGGTTCATTCATTATCACAATCATTCCCTGGTGCTGCAGTTCAGCCCGTCCTACGGTCATGGCCACTTGTTTGTACCCCACTTGGGTCAAGGGGAGTCCATCGGCTGCAACCAGTGTCATGCTACCGTCTGGAGGAGCAAGTTCATCATTTCCCCAATACCGCTGATACAGTGTGTAGGGTATCGTAGTTACCTGGGATCCAGTGTCCAGCAGTGCCATCAGCGGGATGCCGTCCACTGCCAGAGGGATGATGGGCCAGGCTCCAATGTACCGGTCCCGCCAGTCGGGGGGGCCACTGGGTTCTACTCCTGAGGATTGGCCCTTGGCCCCAGGGGTTGTTCGTTTAACGGACACCGTCGGGAGTAGTGGCCGGGCTTGCTGCACCTGTAACAAATTGGAGGTCCATACCGTGAGTCATTAGCCCTTCTCCGCTGCATCCAGGGGACGTCCTCCGGGCTGTCGGCGAGCTGCATCCTCCCTGGGGGCTTGGGTCTCGTCGGAGGCTGGAGTGCGGCGAGGATTTTGGCGAGGTCTCCATCCATGTGACGGACCTGGGCAGCCAGCTCCTCCATCATTCCGCCAGGGGCTGCAGGCGCCGAGGGAGCTGGGAGAGAAGGGGCTACCACGATGGAAGCCGTCTCAGCTGGCCATGGGGCCGCTTCCGGGATGTCAGACGCCGGGGGTTGTAGAGCTTTGATGGCCCGTTATTTCAGCACGGGAAAGTCCACGTTAGGGTGTTCTAGGGCCCACAGCCAGAGCTGCTTGCGGTCTTCCGGGGATCCCATCCACTGCACGAACTGCTCGACTAACATTTTGTTGCTGTCCGCATCATTAATGGCATTCACCCGCTTCAGTGTGCAGAGGGAAGTTTGCAGGCGCAAGGCATAGTCTCTAATACTATCTGCAGGTCGCTGTCGGCATTGGTAAAACTGCATCCGCAGCTCGGCTTCGGTGCGGGTCTCGAAGGCAATCTGTAGCTTTTCAAAGATGGTGGCCACGGAGGACCGGTCCCCCTCGGTCCAGGTCTCCGTCCCCTGCTCAGCCGCGCCGGTTAGCTGTCCTAGCACTACCGCTGCACGTTGCTTATCGGTCAGGGGGTACAGTTCTAGGACCGGGTTAAGCTTCTTCCGGAAGACCTGTAAAGCGTCAGGTTTCCCGTCGTACTGCGGCAGCCAGGTAGCTCCGGGCACATAGGGCAAGGAGAACGGCATCACCTGAGCAATGGCGGGGGTCGCGGCCTCTCCTGCTCGTGCGGCCGGAGCACGGCCTGGCCCATTCTCATTCACGGGCGCCGCTGCGGCTGCGACCGCCGCTCCTCCAGCGGCCTCGTCGGGCGTAGACATCTTGTTTCCGCCGCCCTTGGTCTTTTCTCAGCACCTCCTCTTCAGGGGCGGGGCTTCAGCTTTCGCGCCTCCACTGCTCGAGAAGACGCTCGAGCAGGAAAATCTTCGCGCCCAAGATGGCGGATTCCGAAATTTTTCGGCCGGACACCGCCGGCGGGACACAAGGCGCACCTCTACCAGCCGGTAGAACGGTAAGATCCTGTTCGTGACGCCAAGTTTGTGGCGGACGGCGGGGCGCTGCGCTCACCACGCTCGGGTCCGGCGCTGCTGCTGCTCGGTGGCTCGAGTGGTGGGCCGGATCCGGGGACTCGAGCGGCGCTCCTCGCCCGTGAGTGAAAAGGGGTAGTTTGGTTTGGGGATTTGGTCCGTGACACCACCCACGGGTTGTGGTGAGGTAGGGCACCACCGCTGCTGGTGTCGGGGATCCCGGGAGCGATGGCAGGGAGCAGCTGGGATGTTGTTTTCCCCTCCGTGGGTAGGGGTTGGTGGTCCTGGGGCCCGGTGAGATGACGGGGAGTCAGGGTTGGCAAGGTGCAGGGTCGCTTGGACTGCGCAGCGCGGTGCCGGATGGCACGGTAGTACTCACTCAGCCACAAATGGATGCGAAGTCTCTGGTAAACCAAACGGCTGGATGGACGGGTCCCGCAGCCGGCTGCTGTGGTTTCTCCCGGACGGTTGGTGGTGGCTGCCTTTCCCTGCACCTGTGTGTATGTTCGGTCCCGATGGCTTCCCACTGGTGACCCACTCCCCAGCGTGTATATGTGCCGGAGGAGCCCTTTTGCCCGCAGGCTATGGCCATGGGAACTCTAGCTGTGGCGGTAGCTGTATTTCCCTTTTGCTGGTTGGACGGTTGCCTTCAATCGGGTCTTGGCTGTTAGGAAACCCCTGGGGTTCCGGTCATCAACGGATTTGACCTGTTTAACGGCGACTCCAAGCCTGGTCGAGGGTCCGCAGGCCCTGCCGGTTTGTGCTAGCTTCACTTCGCTCCCCGGTTCGGTACCGGCAGGCCACCGCCCGTCCCCGGTCCTACGGTTCCGCGTTGATCTGCCTCTCCTGCAGACGGCCACCACCGTCTGCCAACCTTGCTCTCAGTGCCCGGGCCACGTACCCGGACACAGTCAGTTTGCTCCTCTACTACTACTTTACTCCTCACTCTTCCACTTCCCTAACCGATCTCGAGCTCTGCCCGAGCTTAACTGACTTCCTTTCCCGCCTCCAGGACTGTGAACTCCTTGGTGGGTGAGCCCAACCGCCTGGCTCCACCCCACCTGGTGTAGACATCAGCCCCTGGACGGGGGCAACAAGGATTTTGTGTCTGACTGATGTGTCTGTCTCAGGGTGGGGGTGCGTGTTGTAGTCCCTGTGACGACCTGGCTAGTCCAGGGCGCCACATTCCCCCTTGGTTAAATGCAGACCGTCCACGGGCAGCCCGTCCATCACCGGTTTTATTTTTCAACTGTAAAAGATAGAAAGCATATGAAAACATTCAACAAAAGCATAGTTATGAATCTTCCCTTAACGGGAGGCACGGTACTTTAACGTCACAAACACATTTTTATTAATAACGGTCGGCTTCCGCTCTCCCACCCAAACAACCTGGCCCTGATGCTGCCCCTAAGAAGTGGGCAGCACCCCTTGACCCCAGTTCAGATCCAGGCTGCCCGAGCGGGAACGGGTACGGTGTCTCGTACCCTACTGTCACTTCAGGGGACCCCACGTCCATAGGGGACCCCTTTAACCCACCCGAAATCTAGCAAATGTTTGCTGAAAACCTGCTCGTACTCCTGTACCACCCTGTATACCCCTTCTTTGTGATGTGTGGGGGTATCATCAGTGCCTACGTGTAACTCTTGACACCACTCATCTAACCACCCCGGGGATGGGTGGTGACTGGCAGGAGGCGGTGAGGTCGGAGGAACGGCCTCCTGGATGGTGTGGGGGCTAGAGTAAGTAGCTTGGCGAGGGTAGCGTACCGGGGAAGCCTAACCTCCTCCTCCCCGCAGTTTAACACCCTTACCGGCACTCTACCTTTTTTGACGTCTACCACCCCTCGGGCGGCCATTACTGTGGGCCAGTGTTCGGAGGGCATGGGGTCTACCACGGCTGGGTAATCCTGTCCCTGGGGACCTACCGCTGCCCTGCACCAAATCATCATCTCACTCCTGTGAGGCACAATCAAAGGGGCCGCATCCATCACTCTCACTCCCCCAATCTCCCCTCCTGTGGAGTTCACTTGCTACCGATGCATCAAGGCCTGGATCTCACGCTGCACAGCCCTCTGTCGGCCTCCGCTGCTGTGGCGGCCAGCTGCTGCAGTAGGGTCAAAACCTCACTCATGCAGTGCTCCATCACATTAGTCCCTAGCACTACCTTCGGGTTATGATCGTTGGGTTCATTCATTATCACAATCATTCCCTGGTGCTGCAGTTCAGCCCATCCTACGGTCATGGCCACTTGTTTGTACCCCACTTGGGTCAAGGGGAGTCCATCGGCTGCAACCAGTGTCATGCTACCGTCTGGAGGAGCAAGTTCATCATTTCCCCAATACCGCTGATACAGTGTGTAGGTTATCGTGGTTACCTGGGATCCAGTGTCCAGCAGTGCCATCAGCGGGATGCCGTCCACTGCTAGAGGGATGATAGGCCGGGCTCCAATGTACCGGTCCCGCCAGTCGGGGGGGCTACTGGGTTCTACTCCTGAGGATTGGCCCTTGGCCCCAGGGGTTGTTCGTTTAACGGACACCGTCGGGAGTAGTGGCCGGGCTTGCTGCACCTGTAACAAATTGGAGGTCCATACCGTGAGTCATTAGCCCTTCTCCGCTGCATCCAGGGGACGTCCTCCGGGCTGTCGGCGAGCTGCATCCTCCCCGGGGGCTTGGGTCTCGTCGGAGGCTGGAGTGCGGCGAGGATTTTGGCGAGGTCTCCATCCATGTGACGGACCTGGGCAGCCAGCTCCTCCATCATTCCGCCAGGGGCTGCAGGCGCCGAGGGAGCTGGGAGAGAAGGGGCTACCACGATGGAAGCCGTCTCAGCTGGCCATGGGGCCGCTTCCGGGATGTCAGACGCCGGGGGTTGTAGAGCTTTGATGGCCCGTTATTTCAGCATGGGAAAGTCCACGTTAGGGTGTTCTAGGGCCAACAGCCAGAGCTGCTTGCGGTCCTCCGGGGATCCCATCCCCTGCACGAACTGCTTGACTAACATTTTGTTGCTGTCTGCATCATTAATGGCATTCACCCGCTTCAGTGTGCAGAGGGAAGTTTGCAGGCGCAAGGCATAGTCTCTAATACTATCTGCAGGTCGCTGTCGGCATTGGTAAAACTGCATCCGCAGCTCGGCTTCGGTGCGGGTCTCGAAGGCAATCTGTAGCTTTTCAAAGATGGTGGCCACGGAGGACCGGTCCCCCTCGGTCCAGGTCTCCGTCTCCTGCTCAGCCGTGCCGGTTAGCTGCCCTAGCACTACCGCTGCACGTTGCTTATCGGTCAGGGGGTACAGTTCTAGGACCGGGTTAAGCTTCTTCCGGAAGACCTGTAAAGCGTCAGGTTTCCCGTCGTACTGCGGCAGCCAGGTAGCTCCGGGCACATAGGGCAAGGAGAACGGCATCACCTGAGCAATGGCGGGGGTCGCGGCCTCTCCTGCTCGTGCGGCCGGAGCACGGCCTGGCCCATTCTCATTCTCGGGCGCCGCTGCGGCTGCGACCGCCGCTCCTCCAGCGGCCTCGTCGGGCGCAGACATCTTGTTTCCGCCGTCCTTGGTCTTTTCTCAGCACCTCCTCTTCAGGGGCGGGGCTTCAGCTTTCGCGCCTCCACTGCTCGAGAAGACGCTCGAGCAGGAAAATCTTCGCGCCCAAGATGGCGGATTCCGAAATTTTTCGGCCGGACACCGCCAGCGGGACACAAGGCGCACCTCTACCAGCTGGTAGAACGGTAAGATCCTGTTCATGACGCCAAGGTTGTGGCGGGCGGCGGGGCGCTGCGCTCACCACGCTCGGGTCCGGCGCTACTGCTGCTCGGTGGCTCGAGCGGTGGGCCGGATCCGGGGACTCGAGCGGCGCTCCTCGCCCGTGAGTGAAAAGGGGTAGTTTGGTTTGGGGATTTGGTCCGTGACGCCACCCACGGGTTGTGGTGAGGTTGGGCACCACCACTGCTGGTGACGGGGATCCCGTGAGTGATGGCAGGGAGCAGCTGAGATGTTGTTTTCCCCTCCGTGGGTAGGGGTTGGTGGTCCCGGTGAGATGACGGGGAGGCAGGGTTGGCAAGGTGCAGGGTCGCTTGTGTGGCGCCCTGGACAAGCCAGGACGTCAAAGGGACTGCAACAACACACCCCACACCCCGGTTAGGAACATCTAAGTCAGACACAAATCCTTGTTGCCTCCCTCCAGGGGCTGATGTCCACACCAGGTGGGGCGGAGCCAGGCGGTTGGCTCCACCCACCAAGGAGTTCACAGTCCTGGAGGCGGGAAAAGGTTGAGGGCAGTTGGCAGTGGAGTGTAGAGCGAAAGTGAGGGAAGTAGTAGTGGAGGAACTGTCTGGCCGTGTCCGGGTACGTGGCCCGGGCACAGAAACAGCAAGGTTGGCAGACGGTGGTGACCGTCTGCAGGAGAGGCCGATTGACGCACAACCGTAAGGACCGGGGACGGGCGGTGGCCCGCTGGTATCGGATCGGGGAGCGAAGAGAAGCCAGCACCATCCGGCAGGGCCTACGGACCCCGACCAGGCTAGGAGTCGCCGTAAAATCAGTCAAATCCGTCAGCGACGGGAAGCTCCGGGGTTTCCCAGCAACAAAGACCCGACTGAAGGCAACCGTCCAAACCAAGAGGGAGATAAAGCTACCGCCAGAGCTAGAGCTCCCAGGGCCAGAGCCTGCGGGCAAGAAGGGGCTCCCTTAGCCAACATACCGCAGGGGAGCGGGTTACTGGTGGGAAGCCATCTGGGCCGAGAACATAAAACCGGTGCAGGGAGAGACAGTTAGCGCCAGCCTACCGGGAGTAACCGTTGCAGCCGTCTGTGGGACTCGTCCATCCAGCCGTTTGTTTTACCAGAGACTCCATCTGCGTTACTGGCTGAGTAAGTACCACCGTGCCGTCTGGCACTGTGCCACCCTGCGACCCTGCACCTGGCCAAGCCCCGCAACCCACCAAACAGACAACAACTCCGGGCCCCGGGACTGCCAAAATCCCCCTACCCAAGGAGGGGACAGAAACATCCTAGCTGCTGTTACGTCCGGGTGGTGGAAACACTGGACCGTACACCGGGTTCCCCTGGTGAGGCAGCCAGACCGGTCACCCCGCCAGAGGGCCTTGATGCACGGCAGCCGAAGCACTATTGGTAGCAAGACAGTCCGTATGAGAGCTGGAAAGTAGATGTCGCTGGGAACAAAGAGTTCTAGACGGTAGTCCGGGTGACGAGGCTCAGGGTCCGAGGCCGGTTTGTAGGATCTGGCGGAATCCGGAACCTGCTGAGCGAGAGGACGGGTCACCAAACGGAGCCAGGGACTGGAGACTGGCGGAGCTGAAGAGGTGGTGGAACATCCGCCAAAGTCACCGTCAGGAGTACTGGAGCGGACGTGGTCAGGACCGGCTGGCGTGGCAGGACAGGCTCTGCGAGACAGACAGGGGTTAATACTGGACACAGCAATACGGGGACCTGAACTCCTAGCTTACTAAACACGTAGAACAGGCCCCGCCCACCAGGAAAGAGAATCCTAATATACCCTGTACCTGTCTATGCAATTTCCTGTTTCTAGGTGCTGGCCCTTTAAGAACGGGTCAATGACCGCGCGCGCGCCCTAATGCGCATGCGCGAGGCCCGTGTGCCAGAAGCCAGTACAGGGAGCGGTGCAGAGGAAGCAGGAGTGCCCAGCTGTGAGTCCCGCGTCGCAGAGGAGCGCCAGGAGCGGGGAGCAGGACACATGGAGGGTGCAGGCGAGGAAGAGGAAGCCGGGACCGGAGCGGTGAGCAGGGAACGCCGTCAGGAACCGGAGAGCGGGGCACGGGAATCGGGGGACGGGCCACGGGGACCGGAGAGCGTGACAGCTGCTCCCTGTCATCGCTCCCGGGATCCCCGTACAGAGCAGCGGTGGTGCCCCAACCTCACCACACACCGTGGGTGGCGTCACAAACCGACATCCCAAGCACCAACAAAACTCCCCTTTCACTCATGGGTGACGAACAGGATCCTACCGTTCTACCGCCTGGTGGAAGTGCGCCTTGTGTCCCGCTGGAGGTGTCCGGACGAAAATTTCCGAGAGCCGCCATATTGGGCGCAAAAAGTTCCCTGCTCGAGCGTCTTCCCGAGGAGTGGAGGCGTGAAAGCCGAAGCTCCGCCCCTGAAGAGGAGGTGCCGGAAAGAAACAAAGGGGACACGGATGGCATCCGGCCGCATGTGAGCCGCGGCTATAAGAGCAGGGACGCCAGGACTCTGCGGCCAGATTCCGGTTCCTGGAAGAAACCGCTGCCGGCATGTCCTTCCCGCCCCACCGCACAGAGGATCCGGAGTTGGTGCCCGGAACCGCGGCCTGGATCAGAGCCCACGTGGTAGGGGTCTGCCGACGCTACCAAGATCAGATATGTCGGCTGATGGAGCAGTGGACCGCGAAGGTGGGGGAGCTCGCTGCGGTCGCTCGGGTGTACGGAATGGAGGCTGCGATGGAGGAGCTGGCGGATAACCCACGCCCCTATGTCCCGGAGGGACCGGCCAGTGTGGCTGGGGGGCCCGGTCTGCCCCTGGCCCCTATCCTACCCCCGCCTTACCTACCCGCGCACCCCGTCGCTGCTGGTCCATCCCGCCGGCGGCCCCCTGTAACGGCAGCAGAAGGAGCGGCGAGCCCGGAAACTGCGGCAGCTGGCGGCAACCTGCCTGGCGCAGGCACGGACGAAAGCGACTCTGGGCCTGACACCGAACCCGTCTCGGAGGACGAGGGGGTCATCGCCGTGTGTGGCATGGAGCCCACTTATATCCCAAGGAACGGGAATAATGGGTACCGGGCGGCCCTCCCTCGTCGCGCCTGCTATGCGCTGGAGGGGCTGGTACCCGTGTTCTTCCACCCGGGACCGGGTGAAGAAGATGAAAGCGAGCAGTGATGACGGCGGTTCCCCGCTGCAAGTGTCCCCGTTGGGACCACCAGCACCATTGGGTGATGTTCGTAAATGTTGTTGAATGTAACCGATGATAAGATTGAATCAACTGAAGAAGTTTATCAGATTAACACCGTGATTACACCGGCCGTTGCCGGCAGCTAGTCCCCGTTGGGACCCCTTGCACCGTGCGTAAGGAACTTCTTACGGACAAGCCCGAGAACTCGCAGGGCAACCACAAACTTGTGGCGTGTAAATAAAATGTTGGCTTGATACCGTGACCGCCTCCGGAGAGGCTGATTTGGGAGGATGGGCCTGGAGGAAATGGATGGCCCAGGCCCGCCACTACCGTAACCGGTGGCAATCCTCCGGGGGTCATGGGTGCCCCATGGACGTGGGTCCCCTGAAAGAGACCGTACCCACTCGGGCAATTTGGTTCTGGACTGGGGCAAGGGGTGCTGCCCACTTCTTAGGGGCAGCATAAGGGCCAGGTTGTTTGGGCGGGGGGAGAGCGGAAGCCGTATCGTTAATAAAACATTAGTAACGTTAAAGAACTGTGCCTCCCGTTATGGGAAGTTTATAAAATGTTTGTGATTTTGCATGTTTTACCGTTTTCTTACCTTTTTACAGTTAACAAAAATAAAACCGGTGATGGATGAGCAGCCCGCGGACGGTCTGCGTTTAACCAAGGGGGAATGTGGCGCCCTGGACAAGCCAGGACGTCAAAGGGACTGCAACAACACACCCTACACCCCGGTTAGGAACATCTAAGTCAGACACAAATCCTTGTTGCCTCCCTCCAGGGGCTGATGTCCACGCCAGGTGGGGCGGAGCCAGGTGGTTGGCTCCACCCACCGAGGAGTTCACAGTCCTGGAGGCGGGAAAAGGTTGAGGGCAGTTGGCAGTGGAGTGTAGAGCGAGAGTGAGGGAAGTAGTAGTGGAGGAACTGACTGGCCGTGTCCGGGTACGTGGCCCGGGCACAGAAACAACAAGGTTGGCAGACGGTGGTGACCGTCTGCAGGAGAGGCCGACTGACGCACAACCATAAGGATCGGGGACGGGCGATGGCCCGCCGGTACCGGATCGGGGAGCGAAGAGAAGCCAGCACCATCCGGCAGGGCCTACGGACCCCGACCAGGCTAGGAGTCGCCGTAAAACCGGTCAAATACATCAGCAACGGGAACCTCTGGGATTTCCCAGCAACAAAGACCCGACTGAAGGCAACCGTCCAAACCGTAAGGAGATAAAGCTACCGCCAGAGCTAGAGCTCCCAGGGCCAGAGCCTGCGGGCAAGAAGGGGCTCCCTTAGCCAACATACCGCAGGGGAGCGGGTTACCGGTGGGAAGCCATCGGGGCCGAGAACATAACACCGGTGCAGGGAGAGACAGTTACCGCCAGCCTACCGGGAGTAACCGTTGCAGCTGTCTGTGGGACTCGTCCATCCAGCCGTTTGCTTTACCAAAGACTCCGTGTGCGTTACTGCTGAGTAAGTACCACCGTGCCGTCTGGCACTGCGCCGCCCCGCGACCCTGCACCTGGCCAAGCCCCGCAACCCACCAAACAGACAACAACTCCGGGACTGCCAAAATCCCCGTACCCACGGAGGGGAGAGAAACATCCTAGCTGCTCCCTGTCATCGCTCCCGGGATCCCCGTACAGAGCAGTGGTGGTGCCCCAACCTCACCACACACCGTGGGTGGCGTCACAAACCGACATCCCAAGCACCAACAAAACTCCCCTTTCACTCACGGGCGAGGAGCGCCGCTCGAGTCCCCGGATCCGGCCCACCGCTCGAGCCACTGAGCAGCAGCAGCAGCGCTGGACCCGAGCGTGGTGAGCGTAGCGCCCCGCCGCCCGCAACACTTGGACTGCGCAGTGCGGTGCCAGATGGCACAGTAGTACTCACTCAGCCGCAAATGGATGCAAAGTCTCTGGTAAACCAAACGGCTGGATGGACGGGTCCCGCAGCCGGCTGCTGTGGTTTCTCCCGGACGGTTGGTGGTGGCTGCCTTTCCCTGCACCTGTGTGTATGTTTGGTCCCGATGGCTTCCCACCGGTGACCCGCTCCCCAGCGTGTATATGTGCCGGAGGAGCCCTTTTGCCCGCAGGCTCTGGCCCTGGGAACTCTAGCTGTGGCGGTAGCTGTATTTCCCTTTTGCTGGTTGGACAGTTGCCTTCAATCGGATCTTGGCTGTTAGGAAACCCCTGGGGTTCCGGTCACTAACGGATTTGACCTGTTTAATGGCGACTCCAAGCCTGGTCGGGGTCCGCAGGCCCTGCCGGTTTGTGCTGGCTTCACTTCGCTCCCTGATTCGGTACCGGCGGGCCAC
Source organism: Anomaloglossus baeobatrachus (assembly GCF_048569485.1). Taxonomy (NCBI): domain Eukaryota; kingdom Metazoa; phylum Chordata; class Amphibia; order Anura; family Aromobatidae; genus Anomaloglossus; species Anomaloglossus baeobatrachus. The sequence goes on along the minus strand of NC_134355.1, from coordinate 156,438,698 downwards.
CGCCCGTCCCCGGTCCTACGGTTCCGCGTTGATCTGCCTCTCCTGCAGATGGCCACCACCGTCTGCCAACCTTGCTCTCGGTGCCTGGGCCACGTACCCGGACACAGTCAGTTTGCTCTTCTACTACTACTTTACTCCTCACTCTTCCACTTCCCTAACCGATCTCGAGCTCTGCCCGAGCTTAACTGACTTCCTTTCCCGCCTCCAGGACTGTGAACTCCTCAGTGGGTGAGGCCAACCGCCTGGCTCCACCCCACCTGGTGTGGACATCAGCCCCTGGAGGAGGGCAACAAGGATTTTGTGTCTGACTGATGTGTCTGTCTCAGGGTGGGGGTGCGTGTTGTAGTCCCTGTGACAACCTGGCTAGTCCAGGGCGCCACACTAGGAGTGCAAAAAGTTGCTGATCAGGTAGTGAAAAAGCTTATCAACCACAAAAACACAGAAAACAGAGGAAAGCAAGCATTGCCTGAAAATGGCATGCAACAAATAAAAAGTGTAAATTCACAACATCATTCCAATTGTACTATAATACAAAATGAGATTTTTAGCCAACAATTGATCAATTATTTGAGCCACCCCTGCCACGTCATGGCAAATCTCAATAGGGGGATTCTACTCTATATTTTATATAAAAACAAAAAAGTTAGCCGGAGTATGAGATGGTATACATGGAGCTTGTGAGCTCATGTTCACACTGGCCATAAGACAAAGAGAAACCAAGGGAAAAAATGTGAAAACATACCCTGCTGTAACTAAATAAAAGCATAGTGCATATAAACATAGGGTACTTAGTAAATACTATTTTTGATCAAAAAAAGCATAAAGCTATCCCACCAATGACAAGGTATACCCAGTTGGGACAGTACCTACACTCTCTAATATTAAAACCTTACCATGAGTCTAAAATAGGCCTCCGTGTGGCTAAGGGCTGAGAGTAACCGGGTCCCAACAGGACACACAGTCAGGGGATGCACGGAATGAAATGCCCAGCTCACTAAGTCTTAGGGGTACTTTGCACGTTGCGACATCGCTACTGCGATGTCGCCGGGGTCAAATCGAAAGTGACACACATCCAGCGCCGGTAACGACGTCGCAACGTGTAAAGCCTAGATGCACCGATAAACGATCGCAAAAGCGTCGTAAATCGGTGATCTGTGTAGTGTTGATCATTTTCATAATTTCGCTGCAGCGACAGGTACGATGTTGTTTCTAGTTCCTGCGGCAGCACACATCACTGTGTATAAAGCCGCAGGAGCGAGGAACATCTCCTTACCTGCCTCCAACGGCTATGCGGAAGGGAGAAGGTGGGTGGGATGTTTACGTCCCGCTCCTCTCCGCCCCCTCCGCTTCTATTGGCCGCCTGCCGTGTGACGTCGCTGTGACGCCGCACAATCCGCCCCCTTAGGAAGGAGGCGGGTCGCCGGCCAGAGCGACGTCGCAGGGCTGGTAAGTGCGTGTGAAGCTGCCGTAGCGATAATGTTCGCTACGGCAGCTATCACAAGATATCGCATGTGCGACGGGGACGGGTACTATCGCGCTCGGCATAGCTATCATTGGCTAGCGATGTCGCAGCGTGCAAAGTACCCCTTAGTCTAACTCATAGACCTGCAACACACATCCGTGTAATTTGTATGTGTGCGATACGTATTTGCACGTACCGGAGACACGTACACACGGAGACCCATGTTGTTCTATGGTAGATGGCACACACACGTAAAATCGCACGGAACGTGTGTCCGTGAGGTAAGTACGTGTGTGCGCTTTTCTACACGGACAACATGTCCGTTTTTGGCCGGCAGCATGCAGGCACGGACCCGCTTTAGTCTATGGGTCCATGCCTGCACGTACCGCACACGGAGTATGTCCCTGTTCAGCACGTTTCGTGTGTGTGCGTTTTTACACTAGCGATCTTATTTTTATTTTTTTTTTAATTAAATTCAGTATACTTACCTTTTTTTCTGCTGTCCTCAGTCATACTTACATTGGCGCTCGGTTTTTTTCTTCCCCCGGCTCATACCGCTCCCCGATCACCAGCGCGGCGAGGAACAGCTGTGCAGAGAATGCGCGGCAACAATTACTTTGAATATGCCGGCCGCGCATTAATCAATCTCGTATTCCCTGCTTTCCCCACCCACAGACGCCTGTGATTGGTTGCAGTCAGACACGCCCCCCACGCTGAGTGACAGCTGACTCACTGCACCCAATCACAGCAGCCGGTGGGCGTGTCTATACTGTGCAGTAAAATAAATAAATAAATAATTTTAAAAAAACGGCATACGGTCCCCCTCCATTTTAATACCAGCCAGATAAAGCCATACGGCTGAAGGCTGGTATTCTCAGGATGGGGAGCCCCACGTTATGGGGAGCCCCCCAGCCTAACAATATCAGTCAGCAGCCGCCCAGAATTGCCGCATACATTATATGCAACAGTTCTGGGACTGTATCCAGCACTTCCCGATTTGCCCTGGTGCGTTGGCAAATCGGGGTAATAACGAGTGATTGGCAGCCCATAGCTGCCAATAACTCCTAGATTAATCATGTCAGGCGTCTCCCCGAGATACCTTCCATGATTAATCTGTAAGTGACAGTAAATAAACACACACACACACACGAAAAAATCCTTTATTAGAAATAAAAAACACAAACATATACCCTGGTTCACCACCTTAATAAGCCCGAAAAAGCCCTCCATGTCTGGCGTAATCCAGGATGCTCCAGCGTCGCCTCCAGCTCTGCTGCATGGAGGTGACCGGAGCTGCAGAAGACACCGCCGCTCCTGTCACCTCCACGCAGCTAATGAAGGCAATAGCGCGATCAGCTGAGCTGTCACTGAGGTTACTCGCGGCCAACGCTGAATACAGCTGATCTCGCTATTGCCTTCATTAGCTGCGTGGAGGTGACAGGAGCGGCGGTGACTTCTGCAGCTCCGGTGGTGAACCAGGGTATATGTTTGTGTTTTTTATTTCTAATAAAGGATTTTTTCGTGTGTGTGTGTGTTTATTTACTGTCACTTACATATTAATCACGGAAGGTATCTCGGGGAGACGCCTGACATGATTAATCTAGGACTTATTGGCAGCTATGGGCTGCCAATAACTCGTTATTACCCCGATTTGCCAACGCACCAGGGCAAATCGGGAAGTGCCGGGTACAGTCCCAGAACTGTCGCATATAATGTATGCGGCAATTCTGGGCGGCTGCTGACTGATATTGTTAGGCTGGGGGGCTCCCCATAACGTGGGGCTCCCCATCCTGAGAATACCAGCCTTCAGCCGTATGGCTTTATCTGGTTGGTATTAAAATGGGGGGGGGACCGCACGCCGGTTTTTTAAATATTTATTTATTTATTTTACTGCACAGTATAGACACGCCCACCGGCTGCTGTGAGTGTCTGACTGCAACCAATCACAGGCGTCTGTGGGTGGGGAAAGCAGGGAATACGAGATTGATTAATGAGCGGTTGGCATATTCAAAGTAATTGTTGCCGCGTATTCTCTGCACAGCTGTTCCTCGCCGCGCTGGTGATCGGGGAGCGGTAAGTATGAGAGAGGGCTGCTAACTTCAGTCACTCGGGGGATTAGCGGTCACTGGTGAATCCTTCACAGGTGACCGCTAATCAGTACGCGGCACACAGACAGAGCCGCGGCATGACAATGAAGTCGGGTGAAGTTCACCCGAGTTCATTCTCATCGCGCAACTCTGTCTGCTGTCAGCTGACATGTATCAACGACATTGTGCAACACACAAACGGACATTCCACCCGGACATTCCACGTACACATACACGGGCATTTTACACACAAACACGGACATTTTACACGTACACACGGCTCGCATACGCCATCACACAGATGCCATACGTACCGGAGAAGCGTCCCAAAAAAACTGAACACGGACCCGAAAAACGTACCGTGTCACACGCACGTTTTTTTTTGTGGAAGTGTGTTTTAGGCCATAGTGAGCTGGGCATTTCATTCTGTGCATCCCCTGACTGTGTGTCCTGTTGGGACCCGGTCACTCTCAGCCCTTAGCCACATTGAGGATTATTTTAGACCCATGGTAAGGTTTTAATATTAGAGAGTGTAGGTACTATCCCAACTGGGTACACCTTGTCGTTGGTGGGATAGCTTTATGCATTTTTTAATCAAAAATAGTGTTTACTAAGTACCCTATGTTTATATGCACTATGCTTTTATTTAGTTACAGCAGGGTATGTCTTCACAATGTTTCCCTTGGTTTCTCTATATTTTATATTTTCATTGTGCCATGCGGCCTCCAGATTACATTAACCCCTCCAGCCCCCGGGCACTTTCCGTTTTTGCGGTTTTGTTTTTTGCTCCCCTTCTTCCGAGAGGCGTAACTTTTTTATTTTTCCATCAATCTTGCCATATGAGGGCTTGTCTTTTGCGGGACGAGTTGTACTTTTAAATGAAACCATAAGTTTTACCATATAGTGTACTAAAAAACGGCAAAAAAATTCCAAGTGCGGAAAAATTGCAAAAAAAGTGTGATCGTACAATAGTTTTTGTAAAACTGAGGTATCTATGTGATGCCTCAGGTCGGTGCGAGTTTGTAGACACCAAACATGTATAGGTTTACTTGTATCTAAGGGGTTAAAAAAATTCACAAGCTTGTCCAAAAACGTGGCGCACGTTTTGCGCCATTTTCCAAAACCTGTAGCGTTCTCATTTTTCAGGATTTGAGGCTCAGTGATGGCTTATTTTTTGCGTCTCGACCTGACGTTTTTAACGGTACCATTTTTGCGCAGATGCTACGTTTTATTGCATTTTGCGCAAAACTTGCGGCGACCAAAAAACGTAATTTTGGTGTTTGGAATTTTTTTGCCGCTACGCCGTTTACTGATCAGATTCAATGATTTTATATTTTGATAGATCGGGCATTTCTGAACGTGGCGATAATAAATATGTGTGTATTTTTTATTTTTTTAACCCTTTAATTTTCAATGGGGTGAAAGGGGGGTGATTTGAACTTTTAGGTTTTTTTATTTTTTTTCATTTTTTAAAACTTTTTCTTTACTTTTTTTTTTATTTTACTAGTCCCCCTAGGGGGCTATAGCGATCAGCAATCCGATCGCTTTGCACTATCTGCAGATCTGCAGATCTCAGCTACAGAGCTGAGAACTGCAGATTTGCTGCTTCACTTCCAATGCCGGCTGTATTCCGGCATTGAGAGGAAGTGAGTCATGTTAGCTACAGGCGTCATCACATGACCCTGTGCTACCATGGAAACCGCCGAAAGTCACGTGATCATGTCACGTGACTTCCGGTGGGGGCAGGGTAAGTGACTGTCATGGCGGCACCCATATACATATAGCTGACAGATTTTGGCAGCGAAATGTAAGGGGTTAATGGCCACGGGTGGAATCGATTCCACTTGCGGCTAGCAGGCACACATGTCAGCTGTTGATAACAGCTGATATGTGCGCGGATCGCGGCCGCCTGCCGGCGCCAGGGGACGGGGCTTACCGGCACACGATCCATGACGTAACCAGTACGTCATGGGTCGTTAAGGGGTTAAAAGCAGAACCATATTGAAGCAACACATATACCTGTAACATTTCAGAACCTATTACATTTTGCAAAGACGGTCAACTGCGAATAAAGGCAGCCCAGGCCCACCATGTGCAGCAAAAGCCACAGTAGGACCCCCCTATTGAGATTTGTCGTTACGTGGTTGTGTGGCGCCCTGGGCAAGCCAGGGGTCACAGGTCATAACACCACCACACCCTACATCCCAGCTAGGAACACCAAAGCTAAACCAAAAATCCTTGTTGCCTTCCTCCAGGGGCTGATGTCCACACCAGGGGGTGGGCCAGGCAGTTGGCTCCGCCCACCGAGGAGTTCACAGCCCTGGAGGCGGGAAAACCAGGCAGTTCAGTCTAGGGAGTGAAGTAGAAGGAAGTGGTAGAGGAGGACAGGGAGAGTGGTGACAGAAAAAGGAACAGTTAAGAAAGCCTGAAGTTGGTCCGGGTGTGTGCCCCGGACTGAGACAGCAAGGTCAGCAGACGGCGGTGACTGTCTGCAGGAGAGGCTGCTTGGAGGTTGCCGGAAGGACCGTAGACGGGTGGTGGCCCGGCGGTACCGGAGCGGTATACAAAGAGCAGTCAGCACCATTGGCAGGGGCCTTTCGGATCCCGGCAAGGCTAGGAGTCGCCGTGAATTTGCCAAATCCGTCAGTGAAGGGGACCTCTGGGTCTCCCAACAGCCAAGTCCCGATTGAAGGCAACAGTCCAACCGTTAGAGAGAGACACCGCCACCGCCAAGGCACCAGTTTCTCAGGGCCAGCACCTGCGGGCAAAGTAGGGCTCCTCCGGCCCATAACCAAGTCGGGGAGCGGGTTACCGGTGGGAACCCATTGCTACCATCATCATCTCAGGTGCAGGAAAAGGGACCGTCACTGTCAACTACTGGGGAAAAGCAACTGCAGCCGTCCGTGGGAACCGTCTTTCCAGCCGTGTGTTTTACCGAGAACTGTGTCACCGTCTCATGCTGAGTGAGTACCACAGTGCCGTGAGGCACAGCGCTGCCCCCGCGTCCCTGCACCCCACCAAGCCCTGCACCAGCCCTGCCATCCAGCATCCCCCACCTCATCACTGGGCCCCGGGACAGCTACCCCCTACCCACGGAGGGGAGAACCAACAACTTTGCTGCTCCCTGTCACAGCTCCCGGGATCCCCATACAGAGCAGTGGTGGTGTCAACACAATCACCACAACCGTGGGTGGCGTCACGGACAATAAACAATCCCAAAAACCAACCCCCTTTCACTCACGGGCGAGGAACGCCGCTCGAGTCCCCGGGATCCGGCCCATCGCTCGAGCCACCGAGCAGCAGCAGGCCGCAGCAGCCGCGGCAGCCGGACCCGAGCAGTGGGAGAGCGCGGCGTCCTCTCCTCCGCCCGCGACAGGTGCTCAAAGAAATTGATCAATTGTTTGCTAAAAATCTCATTTTGTATTATAGTACAGTTGGAATCATGTTGTGAATTTACACTTTTTATTTGTTGCATGCCATTTTCAGGTAGCGCTGGCTTTCCTCTTTTTTCTGTTATTAATTGGTCTGGTGATTGACCTTGACCATGCCGTGAACGCCTGTTGTGGTTTGCAAATTCCTTCTGTTTCTATCAAAATTAATATTGGTGACTTTTCACATTCAGCCACCTCACCATTTTCCACAGGCATTGTTAATTAGGCACCATTTACATGGGCCTGCTCCACCTTCATTCATGAGTGCTGTTCAGGCACTGTGAGGGCCAGTTTTGACATTGTCCTGGTGTGTGTGGCATCTGCTGCACATGCTGGGACCTGGACTTCCTTTATTCGCAGTTGTCTCTTTGCAACATGAAAGCGGTTCTGAAATTTTACAGGTATATGTGTTGCTTCAATATGAAGAAGATAATCCAGCTGGGTGCAAACGATATTCTTTATTCGTGCATGAGAGGATAGTGCACAACAAACGTTAACCCGTTTCTGGCTTAACGCCCTTAGTCTAAAGGCCCCGTTACACGCAACGACATCGCTAACGAGATATTGCTGGGGTCACGGAAATCCGGCGTCGTTAGCAACGTTGTTGCGTGTGACACTTACGAACGACTGTTAACAATCTGACTTACCTCAAATATTATTGATCATTAACACGTCGTTCATTTTCCAAATGCCGTTGAACTTCTGGGACGCAGGACGTCGTTCCTGAGGCAGCACGCATCGCTACATGTGACACCCCGGGAACGACGAACAATAGCATTCCTGCGTCCTCCAACAACGTGGTGGGAGTGTCGATAATGCGGCTGCTCTCCGCCCCTCCGCTTCTATTGGTGGGCCGCTGTGTGACGTCGCTGTGACGCCGCACGAACCTCCCCCTTAGAAAAGAGGTTGTTCGCCGGCCACAGCGACGTCGTTAGTAAGGTATGTGCATGTGATGCGCAGTACCGATATTGTCCGTCTCGGGCAGCGATTTGCCCGTGACTCATGCACGGCAGGAGCAGATGCAATCGCTAGCGATGTCGCTGCGTATAAAGCGGCCTTTATGCGGGCGTCACACGGTACGATATATCGGGCAATATGTCGGCGGGGTCACGTCGTAAGTGACGCACATCCGGCATTGTTTGATATATCGTAGCGTGTGACCGCTACGAGCGACGGTGAACAAGCAAAAATACTCGCCTTATCGTTGCTCGTTGACACGTCACACATTTTCAAAAAGTCGTTTCTTCTTCTGTGCGCCAGTTGTTCATCGTTCCCGGGGCAGCACACATCGCTCCATGTGACAGCCCGGGAACGATGAACACAGCTTACCTGCGTCCCGCCGGCAATGCTGAAGGAAGGAGGTGGGCGGGATGTTTACGTCCCGCTCATCTCTGCCCCTCCTCTGCTATTGGATGGCCGCTGTGTGACGTCGCAGTAACGCCGAACGTCCCTCCCCCTTCAGGAAGAGGATGTTCACCGCCCACAGTGAGGTCGTCAGGGAGGTAAGTACGTGTGACGGGAGTTAATGACTTTGTGCGCCACGGGCAACTAATTGCCCATGACGCACAAACGACAGAGCGGGTACGATCGCTCGTGCGATCGCACGATAGATCGTCCCGTGTGACTCCGGCATTAGTCTTCTTCATTGTTTGCATTGCGGCAGGGCCGACATCCGAGTCTGGGCAGCGGTCAGGTCAGGTGGTGGTGAGCTCTATCCTCAAGCGTTGCTTCAATATGGTTCTGCTTTTAATATAATTAGGAGGCCGCATGGCACAATGAAAATATAAAATACTAGAAGGTGGCCCGATTCTACGCATCGGGTATTCTAGAATTTACGTATTGTGTAGTTCATGTATGATTTTTGTTTTATATATATATATATATATATATATATATATATACAGTTAGGTCCAGAAATATTTGGACAGTGACACAAGTTTTGTTATTTTAGCTGTTTACAAAAACATGTTCAGAAATACAATTATATATATAATATGGGCTGAAAGTGCACACTCCCAGCTGCAATATGAGAGTTTTCACATCCAAATCGGAGAAAGGGTTTAGGAATCATAGCTCTGTAATGCATAGCCTCCTCTTTTTCAAGGGACCTAAAGTAATTGCACAAGGGACTCTAAGGGCTGCAATTAACTCTGAAGGCGTCTCCCTCGTTAACCTGTAATCAATGAAGTAGTTAAAAGGTCTGGGGTTGATTACAGGTGTGTGGTTTTGCATTTGGAAGCTGTTGCTGTGACCAGACAACATGCGGTCTAAGGAACTCTCCATTGAGGTGAAGCAGAACATCCTGAGGCTGAAAAAAAAGAAAAAATCCATCAGAGAGATAGCAGACATGCTTGGAGTAGCAAAATCAACTGTCGGGTACATTCTGAGAAAAAAGGAATTGACTGGTGAGCTTGGGAACTCAAAAAGGCCTGGGTGTCCACGGATGACAACAGTGGTGGATGATCACCGCATACTTTCTTTGGTGAAGAAGAACCCGTTCACAACATCAACTGAAGTCCAGAACACTCTCAGTGAAGTCGGTGTATCTGTATCTAAGTCAACAGTAAAGAGAAGACTCCATGAAAGTAAATACAAAGGGTTCCCATCTAGATGCAAACCATTCATCAATTCCAAAAATAGACAGGCCAGTGTTAAATTTGCTGAAAAACACCTCATGAAGCCAGCTCAGTTCTGGAAAAGTATTCTATGGACAGATGAGACCAAGATCAACCTGTACCAGAATGATGGGAAGAAAAAAGTTTGGAGAAGAAAGGGAACGGCACATGATCCAAGGCACACCACATCCTCTGTAAAACATGGTGGAGGCAACGTGATGGCATGGGCATGCATTGCTTTCAATGGCACTGGGTCACTTGTGTTTATTGATGACATAACAGCAGACAAGAGTAGCCGGATGAATTCTGAAGTGTACCGGGATATACTTTCAGCCCAGATTCAGCCAAATGCCGCAAAGTTGATCGGACGGCGCTTCATAGTACAGATGGACAATGACCCCAAGCATACAGCCAAAGCTACCCAGGAGTTCATGAGTGCAAAAAAGTGGGACATTCTGCAATGGCCAAGTCAATCACCAGATCTTAACCCAATTGAGCATGCATTTCACTTGCTCAAATCCAGACTTAAGACGGAAAGACCCACAAACAAGCAAGACCTGAAGGCTGCGGCTGTAAAGGCCTGGAAAAGCATTAAGAAGGAGGAAACCCAGCGTTTGGTGATGTCCATGGGTTCCAGACTTAAGGCAGTGATTGCCTCCAAAGGATTCGCAACAAAATATTGAAAATAAAAATATTTTGTTTGGGTTTGGTTTATTTGTCCAATTACTTTTGACCTCCTAAAATGTGGAGTGTTTGTAAAGAAATGTGTACAATTCCTACAATTTCTATCAGATATTTTTGTTCAAACCTTCAAATTAAACGTTACAATCTGCACTTGAATTCTGTTGTAGAGATTTCATTTCAAATCCAATGTGGTGGCATGCAGAGCCCAACTCGCGAAAATTGTGTCACTGTCCAAATATTTCTGGACCTAACTGTAGATATAGATATAGATATAGATATAGATATAGATATATATAGATGTTGTTGTGTGTAGTTACCAAGTGTTTGTGTAGGGGCTGTACATGTTCTGGGTGTTGTCTGGGTGTGGCGGGGGGTGAGAGCGGTGTTGTATGTGTGTTGCGTTGTTTGTGGAGCGCTGTGTGTCTGTAGCGTTTTGTGTGTGTGTGTTGCGCGGTTTGTGTGGGTGTGGTGTGTTTTGGGGGAGGTATGTTTTGTGCAATGTGTGTGTTGTGCGGTATGTGCGTATATTTATGTATGCCGCGGTGTTTGTGTGTTGGGTGTTGTGTGTGTGCGGCGTTGTCTGTGTGTGTGGGTGTCTGTGTATGGCGGTGTTTGTGGTTCCCAGTGTGTGTGTGTGTGTGTGTGTGTGTGTGTGTGTGTGTTGGGGGGAGGTGTGCACCTCCCATCGTGCTCCATCCCCCATGCTGCGCACCCCCCATCGTGCCCCATCCCCCATGCTGCGCACCCCCCATCGTGCTCCATCCCCCATGCTGCCCACCCCCCATCGTGCTCCATCCCCTATGCTGCGCATTCCCCATCGTGCTCCATCCCCGATGCTACGCACCCCCCATCGTGCTCCATCCTCCATGCTGCGCACTCCCCATCGTGCTCCATCCCCCATGCTGCGCACCCCCCATTGTGCTACATCCCCCATGCTGCGCACTCCCCATCGTGCTACATCCCCCATGCTGCGCACCCCATCGTGCTCCATCCCCTATGCTATAATAGTTCTCCTATTATACTCAGAGAGGAGTATAATAGGAGGACTATAATAGGAGGAGTAGTCCTGGGGGGAGAGGAGTATAATGCCGGCTCCCTGCACATGTGTACCGTGAGCCGGTATACGCTGGTAACTATGATACACATCGGGTAACTAAGGGACCTTAGTTACCCGATGTGTATAATGGTTACCAGCGTTCACCGGCTCCGTCAAGATCCCAGCATCGTAAGGTTATGTCTGGCGCTGCTGGGATCGTGACGGAGCCGGTGTACACTGGTAACTATGATACACATCAGGTAATTAAGGGACCTTAGTTACCCGATGTGTATAATGGTTACAAGCGTTCACCGGCTCCGTCACGATCCCAGCAGCGCAAGGTTATGTCTGGCGATGCGTGCAGAGGGCCGGGGCGAGTGGCCAATCCATGCGGAGGGCGGGGCCAGGCCGAGGCGAGCGACCAATCCGTGGGGGGAGCGGAGGCGAGGCGAGCGGCCAATCCGTGCGGGGGGCGGGGCCATGGCGAGCCCAGCGGCCAATCAGCTTTGTGTCACCGTAAGGACACAATTTTGGAGCAAGACAGACAGACAGACAGACAGACAGAATAAGGCAATTATATATATAGATAGAGCAGGACTCCCCCCCCCCCCTATTGAGATTTGCTGTGACGTGGCAGGGGTGGCTCACAAAATTGATCAATTGTTTGCTAAAAATCTCATTTTGTATTATAGTACAGTTGGAATGAATTTACACTTTTTATTTGATGCATGCCATTTTCAGGCAGTGCTGGCTCTCCTCTTTTTCTGTTACTAAACCACAGAGGTCAAAGAACCAGAAGCACAGTAGATGACAGGACAAATGGTGTGTGCACATATTATACAGAGAAAGAATAGGTTTAATTTGTGATAAAAATAATACATTTGAGCTAAAAAAAGAGGAAAAGAATATCCAACTTTAGGAGCTGAACAAATCTAGTGTGCTTACTATATGTACTGTCAAAATGTTGTCATAATTATCCCATCTCAGGTAATGATGGTTAAGGAAGGAATTAGAGTATCATCATTTTTCACTATAATAGCACAGATCTGCAGTATAGTGATGAGCAAGTGTGCTCATCACTGATAATACTTGATCAAGCAGCGAGGTGCCCAGGTACACTCGTTACTTATGGGTGCTCGAGTGAAAACATGAGTCCTCGCCCCACGCTTCACGGCTGTTAGACAGCCAATCAACATTCGGGTATTGCTTGCCATACACAGTAATGCCGTAACCATGTTGGTTACTGGGATTATTGTGATTGGCTGGCCATATCTTATCATTGGGTCTTATATGAGACCTGGTGATGCAGTGCTCGGCACACTGTCCTCTGGAAGCAGTTCAGGGAATGCTGATAGCCTGAAATCTTACATTAGAGCAAGCATATAGGCAGTCACTGAGTTACTGACATTGTGGCGCCCCTGACCTGGTCAGGCACCACAGAGTATTGCACCCATGCGGGAGCAATGCTTCCAGGTAATCTCCAAAGGCCAGGATGAGGTGCACACACAAACATATAGTGACCAGGCCTCCCACATTACCAGAGGGGACCCTTGGGTAGCCAGAAGGGGTTAACTTTCAATTCCCAGCTGGGGGTGTGTTCAGGGGCTGGTTGCTAGGAAGCAGGGCAGAGAGAGAGAGGTAGAAGGAGTCTGGAGGAAGAAGTTGAAGTGTGAGGAAGCAGGGCAGAGGAGCTCTAGTGTGTGAGACAGGTCCTGAGGAGTGCAGTAGCTGAAAGCGGGGGAGAAAGGAGTACCGTGGGTCGGCCTGAAAATCATCCAGAGAGAGAAGGGTGGCTGAGTACGGAGATCCCGGTATCCGAGCACACAAGGGGAACTAGATCCCCAGTTCATGCAGCAAATCATTCGGAGCTGCTTAACTCACAGGTGGGGATACTTCATGCCCTCACCACTACTACGCAGAGCTCGGGCCAAGCAGCAATCATCGGGCCCATAAGGGGACAGGGCCAGAAGCCATCCCACCAAGGCCACGCTGCTGGCAGACGAGCCAGAGAGAGGGGAGCAGGGTGGTAACAGCTTCCCTGGAGGGGTCCTAGCACGCTTCAAGCAAAGGATCCTCCTAAAACAGAAAGAGTGCAAGGAAGGCGAGTGGACAGCTACCCTCAGAACGGCCTCCTGGAATTCCTGGTTCAACCTGGTTATCACAGTGTCGCCCGAGCATCTCACCGTGACCTCCAAACAGTGAGTAAACACGTTGAAAGACTTCTTGGACTGTGTTTGAGTCATTCTGCGACCTGTGGTCCCACACACATACACCGGGGCCTGGGGCTTGCCTCACTCTCAGGGGGCTAATATACTGACTGCACCCACCATCAGCCCCAGGCATCCCTTAATCTGCAGTGGCGGTCCCCACTGACCGCAATTCTGAGAGTGGCGTCACGACAATCCTAAAAGAAGGTTCCCTACCTGTGACCAGACTGTTCCATCCACATGGAGTCCCTGAAGGTACTGCACCGACACATACTAGCGGGGCTTCACAACTTCTGGCGTCACGAACAGGATAAGGACTAGACCTGTTCAGACAGGTGACCGTGTGCCTCAGAGGTCCGACCGCAAAAATTGAACCGCCACCATATTGCCATCTTCAAAAGCGCGCGCTGCAGCCCGCGCGAGGGAGAAGAGCACCGCCCACGAAGAGGTGTGGCCGCCCCAGAACCCCCACAATTCAGAGAGCGTTCTGATCCAGGAAGTGGAGAGGGAGCGCGCGGGGATTTTTGAAGAAAAATGGACGCTGCAGGAGGTAATGCCCCTGGTCAGGGCGACGCAGCCCAAGCGATGCCAGCCCCCGTCGCGCTGGACGCAGCAGCGCCTGGTGCCGGTGCCGCGGTCGCAGTCGCGCCGGCTGAAATCTCCCCCATAATGCCAGTTTCCTTGCTGTATGTCCCAGGAGCGCAATGGCTGCCCCAATACGCCGGTAAAATAGACACGCTGACCGGGTTTAAGAAGAAGATCAACACCCTGCTAGACATGCACGCGATGACTGGTAAGCAGAGGGCCGCTGTGGTGCTGGGACAATTGACTGAAGCAGCAGAATTGGAAGCTGAGTCCTGGACCAATGATGACCGGGGCTCTGTTGAGACCATCTTTGCCAAACTAGCAGCTGCGTTTGAACACCGCACAGAGGGAGAGCTGAGGACGGACTCTATAACTGCCGGCAGAAGCCCCAAGATAGCATAAGAGCCTATGCCCTCAGGCTGCAGGCTGCACTACGGGCTCTCAAGCTGGTGGACCCTGTCAGTGATCAGGAAGGAAACCGGATGATGAAGGAACAATTCTTGCGGGGCCTGCGCTCTCCTGAGGATGGGAAGCAGATGAAGCTGTGGTCCCTGGAACACCCTGACGTGGACTTTGCCATTCTGAAAGACAGGGCAGTGAAAGCACTCCAACCTCCTGTGGACACAGACCCCGTCGCACCAGCATGGCCTGCCAGTTCCACGGCTGCAGGAGCGGAATCCTCCTCGCAGGCCCTGGTAACTGCAAAAGGACTCAACACGCCAGCAGAGACCATAAATACACTATCCTCCCAGGTGCAACAGCTCACTAAGGACGTCGCACAAATCCTGAAAGCAATGCAGTTGCCCTCAGAGACCAAAGTCCCTCATCGGATCCTGCTAGCTGACAACCCAGAGGACGTCCCTTGGATGCGGAGGAGAAGAGGTCCCCCAACCCGAGGCAGGAGCAGTGATCGCTATGACTCGTCTGGACAACCCATCTGTCGTCGTTGCCAGGAGGCAGGACACTATGCAAGGGCCTGTCCTTTAAACGAGCCAAACCTGGGGCCGGGGGCCAGTCCTCAGGATTAAGAAGATCAGGCCCAAGTCGCTGCTGTGATCAGTACGTGGGTGGACGTCCTGTCCTGTCCATCGTCCTGGACGGGATCCCTACCCCGGCGTTATTGGACACCGGCTCTCAGGTAACCACGATCCCGTATGTCCTGTATCGTAGGTTTTGGTCGGACGACGATCTCCGACAACCGGACCCCTCCCTCACCATCTATGCTGCCAACGGACAACCTATAGACCAGATCGGGGTCAAAGAGGTAACCATAAAGGTGGGAAGGCAGGAAATGAAGGGACAAGGACTGATTGTTGTGGACACTGATATTAGAGAAAGGAACCCGCAAATGATTTTAGGCACTAATGTCATAGAAAATTGCCTAGGGGAAGTGTTGTTGTTGCTTCACCAGATTGTTGAAGGTGCTGAGGGCAGGTCGCAAAGAGCCTTGCAAAAGGAGATCCGAATCATTCTGAGGAAGCAACAGGTAAAACAGACTGGCGGTGAGATTGGTAGTGTACGGGTGATGGATGCAAACCCCATTGTGATACCCCCACGGAGTGAAATGATGATGTGGTGTAGAGCAGCGGTAGGTCTCAGAGGACAAGATTACCAGGCTGTACTAGAGCCCACTCATTCAGACCACTGGCCCACGATTCTGACAGCCAGGGGGGTAGTTGATGTACACAAGGGACGAGTGCCTGTACGAGTGTTGAACTGTGGGGAGGAGGAAGCCAGACTACCAAGGTACGCTACCATAGCCAAACTGTTTACATGCTCAGATGACGCCATAACACCTGTAGGTCCCCTGACACAAGCTGACTCAAAAGAGGGCGAGACCTCCCAAAAGCAGTTAGAGGATTGGTGCCAGAAACTACACGTGGGGACTGACTCTACACCCGACTACCAGAAACATGGGGTTTACAGGGTCGTGCAGGAATACGAGCAGGTCTTTAGTAAGAACCCACTAGACTTTGGTAGGATCAAAGGGGTGCAACATCACATACCCACAGGCAGTCATCCTCCCATTAAGGAAAGACATAGGCCTATTCCACCAGCCCATTACCAGCGCACAAAGGACATGCTGAAGGACATGAAGGAGGCAGGCGTCATAAGGGACAGTTGTAGCCCCTGGGCGGCTCCCCTGGTCCTGGTAAGAAAGAAGGATGGCACGATGAGGATGTGTGTGGATTACAGACGGATAAATCAGATAACACACAAGGATGCCTACCCTTTGCCAAGGATAGAGGAATCCCTCGCTGCCTTGAAAGCCTCTAACTACTTTTCTACCCTAGATCTTACTAGTGGCTACTGGCAAGTATCTGTAGCAGAAGAAGATCGGGAGAAGACGGCCTTCACCACCCCAATGGGCCTCTGTGAGTTCAACAGCATGCCATTTGGACTCTGCAATGCCCCCGGGACCTTCCAGAGGCTTATGGAATGCTGCCTAGGGCACCTCAACTTTGAAACCGTCCTGCTCTACCTGGATGATGTCATCGTGTACTCCAAGACCTACGAGGACCACCTGAAACACCTGGCTGAAGTCTTTGAAGCACTATCCCGATATGGAATGAAGCTGAAACCATCCAAGTGCCATTTACTGAAGCCAAAGGTCCAGTACCTAGGTCACGTGGTCAGTGCAGAAGGAGTAGCACCGGACCCAGAGAAGGTCACAGTCATCCAGGAATGGCCCACACCTACTACCGTCCGGGAGGTACGTCAGTTCCTTGGCTTGGTAGGCTACTACAGAAGGTTCATCAAGGGCTACACGAAAATGGCAGCGCCTTTGCAAGAGCTCCTGGTAGGCCACCCAAAGAAGAGAGGAAAGATCTCCGGCCCGCCATTTCACTGGGGAGAAGCAGAAGAACACTCCTTCAGACAAATGAAAGGGGCCTTGACGGGTGAAGAGATCCTAGCCTACCCTGACTACGGTCTGCCATTCGTACTGTACACAGATGCCAGTAATGTGGGACTGGGAGCAGTGCTTTCACAGGTGCAGGGAGGCAAAGAGCGTGTGATTGCTTACGCCAGCAGGAAGCTCAGGCCTACTGAAAGAAACCCGGAGAATTATAGCTCATTCAAGCTAGAGTTCCTGGCCATGGTATGGGCTATCACAGAGCGGTTCAAGCACTACCTGGCAGCCACCAAATTCACTGTCTTCACGGACAACAACCCCCTGACCCACTTGGATACTGCTAAATTGGGTGCCATGGAGCAGCGTTGGGTAGCCCGACTGGCGAATTATGACTTTACTGTCAAGTATCGAGCTGGCCGCAAGAACGGCAACGCAGATGCTCTGTCCAGGATGCCTCACCTAGCAGACGAGGGTGAAGATGTAGATGATCTTGAAGAGATTGAGCTGCCAGCGTTCCATCGCCATGGAGCAAAACAGTGTCGGCAGTCGCGTGCCAACCGCCAAGAGGTGACCCTGAACCCACTACCTCACTACAACTGGAAGGAGACCCAGGAAAATGATCCAGCGGTAGGCTTGGTAAAGAAACTGATCAGCCAGCCGGGCGCCAGCCTTGACAAAGGAGCCCCACCTGAGGCACAGTACCTATGGAAGGAGAGGGGTCGATTATTCATCAAACTTTACAGGAGCATCATTGACCCGAGGACGCATGAGAAGGTGTGGCAAGTGATTGTACCACAGAAGGATACGAGGATGGTGCTAGAAGCCTATCACAATGGTGCAGGCCACTTTGGTTGGAAGAAACTGGAGGCCCTACTTAAAGTAAGATTCTACTGGGTGGGCATGAGATCTGCCCTAGAGAAGTGGTGTCGAAACTGCGGGCCCTGCAATCTTAGAAGAAAAGACCAGCACAGCCAGAGAGCACCACTCCAGCCAATCCAAACTAAACGGCCCCTGGAGATCGTGGCCCTGGACCATGTAAAGTTGGCACCCAGCAGACAAGGCTACAACTACGCTCTCACTATGGTTGACCACTACTCCAGATTCCTGGTGGTAGTACCAGTCAAGGACTTGACAGGTCAAACTGCAGCCAAAGCTTTCCAGACACACTTCTGTCGACCACATGGCTATCCAGATCAAGTGCTCACTGACCAAGGACCAGCCTTTGAAGCTGAAGTGTTTAAGGAGTTTTGTAACCTATACGGCTGCCAGAAGATCCGTACTACGCCTTACCATCCTCAGACCAATGGCATGTGTGAGAAGATGAACCACATCATTCTCGACCTTCTGAAGACGCTCCCACTAGAAGAACGAAGTCAGTGGCCGGAAAAACTGCCCGATCTAGTGGACATGTATAACAACATCCCTGTGAGTTCCACGAACTGCACACCGGCATACCTGATGAGGGCCAGACCAGGGAGATTGCCAGTAGATCTGGAAATGGGAGTTGAGACCCCTGAAGACCATCAACAAGGTGCTGATTGGGATTCCAACCGCCAAGCCCAATACAAGAAAGTACAAGAGTGTGTGGAGCGAAGCCTGACTCAGCAACGTGAGAAACAAGAAAAGGCCTACAATCGAAAAGCACCTGCTGTTCCTTTGATGCCAGGAGATATAGTTCTCAAAAGGAAGAGAAGACGTCATAAACTTGACAATCACTGGGAAGAAGAACCCTATACTGTGTTACCATCGACGCTTAGCAATGAAAAGACATGCCTTATCAGCAAAGATGGAGGAAAAACAACAGCTGTCGTTTCTAGAGATCGCTTAAAAAAATGTCCTGAACAACTAAGAATCCCTGAAGAAAGTCCCAACCCTTTGCCAGTTCAAGAACCAAAAGAAAAGATGATCCATACTGTACTTGGAGATTTTCCAGCAAGTTGGCCTCAATACAATGGAGCAGTAGTTATTCCAGTCATTACATTCCCTCAATCTAGAGAAGTAAGAGAACCAGAAGAACCTGTTCAGAACCTGGAAGAGCCAAATGTAGCTGAAGCAGAAGACCATGCACTGGTATCAATACCTAGTACACCTATTATTCACATCGAGACACATACATCGGGTGGGAGGACACAACCTCAGACAGATGACAGTATAGTACTGCGTAGGTCAACCCGCAGCAACTTTGGTCAGCTCCCATTACGCTATAGAGAAAGTACAGTTTAGTTCAAAGTGACGGTATGAAAGGTAATGTTTAACCTGTTTACAGTTAGGTAACGTTTAAGCGAAATGTGCCCACAAGGACT
This sequence comes from Anomaloglossus baeobatrachus, assembly GCF_048569485.1. Taxonomy (NCBI): domain Eukaryota; kingdom Metazoa; phylum Chordata; class Amphibia; order Anura; family Aromobatidae; genus Anomaloglossus; species Anomaloglossus baeobatrachus. The sequence continues at coordinate 156,419,434 of NC_134355.1, read as the reverse complement.
ATTGTGAGACCTCCTTAAAATGTTAGACCACTGGTTATGAACTGGATTTAACCACAAACTTTTGCATTGTAAAAAGTTACCTCCTTGGTATCAACCACAGAGTCTGCCTGTTGAGGGGCATGGCTCTGCACCAACAAGGGGGCACGCCTGTTTATGGGGCCTGCCCTCCAACACTCGGAAGCGGGTACGCCTGTTTATGGGGCCTACCTTACACCACTCTCCTCAGGAGAGGAAGATTGGAGGAAAGGTCTGGGGAATGTGATGGCCCAGACCTGGTCACCAAAAGGACCGGCGACCCTACCTCCTGGAGGTTTTTGGGTGGGTTTCGGACATGTGGGTGGTTGGTGGTGGAATGGTACCTGGTATGTTTAAATGTAAATAATTGCCCCTGCGTGGGAAAAGTTTGTATTTACCTTTTTCTCTTGTCTTTGCAGCCCGAGGACGTGCTGATGATAACTAAGGGGGAATGTGGCGCCCCTGACCTGGTCAGGCACCACAGAGTATTGCACCCATGCGGGAGCAATGCTTCCAGGTAATCTCCAAAGGCCAGGATGAGGTGCACACACAAACATATAGTGACCAGGCCTCCCACATTACCAGAGGGGACCCTTGGGTAGCCAGAAGGGGTTAACTTTCAATTCCCAGCTGGGGGTGTGTTCAGGGGCTGGTTGCTAGGAAGCAGGGCAGAGAGAGAGAGGTAGAAGGAGTCTGGAGGAAGAAGTTGAAGTGTGAGGAAGCAGGGCAGAGGAGCTCTAGTGTGTGAGACAGGTCCTGAGGAGTGCAGTAGCTGAAAGCGGGGGAGAAAGGAGTACCGTGGGTCGGCCTGAAAATCATCCAGAGAGAGAAGGGTGGCTGAGTACGGAGATCCCGGTATCCGAGCACACAAGGGGAACTAGATCCCCAGTTCATGCAGCAAATCATTCGGAGCTGCTCAACTCACAGGTGGGGATACTTCATGCCCTCACCACTACTACGCAGAGCTCGGGCCAAGCAGCAATCATCGGGCCCATAAGGGGACAGGGCCAGAAGCCATCCCACCAAGGCCACGCTGCTGGCAGACGAGCCAGAGAGAGGGGAGCAGGGTGGTAACAGCTTCCCTGGAGGGGTCCTAGCACGCTTCAAGCAAAGGATCCTCCTAAAACAGAAAGAGTGCAAGGAAGGCGAGTGGACAGCTACCCTCAGAACGGCCTCCTGGAATTCCTGGTTCAACCTGGTTATCACAGTGTCGCCCGGGCATCTCACCGTGACCTCCAAACAGTGAGTAAACACGTTGAAAGACTTCTTGGACTGTGTTTGAGTCATTCTGCGACCTGTGGTCCCACACACATACACCGGGGCCTGGGGCTTGCCTCACTCTCAGGGGGCTAATATACTGACTGCACCCACCATCAGCCCCAGGCATCCCTTAATCTGCAGTGGCGGTCCCCACTGACCGCAATTCTGAGAGTGGCGTCACGACAATCCTAAAAGAAGGTTCCCTACCTGTGACCAGACTGTTCCATCCACATGGAGTCCCTGAAGGTACTGCACCGACACATACTAGCGGGGCTTCACAACATCACCGCGCATGAGAATTTACAGGTCTGGCGCTGACTGGGAGGGATCTATAGAACTTCGTTCTCTGAACTGATGGAAGACCTATTCGGGGGACGTCTTGGGACACCATGAATTATGTTGGAGCTTCTTGGATTTTTAAAAAAAAACATAAATACATTTAGTAAACGAGGGATAGTGTGGGCGAGTCTTTATTCAAACAAACAATCTTTTCCTGTGTGTGTGTTTTTTTTTCACTTTACACTTACTGGGTTAGTAATGGAGGTGTTTGATAGACGCCTCTCCATTTGTAACCCCTGGGCTTCATAACAGCTGACTATTCACAGCTGACATCAATAGAGATGAGCGAATCCGATGTTTGGTGTTCGTACTGAACATAGACTTTAGAATATAAACAGAGTTTGAGTGGTTTATGTATACAAACCACTCAGGTGAGTATCGCTGTGCTCGGGGATGCTCGGTGCTCAGCACAGTACAAGCTGCTTGTGTAGCGCCACTGAAGCTATCAGGGTGCTACAAGGTTCTACAATTCTGCAGTTGTCCCGTTTCCAGCCTGGCGTGAGGTTGGTTCTCAGATGCCACACTATGTGCCAGCAGAGCCACTGGGAGGCAGTGCAGGTGCACGGGACCAGTGTACGCAAACTCTAAGTGCTGAGCCAGGAGTAGAGTTGAGCGCGGTTCGTGGTTCTCCAGTTCGCGGTTCGAGTAATTTTGGGGGCTGTTCTAGATCGAACTAGAACTCGAGCTTTTTGCTAAAGCTCGATAGTTCTAGTTACGTTCGAGAATGGTTCTAGCAGCCTCTTCTGGCAGGCCACTTCATTAGCCATTGGGGTTTCTTTGGGGCGCAGTGGCTGCTGCAGTCTCCCGCTGTCGATGGGCGCTGCGTCCCAGTTCACTCCCGGTGATGTGGTTCCCAGGAGGCTAACAGGGGGACTCGGCAGGTGGCCCACCAGGGGCTCAGGACCCAGGTGACATCAGGCGCCATCTTCGGGGCCCTCTGGCAGGTCTCCGGCGTCCCCTGGGGCTTCAGCGGGGCTGGCGGGGGAGTCTAGCAGGGCCGTGGAGGGACTGGGCCGTGGCACTTGATAGGGCCGTGGGTCTAGACGGGTTGGGACAATATATTGCTCACCCGCGTATCGCTCTGCGGCCTCCATCCTGTAGCCCACGTCCTCGGGTGCCCTCCGGTTTTCACCCCGCCGGTCCACCTCCAACTGCAGTGTGCTCAGCCTCCGGGCAAGGTTCTTCATCTCCTCCCGGATCTCGCTCAGCTCAGGGTCCATTCCCCTGGTTCCCGGTGCACTCTTCTGTGGCTTCTCTGCCATGCTACCGGCCTGGGGAACACTCTCTGCTGCACTGCTCGGGTGCTCGACCACGCCACTCGGCTGCAAACTTTCTCTTCTCGGAGGCGGGGCCGGAGGCTGCACCAGCATCTGGCGCCAGACTGGCGCCCAGCCCATCACGGCCGGCACCGCTCCGCTTGTAATCAGGTACATTCTTGCTCTTGTCTGGTCTGGCATTTAGACTCTTTCTGCCAGCCAGCCAGCTTTTCTAGTCACCATATCTTCTTCCTCCGCTCTCCATAGCGGGCACTGCTTCGCGCTCTTTTCTTAGACAAGGGGGCGGGGCTTCTCTTTGCGCCCTTTCTTCTGGCATGCCCCCCTTCTTCCCGCTCCCAGCAGCGCTAATGGCAGCAGTTTTCACAGTGAAACACAGTCTTTTCAGGCGCACAGTACCCGGTGGGACCGGGCACGAAATCCTGTTCGTGACGCCAAAGTTGACTCGCCCACCCCAAGGCTATGGGACACCCGGTGCCGGGCCGGACTAGTCCGGGAGTCGTCAGTGGTGGCGGGGCCCGACTCCGTGGCCCTGGTGGGTGTCAGTTAAATATGGCTGATGAATTAAAGTTTGTGTTCGTGACGACACCTGTGGTTTGCGGCTATTAAGCCGCCGCTGCTGTGTGAAGCCTCCGGGGTGATGATATGGCAGCAATGGTGGTACTGCTCCCCACAGGTGGAGCGGTGCCCCGGGGACACTGTTGGTGCTCGTGAGAGTCTATGGTGTAGTGGAAGTCTATGCAGATGAAATAACAGAGGCAACACTAAGGGTGCAGTTTCAAGTTGTTTACTCACACATCCTGGTAGATGCACACTGGTGCCTCTGGACTGCTGGAACCCACTGTCAGGGACCTCCGCCGTTTCTGGGTGATTTCTGGAATGAAAGCCGGTACCCTTCTCTCTAAAGTGTCTCTGTCTTCAGCTGTCTCCTTAAGCCTAGCTCTTTTAGGATGAACCTGCTCGGCCTCCACTACAGCCTCCAGGCTGGGAGCTCGCCTGTCGGTTACTTGCCCCCTTTCTAGAGGTTCTGCTGTGGGCTGTGGCCCGGGGAGTTTACAACTTTCCCTGGGCCTCGGTTTTTACTGTTGGAGATGATTTTGCACTTCTTCTGTTTCTAGGGACCGTCCCCTGTTGCAGCTTGATCCCTCCACCGATGTTCCTGTGGAACAGGCCACCACAGCTCACCAGCTATCCGTGGCCCTGGAATCCCTTCTCTTCCTCTGCTTGGTGTCACCTGGACCCTCTGAGTCCCAGGGTCTTCACCAGGAGGCGTCACATTCTTTTCTTAGCTCCTGTCTGACTAGAGCTTTTCTTTCCTTCTTCCCTTTCACGTCTGCCTCCTGCAGACCTCCTCCTTCTCCCCTCTCTCTCTTTCTCTCCCTTCAACTCCCTAAACTTGACCTTCCTTTCTCTGACTGCACTCTGGTCGCTCCTCCCACCTCCCCAGTTGCTAAGCTGTACCCTATAGGAGCAGGGATGGGTCTTACGGCCCCTCCCAGCATGCAGCATAGGAGGGTTGCTGCCACTATCCCTGGTCCCAGTGTGTACCTAACAATGGGTGTTGTGTAGATTTGCCAGGGGACCGGCGTTCACTCCTTTCCTCACCCAGAATGGGGCATCACACCGCTGGATGGGGTGAAATGTCCTGTGGCGACGGAAGCCTCAGGGGCGCCACACTCCCCCACAGCGAATCCCAGCATGTCCTCGGGCTGAAAAACAACAGAAAATGTGGAAAGAATTGCAAAATTTTTGTTATGCATAACATAAAACAATAAAACTTTTCTTCCCTTTATGGGAGGCACAGGTACTTAAACGTTGCAACTTTCTTATAAAGAAACTCTACATGTGCACTTCCAGTCCATTGCACGGTTTGGGCACTTCCCCCATAATTCTGGTAGGGGGCACAACAGGTGCAACTATTTACATTCTTGGCTACTACAAGTCCAATAGCCTGGCAGTTCGTTCAACTTTTCAAACTACAAAGGGCAAAGACAAAACCAGCCACTAAGTCCAGTGGCCTGGTAACACAGGACACATTACACATTCACCGGGGACCACATTCCAGTCCAGTGGCCCAGTAACACATATACATGGGGGGTGACATCTTCAAAAAGTACAAGGGGCAGTAAGGCAGGGTAGGGTGTCGTCTTCAAAAAGCACATTAGGGCAAAACAAAAGGGACGTCTTCACAAAGGGATGAGGGGCAGACAGGGACTATATACAGCTCAGGTCTACTTCCTTCATTCTATTTGCGAGGATAGATGCGGGGGTCCCATTCCGGCATTGCCCCAGGCAACAGGTAGGCCGAGGAGATCATAGTCTGGGTCTCCCGGGTGCTGGTCACTGGCCTACTGCGGGACGCTGCAGCCTGGGTCAGAGTGGGGCTGCTTGCAGGCACAGCACGGCTTTCCTGCAAAGGACTGCTTGCTTGCAGGGGGCTGTCGGCTTGCATGGGACTGCTGGCTTGCATGGGACTGCTGGCTGGTGAGGGGTTACCGGCTGTACGGCGCCACTCTGGCTCTTCCAGTGGTTCTTCCTTCCACACGATATGGGCGCCCAGGGCATACCAGCTGCGGCTCCCCATCAGCCTGGTGTATTCCAGCACATCTCCCGGCTTTACATCACGCCCTGGGTGACCTTTGCTGAGGTGCTCCTCTATATCGCGGCACGCAATAAAGATGTCCTTTCCTAGACCGAGCTCTCGGATAAACCCACAGCCTTCCTTCAACTTAAATTCCAGCACCCGGCCTCTGCATACTGGGCCCTGGTGCTCTCTGCGGCTTCGCCGGATCCGAGCCTTATCAGCCAGGTTGGATGCCTCCTCTGCACGGCGTCTCTCCTCCCGGCTCTCCCGCTCCTGCTGGTACTCTTCCAGCCTCTTCTGGCAGGCCACTTCATTAGCCATTGGGGTTTCTTTGGGGCGCAGTGGCTGCTGCAGTCTCCCGCTGTCAATGGGCGCTGCGTCCCAGTTCACTCCCGGTGATGTGGTTCCCAGGAGGCTAACAGGGGGACTCGGCAGGTAGCCCACCAGGGGCTCAGGACCCAGGTGACACCAGGCGCCATCTTCGGGGCCCTCTGGCAGGTCTTCGGCGTCCCCTGGGGCTTCAGCGGGGCTGGCGGGGGAGTCTAGCAGGGCCGTGGAGGGACTGGGCCGTGGCACGTGATAGGGCCGTGGGTCTGGACGGGTTGGGACAATATATTGCTCACCCGCATATCGCTCTGCGGCCTCCATCCTGTAGCCCACGTCCTCGGGTGTCCTCCGGTTTTCACCCCGCCGGTCCACCTCCAACTGCAGTGTGCTCAGCCTCCGGGCAAGGTTCTTCATCTCCTCCCGGATCTCGCTCAGCTCAGGGTCCATTCCCCTGGTTCCCGGTGCACTCTTCTGTGGCTTCTCTGCCATGCTACCGGCCTGGGGAACACTCTCTGCTGCACTGCTCGGGTGCTCGACCACGCCACTCGGCTGCAAACTTTCCCTTCTCGGAGATGGGGCCGGAGGCTGCACCAGCATCTGGCGCCAGACTGGCGCCCAGCCCATCACGGCCGGCACCGCTCCGCTTGTAATCAGGTACATTCTTGCTCTTGTCTGGTCTGGCATTTAGACTCTTTCTGCCAGCCAGCCAGCTTTTCTAGTCACCATATCTTCTTCCTCCGCTCTACATAGCGGGCACTGCTTCGTGCTCTTTTCTTAGACAAGGGGGCGGGGCTTCTCTTTGCGCCCTTTCTTCTGGCATGCCCCCCTTCTTCCCGCTCCCAGCAGCGCTAATGGCAGCAGTTTTCACAGTGAAACACAGTCTTTTCAGGCGCACAGTACCCGGTGGGACCGGGCACGAAATCCTGTTCGTGACGCCAAAGTTGACTCGCCCACCCCAAGGCTTTGGGACACCCGGTGCCGGGCCGGACTAGTCCGGGAGTCGTCAGTGGTGGCGGGGCACGACTCCGTGGCCCTGGTGGGTGTCAGTTAAATATGGCTGATGAATTAAAGTTTGTGTTCGTGACGACACCTGTGGTTTGCGGCTATTAAGCCGCCGCTGCTGTGTGAAGCCTCCGGGGTGATGATATGGCAGCAATGGTGGTACTGCTCCCCACAGGTGGAGCGGTGCCCCGGGGACACTGTTGGTGCTCGTGAGAGTCTATGGTGTAGTGGAAGTCTATGCAGATGAAATAACAGAGGCAACACCAAGGGTGCAGTTTCAAGTTGTTTACTCACACATCTGGTAGATGCACACTGGTGCCTCTGGACTGCTGGAACCCACTGTCAGGGACCTCCGCCGTTTCTGGGTGATTTCTGGAATGAAAGCTGGTACCCTTCTCTCTAAAGTGTCTCTGTCTTCAGCTGTCTCCTTAAGCCTAGCTCTTTTAGGATGAACCTGCTCGGCCTCCACTACAGCCTCCAGGCTGGGAGCTCGCCTGTCGGTTACTTGCCCCCTTTCTAGAGGTTCTGCTGTGGGCTGTGGCCCGGGGAGTTTACAACTTTCCCTTGGCCTCGGTTTTTACTGTTGGAGATGATTTTGCACTCCTTCTGTTTCTAGGGACCGTCCCCTGTTGCAGCTTGATCCCTCCACCGATGTTCCTGTGGAACAGGCCACCACAGCTCACCAGCAATCCGTGGCCCTGGAATCCCTTCTCTTCCTCTGCTTGGTGTCACCTGGACCCTCTGAGTCCCAGGGTCTTCACCAGGAGGCGTCACATTCTTTTCTTAGCTCCTGTCTGACTAGAGCTTTTCTTTCCTTCTTCCCTTTCACGTCTGCCTCCTGCAGACCTCCTCCTTCTCCCCTCTCTCTCTTTCTCTCCCTTCAACTCCCTAAACTTGACCTTCCTTTCTCTGACTGCACTCTGGTCGCTCCTCCCACCTCCCCAGTTGCTAAGCTGTACCCTATAGGAGCAGGGATGGGTCTTACGGCCCCTCCCAGCATGCAGCATGGGAGGGTTGCTGCCACTATCCCAGGTCCCAGTGTGTACCTAACAATGGGTGTTGTGTAGATTTGCCAGGGGACTGGCGTTCACTCCTTTCCTCACCCAGAATGGGGCATCACACCGCTGGATGGGGTGCAATGTCCTGTGGCGACGGAAGCCTCAGGGGCGCCACACATCCTAAAAGTGGCTGTTGGACTTCATTAGTGTCCCACTGGTGCAATGCAATTTGCAGCACCTCTGCATTGCACACTCAAGCTCATTGTTACTAAGCCATTATAATAGCAAACACTGAGGAAACGTAGTGGCATCCTAAAAGTGGCTGTTGTACTCCATTTGTGCCCCACTGGTGCCAAGCTATATCTAGCACCTCTGCATTACACCCTCCTGCTCTGTTTTTAACAAGCTATAATAATACTCCGGAAAAATATTTAAAATGTAACTTTTAATAAATTCACTAAAATGTGATAATTAATCACAAAAGACAAACAATTAACATATAAAGGGTATGGCCCTCCTGTCTCTTCAAAAGATATGTGTAAGCCAAAAAATACTTGGACTTTCACCCCTAATGTAATCGGACTTTTGTAACCATAATTATAGGTGCCAATTAACATTAGCGTCCACTAGCAATAATGAATCAGATTAGTCTTACCTCGCTTCACACTAAAAAAAACGTATTGGTCTCACCAAATTTTTTGTATGCCATCTTTTCAATCACTGGGGTCCAAAGAAATACCCCTTGATAGATCAGTTGTGCCTCCCGACGCGTTTCGTTCAGGAAAAAACTCTTCAGGGGAGTCTCAAATGTATCACATCTTTTTTAGGTCCCATAAAATATGAACCTACCATTTGCATAACATGCAATTAGTATAGACTCATCACATAATCAATTTGGGACATATCCAATTCCGGTCCCAACAAATTCTGGACCCATATCCTATATAACGTGCACGTGGCTGGAGCGGCCGTGCTTATCGCTCTATCAGACATAGAGCGATAATCACGGCCGCTCCAGCCACAGTATTTCTTTGGACCCCAGTGATTGAAAAGATGGCATCCAAAAAATTTGGTGAGACCAATCCGTTTTTTTAGTGTGAAGCGAGGTAAGACTAATCTGATTCATTATTGCTAGTGGACGCTAATGTTAATTGCCACCTATAATTATGGTTACAAAAGTCCGATTTCATTAGGGGTGAAAGTCCAAGTATTTTTTGGCTTACACATATCTTTTGAAGAGACAGGAGGGCCATACCCTTTATATGTTAATTGTTTGTCTTTTGTGATTAATTATCACATTTTAGTGGATTTATTAAAAGTTACATTTTAAATATTTTTCCGGAGTAAGTGAAAAGTTGCTACTTATCATCTGATATTTGAATTTATACCCAGTGGCTATTTATTACAAGCTATAATAATAGCAAAAAATGCTGCCAGTTAGTGGCATCCAAAAAGTGGCTGTTGTACTCCATTTGTGCCCCACTGGTGCCAAGCTATTTCTAGCACCTCTGCATTACACCCTCCTGCTCTGTTTTTAATAAGCTATAATAGCAAAAAATGCTGCAACTTAGTGGCATCCAAAAAGTGGCTGTTGTACTCCATATGTGCCACACTGGTGCCAAGCTATTTCTGGCACCTCTGCATTACACCCTCCTGCTCTGTTTTTAATAAGCTATAATAATAATGGCAAAAAATGCTGCCAGTTAGTGGCATCCAAAAAGTGGCTGTTGTACTCCATTTGTGCCCCACTGGTGCCAAGCTATTTCCAGCACCTCTGCATTACACCCTCCTGCTCTGTTTTTAATAAGCTATAATAATAGCAAAAAATGCTGCCAGTTAGTGGCATCCAAAAAGTGGCTGTTGTACTCCATTTGTGCCCCACTGGTGCCAAGCTATTTCTAGCACCTCTGCATTACACCCTCATGCACATTTTGCTACGCTATTTTTATAGCAAACTCAGGGAATTCCTTGCTGCATTTCATCATTAGGAGGAATATAAAGTGAGGCTTCCTTTACTGTCCTGGTACACACAGAACACTGCCACTGTACCCACTTCCCCACTTTTGCCACGCTATTTAATTTGCCCAAAGAGCTGACACTTTTTCTGCCATCCTAAAATTGTCTGGAATACTAAGTTATTGTTCCTTTGCTGCCAAGCAAGGTGCAACACATGTGAATTCTACACTCCTTTCCAGCCAATCTTTCACGAAGGTGCAGGCGTGGATATAATGTTTCCTTCATCCAATGGTGGTTTTCTCGATGTCTGACAGCTCAACAATACCCTCTGTTTGCACTTAAAAAACAAGTAACGACCTGCCAATCACACTCCCGCTTACGGGTAACGGGGTGGAAGTTCAGTATGAAAAAGCATGTGTGACTGCTGTCCCCACAGCCACAGAGGATGAAGAGCACGCAGATGCACGTGATGGGGCAGGCGGTGGTTGCACAGCCCAGCTAGGCCGCATTGTAGCACAGTGAATTTCCCTTTGCGACTTATGCTTCATTTTAAGTCTTGTATTTGGTGGGATCCACAGTATGCAGCAAAACCACGCAACATGAAAAGCACTGTTTGCAGTTGGGTTCATAAATGATTGTTTCACTTTCCCAAAACAAACAATAAGAACCATGCATTAAATTGAAATAACAGAACAATCTATTCAGTTGCCTACTGCTTGCTAAGTCCTCTGCGTAGCAGCAGTAATTGTGTGTTTGTGTGTGTGTGTGTGTGTGTGTGTGTGCGAAGACAACTTACTAGTGGCGCATCACAAGAGCTTCCCAGTTATCTACCTAAACATAGACAAAACACATCACCCACCCTGAATACAATTGTTAGCTGAAGCCTCACAGATAAGGCAGATGATAACAGTGTGAATGCAAACCACACAGCTCTGCAACACAGTCATGGAAATCTTGAAAAGCAACATTAAAGGCAAACATGTGTCGCTGTCCCTCTATGATTTAAACTGTACGTGACAATTTGACAGTGCAGAGGCAGCAAGTGTGATTGTCTATATAGTCATCCTACCCAGAACAGATATGTGTTTTCATAATAAAACAAAGTGTTGAGTGCACACATTACTGTCTGGGCACAGCCTACCGTACCCAGGTACTGTGATGTCCAGTTGCCATAAATACAGACTTTACTCTCCTATCATGGTTAACAGTATAGACAGCACCGGAAGAATGTTGGTCTGTGGCACAGGATGCTGCTCACTGGCGTTGCGGTACTCCTCACCAAACTCTAAAATGACTCCCCTCACAATTGAACAAAGTGTTTCTGTGGTTGCTCCTTCCAGTGTGCCGATTTACCCCAGCCGCAGCCTAACTCTAGTGTTTTGCCAAATGAGTATGCTGTGCCTGATTGTGTCATTCCTGAGGCAAAGTCTTAATTTTGGGCTACAGCGCATGGTCGTTTGGACTGTGTCTGAGTCATTCTGTGACCTGCGGCTCAACACACTTACACAGGGCCCTGGGGATTGACTCACTCTCGGGAGACCACTAAAACTAACTGCACCCAACATCAGCCCCAGGTGTCCCCTTACACTGCAGTGGCGGTCCCCACTGACCGCAATACCGAGAGTGGCGTCAAGAAAATACATATAAAGAAGCAACCTAAGTGTGACCAGACTCTTCCTCCACATTGAGTCCCTGAAGGTAATGCACCAACACAACACCTGTGGGGCTTCACACTGACTGAGAAAAGCCTCTTTGCACAGGTACTTGCACTCCGTGCCGGGTCTAAGTCCTGTGTTGTGCCTAGACAGCATGCTGAAGCGGATAGTCTTTTTTTCAGAAACTGTGTTTCATGCTAATGAGCATGCTCAGGCACTTACTGCATCAGAGGCTAGGTCGGGTAATGAACTCTTTGGCCCTACCCCTGATGTGGGGGGCCCATATAGACCACAGGGCATCAGGTGTCCTGACAATTTGGCCAGGCCACTCCCAACAGGCTTGCAGAGGCCCGCCCCTATGACTTGTCACCTCATTGTTGTTGGTCAGACGATGACTGTTGAGGTGTTTTGGTTGTGGCAGCCATGAGGTCATCATTCAAGTGGCGGTTCAAAATAGGACGCTAGTTATGCCACTCATGACGTGTCACTCTGCTTTTGTCTTCAGGAGGTGCATTGTGGTCCACCCTGGTTTGGGGCGGACCCAGGTTATAAAAGGGGCTGGAGCCAACAAGAAGGTGCCCAGTCTTCTATTATGCTCCGAAAGAGCACACTTCCATGTGTTGAACCCATTGCGGCTTTAGGCCAGAGGTAGGCAGGGATAGGTCATCGATGCAGGCCGCCACCACAGTTGGTAACGCAGAACGTTTAAGAACAGCTCCTGTCCTACCAGTCCTGCTAGTGCAGCCCAGTGGCATAAACAGGCCTGCTGCTGCTGATGCGCCTGCTGTCCACAGGTGTGTCCCCTACGCACACGGACAGCGTAACCAATGGCCCCTGTGTTGTTAACAGGGAGTTCCGGGGCTGGGTGGTCGTGTGGACCCTGTCACGCTAACAGGGCTCCCAGTCTCCAGATCCGAGTGGCGTCTAACTCGGTTCAGGCTACTATTTGTTTGAGAGTCAACCTGCTCTGTATCCTCCACCTAACCTTCCAGTTGCCAACCTCTCCTTTTCCATCTGTGAGCACGGTGGACACCGAATGGCGATTGGGATATCTACCTTTCTCTTTCTTTTCTTCTTAATATTTTTTATATAGCGGTAACATAGTATATACCACCTTATCCAAATCTGCCAGTCCCACCATACCAGATGTTGTTTCTTCAGCAAATGTTAATGTTGCTTAACCACTAAACCCACAGACACAAACTTTTTTACCCTTTCCAACACACCTGTTCCCCTTTCCACCAGCATCTGTCCTTTTTCAACTCAGTTTGTATATGACCAAAAATGCAACTCTGCACAGACACCGTACTCAACGCCATCTCAGCACAGCAGCCAGCCCTCGGTCCCTCAGATGTGGACAAGTAAGACCATTTCCTCCTATCGATGAAAAAGCGTTGAGATTCACTCTGTGCACCACTGGTGTTTAGTGGAAAAGCAGATGTAAGATTGCGTAACAGCTTCTGCTGATACTCCTGCATACGTGCGTCCCTTTCTATGGCAGGAGTTATTTAACAAAATTTTGTGCTGTACCGGGGATCTAACAGTGTGGCAACCCAGTAGTCAGCATGACTTGGAATTCGTACAATCCGAGGGTCATGTTGTAGGTAGTGCAGCAAGAAGGCGCTCATGTGTCTTGAGCATCCAGGAGGACCAAGTCCTTGGTGTGTTGGTGGCGGACAGGTGAGAATCGTGCCTCCTTCCTCTGCCCTCTCCCCACAACCTCGCACAACCGAAATGTGAGCAAGCTCTCACTAATCTGCTGAGTCTTCCATGCCCATCGCCAGTTCGTCCTCCATTTCTTCCTGGGCTCCTGCACCTTCCTCAACTGTTTTTATGATACTATGCGCTCTTGATAATCCCTCTCCCCCACCGTACCATGACTGCCACCAAGGTGCCGCTGACCGTCTGGACCTTGTAGATCTTGTTATCCCTTCCGCATATGACTCCTCCAGTACTTCCTCCCTTCCTCTTGGACCAACACCTGACTCCGAATAATGCTTACAGTGTGCTCCATCATGTAGATGACCAAAATTGTCACGCTGATAATGTCATCGCCAGTGTTAAACATCTGCGTCGACATTTGTAAACTGTGTAGAACGGTGCATATGTCCTTGATCTGACACCACTCCAGCAGCGTGATCTGCACCACCTCTGGATCAAGTTAGCCCAGGGTATACATCATAACGTATTTTATCTGGGCTCTGCGGTGCTGCCACAGACGCTGCAACATGTGCAGATTCAAATTCCTGCGTGTCGGAACATCGCATTTCAGACGTTTAACTGCCAGACCTTAAGACTTCAGGAGTGATGAAAGTTGTTGAGCTACTAGGTGCGAATGATGGAAGTGAGCACATAGCGAGCGTGCCCGCTGCACAAGGCCATGTAGGCCGGGATGTTGTTTTAAAAATTGCTGGAGAATCAGATTAAACACGTGAGCCATAGAAGTCACGTGTGTCACATTGGCCTGACGAAGGCACGCTGCCATGTTTGCATCATTGCCGCACACGGCTGTTAAGTCATCACCGTAGTCCGCTACGTCAATTTGTACTCCTGTCACAAGGTGACAACATGTTCCTTTCGTGCATAGTGCTGATGATGGGAGAGGAATCGACGCCAGCGGCGCAGGTGGAAGCAGGTTATGCTCACCCACTGGGCTGCATTACCTTGACATATGCAGAACCAATGGCTGAATGCAGGTGGTGGGTATCTCACAGATGAAGTACCATCATTCAGCTACAACCAATGGGAAAGACACAACACCCTTTTTTAGGCCCCTCCTGTCTAAAGACCACTGGCAGACATAGCTATGAACCTCTGATTACTGTTACCCCCAGTTTAGTTTTATGAGTTTGTGTGCTTATTACCTGACTACTTTTCCTGCTTGCTGTTTAGGTACCTCGTTGGCCGATTTGCATTTCACCTCTGCTTGTTTTCTGATTAAGTCCTGTCCCTCCCATTCTGTTCCTCTTCCTCAATTAATGTTTTGACCCTGCATGACTACTATTCTCTGAAACTGCAGCCTTCCACAGGTATTGATCAACTTGGGCCCTGTGTCATTCAAAATCACTGTATAGGGGTTAAAGGGTTTCAGGGTTCTGGGGGTCCAGCTTGGTGAGTGGGTTCCCTTTAGCCTATCCTTTACAGCCTGTCTGAGTGTGTCGATCCATGCAGGCGTTACACCGTGCCCTCGACAGAAGGACATGTAGGCCAGGATAGTGTTTTAAAAATTGCTGGAGATTCGGATTCAACACGTGAGCCATGCAAGGCACGTGTGTCACATAGCCCTGAAGAAGGGCCGCAGACTGTTTAGCATTATTGTTGCACCCGGCATTCCCTGGCTGCTGGTTGAGTGGAGACAAGCATTGATGAAACTCGGTCTCACTCTACAGAGCTAACCGTCCACAACTCCTCAGCGGTGTCTCACATTTCCCCTACATTTCAAAGTAAACATTTGACCGCCTGATGGCCTTGAGCTCTGCTGCTAGCATAGTAAGGAGGTGTGTGGGATTCCTTGGGCGCAGTTACAAGGAAGAGTGGCCTGACCACACAGGGTTTGGGCTGAGGTGCAGGAACAACACGAGGTTGATGAGGCAGAAGCAGTGGAGGAACTTGTACATACAGAGGAAGGATTGAAACACACAACTCGTGGGGACGGAAAGACTTGTACAGCAGACACTTCTCCATCTATCACCATAGTTACCCAGTGCCCAGTCAGCGACATGTAACGCCCCTGTCCATGCTTACTGTTCCAAGTATCTGTGGTGAAATGCACCCTGTCACACACAGAGTTTCTCAAGGAAGCGGTGATGTTGTGTGCGACCTGCTGTGTTAGCGCGGGCTCCCCTTTCTTGGAGGAGTGGCAAATGGCCATCGGCTCTTGGGGCACTGCAATGGGCATAAGGTCTCGAAAATCCTCGGTGACAAAAGGGTGTAAAGGCAGCCTTTCTGTAGCCAACAAGTTTGAGATGCTGAAACTAAACCTCTGAGGCATGTCATGCACTTCGAAAATCATGTAATAAAACAGCGAGGGGACTCCAACCACAGTCTCCCTCATTGCCACTAATTGGGCCACACACACCCCACTTGACTGGCATCAGTTGACCCCCCTTTTTAAAAAGAAAAAGATGCTTTGCATGAAGCACTCTCAAAAATACGCGTGCCTTTCGCCTCCCCTGGGTGACCCAGTGGAAGAAAAGTCCTCTGAGAGCCATGACTTGTTCATCTTGGTTCTTTGAGAAACACAGCGAGGGGACTCCAACCACAGTCTCCCTTGTTGTCACTAATTGGGCCACACACACCCTACTTGACTGGCATCAGTTGACCCCCCTTTTGAAAACGAAAAAGATACTTTGCATGAAGCACTCTCAAAAATACGCGTGCCTTTCGACTCCCCTGGATGACCCAGGGGAAGAAAAGTCCTCTGAGAGCCATGTCCACATTGTCAGTGGACAGACGCGTGTGCTTATCTGTCAGCAGACCCCCAGCAGCACTGAAGACAGGTTCCGAGAGAACGCTGGCTGCAGGACACGACAAGATCCCCAAGGCGTACGTGGCGAGCTCAGGCAATGTATCCAGATTGGAAGCCTAAAATGAGCAAGGCTCAAGTTGCACAGTAATGGCATCCATGTTCCCTTGCATATACTCATATATCTGTGTCTCCTCCTCTTTTTCCTCGTAATGCTGTTTTGTTTTCGCATGAGAATTTGTTCTTGTCACTTTCCCATGTGTTTGTGTTGTGTTGTGAGTTGTTTGTCACCTTTTGGACACCTTTTGAGGGTGTTTTATAGGTGTTTTTATGTGTTTGTGATTGCCTCCATTGTTTCCTATGCGGTTCGAGTGGTTCGCCGAACCGAACTCGAACGAGACCCCCGTTCGGCGAACCGAACTCGAGCCGAACCACGACCATCTCTAGCCAGGAGGCCAAGTGAACCAGATGGCCCCTTTCCAGCACCCTGGTAGCTGTTATCTGCTATGCCACCAATTAGTTTGTTTTGTTTACTGTTGAACTGTTCCTGAAAAAGTTTACCAGTTAAGGTTTTGATAAAAGTGGACCCCTAGCTGCAGGACTGACAGCAGCCAAAAGCTCTTAACTTGTAAAAAGTTGCACCAGTTGTGCACCACCAGAGTACACCCAACCAGTGGACCCTGTTTAATCACTGCCATCAAGGAAAGGCCGGGTGCAGGAAAGGTCCTGGACAGAGATTGTCAGGACCTGGTCACCAACGGAACTGGCGACCTGCCTCCTTAGAGGGTTTTGGGACCAGGATCTTTAGGTGGTGGGTGCAGGGAGGGGTACTCCAGTTGAAACATTAAAGTCATGAACATCCCCTGCGATGCGTAGGAAGACCTGTTAATGTTTTACATGTTGATAATAAAAGTGTAACCAGTTTCACTTGCAGCCCGAGGACGTACTGGAATTAACCAAGGGGGAATGTAGCGTCCCTGAAGCCATCGGGGTGCTACAAGGTTCTGCATCTCCACCAGGATGCAGGGCCTACCCCTAGGACCCCAGGAGACCAGTGCCGGTAACACACCAGAACCCAGGTAATCCCAGTTTTCCCCAACATTCCCCCACACAATGGTGCAAAGCTAGGGTGGGACCAATGGATTGCCGCCTAGAGGTGGAGCCAGTCCAGTCCACTAGTTGACCAGGTGGGAGGGGTAGACTGTGGAAAGTAGTAAGTTGGAAGAGAAAGGAGAGGAGTGAAGGTGGAAGTGAGGAGACGTTCTAAGTCGGGTTAACAGTAACCTGGTACCCAGGACAGTAGTTGTCAGTGGAGTATGGTGTAGTGCTTCTGGAACTATGCACCGACGGGGTACAGGACTCTAGGACAGGTCAGAGCTCCAAGCTGACCTGTTAACACCTGCACAGCGAGGGGACCATCAAGGACCTCGCTGACCCTAAAAATCCGAAGACTCAGTAGTAAAGGGAGAACCGCGGACGGGACCAGATACTCCAACCCCACAGGATTCCCGCTACCGTCAGGCGGACAGAAGTGGATAAACCACCGGACAGGGACCCCCAGTTGCTCGAAGCCACGGGGACCCATTTACCAGAGACAGGTGCAGGGGAAGAAGGTACCAGATTACTACACTGGCACTGAGACGAAGGGGACCTGTAGGTGAAACCAGCCAGCCTCGGGTAACCAGTTACCCCCAACCAGCAGTGAGTAAAAACCAGTTGCACTAAACCTCTGTGTGGACTACCTTCTTCCGACGCCCGTCACATCACCCATCCTCTGGGGCCAGGCCCTGCTTGCGGAGGGCCTACCATCCAGGCTGCAATTAACACCAGCCCCAGTAGTGACATTCTGCAGCGGCGGCTCCATCTATATAGCCGCAACACCGCAAGTGGCATCACGTATGAACACTAATCTAATCCCCTGTAAATACACCCCCATTACAAAAAGGGCCCAAGACACGTAATCGGGCAACGGCCACCCCAGTAACATTCTCAAGATACGCACTGCCCGGTATCCCTGAGTACCCCATATCCCTGGGCACTTGCAGTGTTTGAATGGCTGACACTGGGGGTAACAATAGTGCGGCGCCCCTGACCCGGTCAGGCACCACTGAGTACTGCACCCATGATGGGACAGTGCTACCAGGTAATCATAAGGGCCAGAACAAGGTGTGTACGCACAGACACATAACAACCAGTTCCCCCACACCATTAGATGGGACCCTTGGGTAGTCTCTGGAGGGGGCTAGCCTTCAATTCTTATCAATGGGTGTAGTGGAGGGGCTGGGAGCTAAAGTGCAGAGGTTGTCAGGAAAGTAGGAGCGAGCCAGTCTGGTAGTGGTGAGCGGCGGTCGCTAGGGGATACGCGCGTGGCCACTAGTCAGACCCTGCACGTGAGTAGTAGCAGTTAGCGGGGGAGAACAGTCACCGAGTCAGTCAGTCAGTCAGTCGAGTATGGGATTGCCGGTGACTAGGCACTCACGGAGTACAGGTTCCTAGAGCAGACTTCAGATTTAACTACCTGCTAAACCTGCCGGTGGGGGGAACTACAAGTACCTCACCAACCTTACAAAGTCCGAGCCTCAGCAGCAACGTAGGGACCCATAAGGGGACAGAGCCAGAAGCCATCTCACTTGGTCCATGCTGCCGGCAAACAGGCCGAACACAGGGGAGAAAAGGCAGAAGCGACGTCCTGGATAGATGGTACTTCCCGTCAGGGGGTTATCCGAACACAGAGTGCTAGGAAGGCGAGCTAATAGGTTACCCTCGAACCCTGGCCTTACCTGGTTGATCACAGCAACGCCCGGGTCAGCTCACCATAACATCTGCAGTGAGTAAAAATAAGTTGAAAGACTTTTGGACTCAGCTTGAGTTATTCCGGGACCTGCTACCCTTCTCTCCCGAGCCCCTGGGGCCTGCCTCACTCACGGGAGGCTACATCATCTGGCTGCAGACTCCATCAGCCCCAGACACTCGTAAAACCTGCAGCAGCGGTCATCCATATCCCTGACCGCTAGCCGTGAGTGGCGTCACGACATATAAAAGAAACTGACATACCTGTTGCCATACCGAACAAGACTTGTGGCGTTCCTGAAGAGGATCATCACCCCTGGGGCGTCACAATAGCATGATTGGAAATAGTGTGTACCAAACAAAAAAAAATGGAAAAACCCTGCCCACCTGCCCCTGGAAGTGATCTGTTTATGGCTGGCTGCATGTGGGCGAAGATCTGAACTGGCCAAATAGTGGCTTCCATTGGGGTTTAGGTCAAGTCCAGGTCCTAAACCGAACTTTATCAAAAGTCTGGCTGCACCCACAGAACTGAGCTTCCACGGGTTCACTCATATCTAGACATTAAAAATATTGCCCCCATTACCCCGAGGAAGAGCTAAGGCAGAGTGCCAGAACTGGCTCATTGAATATGATGTGCCAGTTTTGGGGTGGCTGCGGGCTGGTATATTTAGGCTGACAATAGAGTTGAGCGAGTGCCTAACTATTCGTACTCGCTATACTCATAACGAGTACTGTCTAATACTCGTGTATTCATTCCGAATAGCATCCACAATGCAAGTCAATGGGGAAAAGTCGCAAAGGAACGAGTAACCTTAACCCCTTAACGACCGCGGGCTGTAAAATTACGTCCTAGCGGTCATAACGTTACTGCCCGCGGTCTGCCGGCGACAGCATGCTGCGATCGGCACACATCTCAGCTGATTTTGACAGCTGAGATGTGTGCCTGCTAGGTACGAGCAGAATCGTTATCTGTGACAGCGCCATTATAAGCGCGATCGCGGTAAACGTTTACTTACCGCCCGATACCGGAAGTCACGTGACGCAATCACGTGACTTCCCGTAGTTGTCATAGAAGCACAGGGTCATGTGATGACTCCTGTACTACACATGAATTGCTTTCACTTTCGCTGTGCCCGCGGCCCAGTGAAAAAGAAAGTGAGCGTATCTGCTGTTTACAGCTGTGTAGCTGTGATCAGCAGATAGTGCAGAGAGATCGGATTACTGATCGCAATAGCCCCCTAGGGGGACTAGTAAAATAAAAAAAAAGTTAAAAAAAGTTTTAAAAAATTTAAAAAAAAAAACAAAAAACCTAAAAGTTCAAATCACCCCCCATTCGCCCCATTGAAAATTAAAGGGTTAAAAAAATTAAAAATATACACACATTTGGTATCGCCGCGTTCAGAAACGCCCGATCTATCAAAATATAAAATCAATTAATCTGATCAGTAAATGGTGTAGCAGCAAAAAAATTCCAAACGCCAAAACGACTTTTTTTGTCGCCACAACTTTTGCGCACAATGCAATAAGAGGCGATCAAAACGTAGCATCTGCGCAAAAATGGTACTGTTAAAAACGTCAACTCGAGACACAAAAAATAAGCCGTCACTGAGCCATAGATCCCGAAAAATGAGAACGCTACGGGTCACGGAATATGGCGGAAAACGTGCGTCACTTTTTTCGGACAAACTTCCGATTTTGTTAACCCCTTATATAAAAGTAAACCTATACATGTTTGGTGTCTACGAACTCGCACTGACCTGAGGCATCACACCCACACATTAGTTTTACCATATAGTGAACACAGTGAATAAAATATCTCAAAAACAATAGTGCTATCGCACTTTTTTTGCAATTTTTCTGCATTTGGAATTTTTTTGCCGTTTTCCAGTACACTATATGATAAAACTTATGGTTTCATTTAAAAGTACAGCTCATTCTGCAAAAAATGAGCCCTCACATGACCATATTGACTGAAAAATAAAAAAGTTACGTCTCTCAGAAAAAGAATGGCGAAAAAAAAAAATAGAAAGCGAAAAATCGGCTGGTTGTGAAGGGGTTAATGCTGCACTATTCGTGCAGGTAGCAACAAATTATAAAAAACTAAAAATAATCAGAAAATAAAGAACAAACAAAATGAAAAAAAAAATATTATTCCAATAAATATGTATATTTTTGTGAAAACAAAAAAATAAAAAAAAATAGTACACATACTTGTTATTGTCACATTTGTAACACCCCCATGTATAAAATTATCAAATTAATTAACCCCTTCAGTTAACACCCTAAAGAAAAACACAAAAAAATAGCAAAAACTATGTTTTCAACAGTGTTGACAAGAAAGTGGAGAGAAACATGATAAAAAATGTTATATGTAGATGAAAATGTTAAAGCTGAAAACATCATCTTCTCTCTCCAAAAAACAAGCTCCCATACAGCTGTCACTAAAAAATTAAAAAGCTATAGCGCGAATACAACAATGCAAAAAATATTTTTTCTATAAAATTTTTATTTTGTAAAAGCTGCAAAAAAAATCAATAATAATGTAGTACCACTGTTTTTGCAATGTCCAAAGAATAAAGCTGCTTTCTCTCTTTTATGACAATGTGAATGGTGTAAAAATTAAAATAAATTCCGGTATTGCTGTTTTTTCTCGATTCTCACAAATATCCTCACAAAATGTGGAATAGAAAGGGATCAAAAATATTAAGTAGCCCAATATGGTACCAATAAAATCCCAACTTATACTGCAAACAACAATCCCTTACACGATCCCGTAGACAAAAATAAAACAAAAAAACTATAGCTTTCAAAATTGAGTGATGTAAAAAATCCATTATTTTGTAAAAAAGTGTATTTTTATTTTGATAGTAGCCAAACCTAAAAAAACCCCAATATAAATCTGGTATCACTGTAGTCAAACTGACCTGAGAAAAAAACGGACTATCACTTATACCACAACGTGAACAACATAATAAATAAATAAAGCCAATTCTTCAACTGCTGTTGATTTGTTCATTCTGCCTCTCAACGTTAGCAGTAAAGCTCAACTCACATATATCCTGCATTTATCAGTTCAGTTAGAATTCAATATCAGTTAGTCATGTGGTCATTTACTGTGTTGTTTGGGGTAATTTGGGGATACCTTTCCTCTTGTATTGTCAAATTTTGGCTATTGGTTGTCTACCCCTAATGTACCTACTGCATTTCTTATGACGTAATAGCCTCTGATCTATATTACACCTGTATTTGTCTAATATTCTGTATACTATTGAAATCAGTATCAGGTGGTCCACTGAAGTGTGTATATGTTTTTTAATTGTTTTTAACTTGTCTGTGATGTTAGTGGTTATATCACTTTTTGCATGTTACACTTGGTGTGTTTTTTGTTCATAATAAACTTTTGTACCATTTTCTATCACATATGTGGTCTGGTTGATCCCTCATTTATTGGCACTTCTTTCCTTCTTTTTTTTTGTTCTGATTAATTTAGTGCCAGGGATGATCCCAGTGGTTAAGTGGTACCCTCCTCTTTTTTATTTCCTGACGTCACTGCTCTTCGCGCGCCTCAGTCTCTGCCTGATGCTCATAGTGGGCGGTCATATTCTATGCCCACGCGCTGTCACTACAGACGTAGCAGAGCCGGAATTGTCATGGAAACCTTGTGTGGATTATGTCAGGCCTGGCTTTTTTGGGGGTTAGTAAAGAGGTAAATGGGGGGGGATTGTATTTTATTTCAAATAAAGGATTATTTGGTGTTTGTGTTTATTTCTTTTCACTTACAGATTAGTAATGAGTGGTTCTAATAGATTCCTCCTATTATTAATCTTGGGCTTAGTGGCAGTTGTGAGCTATTATTAACCCCTGATTACATTGATTGCCACTGCACCAGGCGAATCGGGATGAGCCAGGTAAAGTTCTGGGATTGTCGCATATAATGTATGAGACAATCCTGGGCAGCTGCAGACTCCAGTAGTCATGAGGCTACCCAGTCTCAGAATACCAGCTCCCACCTCTCGGCTTTATTATGGCTGGGTATCAAAATTTCTCACAAAAAGAAATCCTGCAAAATTTGCAGTCCCAAATTAAAATGTAAACTCTCTTCTGAGTAACACAATGTGCCTAAACCAGAGTTTATGTTCACATGTTTAAAATTGTTGTAGTGCCTGCTTAAATTACAGGGAGTGTATCTCCAAAAGCATGAGCTGGGAACAATGTACGGGTACTGCAATGTATGAGCACTACAACGGCTTATTTGCAATGTTAAATTCTGCAACAATCACTACGTTTTACTCCATGGTAGTTTTCCAGAGACTAAATCATCATTACACCCCTATACAAATTGTCAGAGGGGTGTAATTTTTAAAAATGTGGTCTCTTGAAGGTTTTTTTTTCTGGCACCTATCAGCTCTGCAAATGGAGTTCCCAAACTATTCTAGGAAAATCTGTGGTCCAAAAGTCAAATAGTGTTTTTCCTTCCTGAGAACTACCGTGTCTCCAAACAGTACTGTACTGTAGCTTGTAAAATGAGGTCACTTTTTGTGGGGGGGGGTCTGCTTTTCTGGCATGTCAGGGTCTCTGCTAATGTCATGACTGTCTCCCCAAACCATTCCAACTAAAGGTGAACTCCAATATAGCACTTCTTCCCTTCTGAGCTTTGCACTGTGCCTCAAAAGTACTTTTTAGGTAATGTGCGCACTTTGCGTTTTTTTCATGGGTTTCCGCAGCGTTTTGAACTGCAGCGTTTTAATGCCAAAATGCATGCGTTGTGATTTCCAGGCAAAGTCTATGGAAAATAGGGCTTTCTTGTGCGCACGATGCATTTAAAAACGCTGCATTTTAGTTGCGGAAAATTTGTCAAAATCCCTGCGTTTGAAGAAGCAACATGTCAATTGTTTTTGCCATTTTGGCAGCGTTTTAATAACATTGAAGTCAATGAGAAATGTCTAAACGAATATTTTTCAAGAAAGAATGCGTTTCACTTGCTTTTTACTAGCGATCTGCATGTGTTTTTGACATAATAAACGCAGGTCTTTCAGTCTCTCTCTCTGTCGGTCTGTCGGTCGGTCTCTCCCTCTGTCTCTATCTCTCTCTGTTCATGTCGGTCTCTCCCTCCTACCCCCTCTCTCATACTCACTGATCCACGATCACCGGCGTGTCACTGCACGGCGTTCACACTGTGGCGGCTTTTCCTCTTTTGAAAATGCCGGCCGCTCATTAATCCATCACGTATTTCCTGCTTCCTTCACCCACCGGCGATATGATTAGTTGCAGTCAGACACTCCCCCACACTGAGTGACAGCTGTCTCACTGCAATCAATAACAGCCGCCGGTGGGCGTGTCTATATCGAGCAGTTAAAAAAAAAATAATAATTTAAAAAAAACGACATGCGGTCCCCACCAATTTGGTTACCAGCCAGGGTAAAGCCACACGGCTGAAGGCTGGTATTCTCAGGATGGGGAGCTCCACGTTATGGGGAGCCCCCCAGCCTAACAATATCAGGCAGCAGCCTGGTCAGGCACCACTGTTTACTGCACCCATGCCGGGTCAGTACAATACAGGTAATCCCAGAGGCTAACTAGGGTGTGGACACACATACACGAAGTAACCAGGAACACACGCTGCTTAGAGGGGACCCCTGGGCGGTCCCAAGGAGGGGGCGTGGCCCTCGCATCCCAGCTAGTGGTGGGTGTGGTACTGGGGATAGGGAGTTGTGCAGAGGCAGTCGAAGGAGAAGGAATGAAGGAGCCGCGTCTGGAGGGCAGAGCAGAGGAGCAGGGCCCTGCCAGACACTGCACCAGTCAGTGGCTGCTGGCGGGGGAGAACGGCTACCCAGTGGTGAAGCCTGAAATCCACCTAGGCAGTAGCAAGAGGTGGCAGAGTAAGGGGACCGCCGGTAGACCGAGCCCGCATGGGGTTACAGGTCCCCAGAGCAGTGGCCCATTCAGTTGGCCTGCCAAAGCTGCTGGTGAGGGCACTTTATGCGCCTCACCAACCTACACAGAGTCCGCAGCTACAGCAGCAACGAGTAGGCCCATAAGTGACAGAAGGCAAGCAGCCAGAATTACTTGGCCACGCTGCCCGCAAACGGGCCAGAAAGGGGATAACAGCGTATGCGACTTCCCTGGGTGATCCCAGCAAGACTTGAAGTCGGGGTCACCCCAAAACAAGAAGGGCTAAGAAGGCGAGTCAGCAGTCACCCGTACATCAGCCGAAGGGATACCTGGTTCCACCTGGTTCACCATAGCAATGCCAGGGTTGACTCACAGTTACCATCTGAAAGTGAGTAAAAACCCTGAAAGACATTTCTGTCTATGTGTGAGTTCTTCTGCGACCTGTGGTACTACACACTTACACAGAGCCCTGGGGCTAGCCTCACTCTCGGGAGGCCACAACAACTGACTGCATTTACCATCAGCCCCAGGCGCTCCCCAAACTGCAGTGGCGGTCACCCCATGACCGCAATTACCGAGAGTGGCGTCACGAATCCTATAGAAGTTAACCTGACCTACCCATGGCCAGAAGATTTCCAGCACTGTGGCGTCCCCAAACAGGACCAGCGCTGGGGCGGCACACATCCATTAGATGCGACAGTCCCGGGACTCTACCCGGCTCATCCCGAATTGCCCTGGTGCGGTGGCAATCGGAGTAATAAGGAGTTAATGGCAGCAGCCCATAGCTGCCACTAAGTCCTAGGTTAATCATGGGAGACGTCTCCCCGAGATACCTTTCATGATTAACCTGTAAGTTAAAGAAAATAAACACACACATCCAAAAAACCTTTATTTGTAATGAAAGACAAAAAAACACCCTCTTTCACCACTTATTAACCCCTCAAAAACACCTCCAGGTCTGACGTAATCCACGCAAAGTCCCACGACGCTTCCAGCTCTACTACATCGGAAGCTGATAGGAGCGGCAGTAGAACACCGCCGCTCCTGTGAGCACCATGCAGCAACTGAAGTGAGTCGTGCGATCAGCTCTACTGTCACTGAGGTTACTCGCGGCCACTGCTCTCAGGTGGAGGACTTCAGCTGGGGCCGCGAGTAACCTGAGTGAAAGCACAGCTGATCACACGGCTCACTGCAGTCACTCAGGGGATTTGCGATCACAGGTGAGTCCTTCACGTGTGACCGCAAATCAAACCGCGGCACACGCACAGAGCCGCGCGATCACAATGAAGTCGGGTGAGGTTCATCTGAGTTCATTCTGATCACGCGGCTCTGTCTCGCAGCCAGCCATGCTCTTTTTGCCAGTGCGGTCCCACTCGGCTCTGCTGCAAGTCTATGGGTATGCTGCAGAGCCGAGTGGGACCACACTGTGAAAAATGTGCGTTCTGGATGCTTTTCCCACTCTGTGTATGGCAGAGAAAGCATCCATAACGCATGAATTCTCCAGGAATGTGCACATGTTGCATTCTGCCAAATGCGTCTCAGTACGCAGCTTTTTCGGCTGCGTTCTGAGATGCACAGGCAGTGACTTATACGCTGCAGAATTGAACGCAATATGCGCACATAGCCTTAATCACATATGGAGTATTGGCAAGCTCAGGAGAAATTGTGTAAATAAATTCATTGAGGGGTGTAGTTTCAAAATAGCATGACTTGTGGGGAGTGGGATGTCCAATGTTTAGGCACATCAGGAGCTCTGTTGCAATTACGACATGACATCCTCTCTGTATTCCAGCCAATTTTGAGCTCCAAAATTCAAATAGCGCTCCTTCCCTTTTGAGCCATGTCAGATGATGATGACATCACAAGGCTGAGAAATCTCATCTTCTGTGAACGGAATGAAGCGAGTCCAGATTATGAGATGTTGAAGGAATTACAAATTGAACAGAATGAAAGTGCGTTCTCATTTATGTCTGTTTTTGAACATTTATATAGGGCAGTCATTCCAAATGTCAGATTACATTCTTTAATTTCCACATTCATAAGGAAATTTAATTTCCTTGATGATACAACCTGTACTGTGGCATTAAAGAAAACGTCCCTATTCGAATGTACGACATTTATCGATTTTGTTAGAAATCACCAAAAGCAATCAAAACAGAAATGAATTAATTCTGTAAATCCGAAAACAAAAAAGAAATTCTGTGAAAAATCAACAGTGTCTCCCAGATCTAAATATTCCTGTGACAAACTGTATGAAATTCGTAGGAAATTGCATGTAAACTACAAATCATACACCCCCCCTCTTTCCTTGTCTCCAAAGGAGGGACTTGTCACAAGATCTAATACTGATGATCTCAGACAAGTTATTTTTAAAAGCCCTGAAAGACAGAAACAGGTGTCTTGTGCAAATCCCCTCCCCTTGTCATTATTGAGGAAAAGGTCTTCCAGAGAATTTGACATCCAGCGACAGCTGGGTGGTCCTTCGGAGAGAGACATTCTTTCTCGTTTAAGGAAAAAAATTGAGTTACAAAATAATTTCAGAGATTCCAATATTCTGAAAATGACTATAATAGATCGAGTCTTGGAAAAATTGAGGTTAGGTTTGCAGCTGGATAAAGGGGATTTCTGGATAAATTAATTTTGTTATTTGATATTTATTATTATTCATATACAGTGTATCCATATAATACATACCTTCTATAGATTTATCTATATAGTATATTGTATATTTAAAAGTAGTGATAGTAAAATCAAAGTTATATTTTGATTTAGTTAAATGATAGTTTAATTTTATAAATTAATAATTTGATCTCTGTATATGAATAATAATATTTAAAAAAATAAAAAAATAAGAGAAAGTAACTTATTTTAAGTGTTTCATTTTTATTATAAATATGATAATAATTTTATTCTTTTATTTCCCTCAAAATTTATCAGTAAAGCAGATTGATGAAGTATTAAATATTTATTTATAAATGTGTTCTTATTCTCAATCAGGTAACATATATCTTATTGTGTAAGGCTAATCGCGAAAGCATGCTTAATAATAATAATAATTATTATTTTCTCAGGTACCAATCGCCAGAGGACCATTAGTTTTAACTTTTCTTTTAGGAATATATATAGCTTCCTTAGAGTTCTTAGAAATGTAATCTGAGTTTTTGGAGTGGAATGCTTAAACTTGCTTGTTTGTGGGAATGTTTTTGTATTTGGCTAAAAGCATGCGAATTTGAATACTGAGCTAATAAAAAAAAAAGTGTCTGTCTGTCCTATGGCCAAACGTACAGTATGTGACTATCAAAGGTACCTGTTATGCATGAGTATATGGGATAAATAAAATGTAATTATTCGTATATTTCAAGAAGTACTTCAAATTAGTATCATATTTTTGAAATGCGCATAGAAAAATTGAAAATCAAAGCGGTATATGTGTTGTCAATGTTTGTCTGTATTTGGATAGTTTTGTATATACAGTGAGGCAGTCTAATTGACTGAACAGCTGTTGATTGAAATTCTATCTGGAGAGGTCTTTGAAGCTTCCAAAGAAAAAAAAAAGGAAACATTTTATTTTTTAACTTAAAGGTTATATATATATATATATATATATATATATATAAAATTTAGAATAAATAAGTTATAGTACATAAGTATAAATAATGAAGGAATTTATACAGAATATATCTTATTCATAGACATATTTCTTTAGTATAATGTGTCTGGATCCATATCAAAGGTTTACTCTGAAGAATCATATTTTAGAATAAGTATTGTATGTTTTGACTTTTATACAGTTTTGTGTTACTTATTTTATTGATACACAGATTGGTAATCATTTTCTTTTCAAATATGGAAGTAATATTTATAATATGGTCTTGAAGATATACAACATAAATTTTAATTTAATTTAATCTTGACATTATTTTTTTTATAACATCGTATTTCATGATATTAAAAGAGAAAGGTTTGGTCTAAATTACATATGTATATTTGATTAAAATACATGTCTACACAATATTTTAATAATTAATATTTCAAGTACAAAGGAAAAGTTGGGAATAAAAAAAAATATATTTGAAATATGGTAATCATAATGCATTTATATACTAAAGAAAAGTATTATCAGCAAGGTTACATGATTTAATTATTTTTATAGGTTAATGATATGACAGGTATGGAAATCATACAAGATATTGGTAATATTAAGGTTATGTGTTATTAAGGACATAACGGTCATATACATAGAAGGTCTTATTTTTTCTTCCAATTTTTATTTTTATTCCAATTTTCATTTTTCCTTTTTATTCCTATTTTTTATTTTGATTATTTTTTATTCAATATTCAAATTTTTAATCAAAATTTTAAATTCTATAATTTTTATTTTCCTAATTTTTAATATATCAATTGAGAAAACACTTCAATATTTAGTTAAGTAATATTTAATACAAGAATATTACTTTATTAAATATGAATCACATTAAAAGGGAAAGTTCCAATTTTTGGAAGAAAAGAACACTTCATTCATTAATATATTCAATTATTTATTTCCTAGTAATACATTATTCTTACATTAGTATGTTAACATAATAAGGATGAAATATTGGTTATAGTTACAAATTTTCTTATATAGTAAGTTATTTAATAAATAATAGACAAATCAAATAAATTAAATTAGAGTAATAAAGATGGAAGATCAAGGTACATGTAGGTTTACCTTCCTATATTAAAAAATATGTTTTTAATCAATAAGAATCATTTATGATGAGTAATATTGTGTTTTGATGGAATCATCCAGTCTTTTCTAAAAGGTTATTTGCTTTGGTTTATAATTTTACGAATGATCTAACTAAATAAGCCACACTGTTGCCTTTCATATTTATGGTACATATTATATTATTTTATATTACATTTTGGTTACATTCAAACACATTGCCACCTATGGGTTGGAAAGGTAATTACCCCAATGACAAAAAAAGTTTATTACATGAAAATACTATCGTCTATACCATTATTCACTATTATTTCATCATTCTAAGTATCAATTATATTAATACTTCTACGATAATAATAATGACATGGTATTATCGTATTAGAGTTATGATACGCTGTGACATTTATTAGTGGTAGTATCATTGCCATATTTGGTATCTAGATTAGGGAATGAAGTCTTCAATCAAATTTACAGAAAGATAAAAGACTTTTATTAATTTTTTAAAGTCAAAAGGGATTAAAAAAAAAGGTTGCAAAAGCTGAAACTCAAAGGTCCAAAAGGTAACGTCTCAAATAAGACTGTGTTAAATACAATACACTTACCACTTCTGGACCTCAGCAAGATGGTGATCTTATGGTGCCAGGATGGACAATGTTGTAACCCTGATACATGGTCTGTGCATTAAGACCTCACCACAGTTACCAAAGAGAGTAAAAGAGTGTTAAAGTTAACCCCTGTTGTGCTGACCAAGAACGTCTTAACATCTGTTCCAGAAATGACAGCAGGCAGCACAGAGGATCCAAGGTGACTAATGTAAATTAAACTGCACAGATATCATATTCTTCTACACTTATGAACTGTGGTTTATCAACATTGATTATGGACTTTGATTAAATATATGGACTTTGCAATAAAGAATAAAGTTTATGGATCTGATCTAACAATGATAACCAATATGGGACTGTATCAAATCGATAACCATTCATCTTTTATCAAAGGATCTATTTCAAAAGACTGTGTTTATGCCAGATTACATTGGAGATAAGAAGACATCATCCCAGAGGACATCAGATGGTAACCAGATCTGTTTTACATCTTTTTAGTCTTAGGAAAGTATAATTATATATTTTATATAATTGTCAGTCACGGCCTACCATAACATGAATCCACATTATTATATTGTTGAACATACAACATGAATAATGCAAATTGATTATTATTCATCATTATTATTGACATTAATCCACTATTGCCAAATAAGGAAAAAAAGATCTGTTATTTTAATGATGTATTATTTAATTTTCGGGGTTTCATTAATAATAATTTACCCGCCTCAAGGGGGATTGTAAAAATATTAAAATTAATACATCTAGTTATCAAACACTTTATAACAGTTCTGTCTATATTGGAGGGCATAGCTTACTGATAACAGTTCTTACATTATTAATATTTTGAGTCTGTATAGAATATGGATAGATGCTGACATAGTCATATATATACGGTATATAGGCTAAACTGCTAGTGAGTGACCTCATGTGTTCAGCAGAAAATCTCCCTTGAACTTTATAGGTAAGCTAACAAAGAATACTATTATTTTCTGTAACTGAACTTTGGCAACCAATTCATTAGATATAAAAATACAATTATTCATTTTTCTATATTTTTTTTAAGTTGTCTTTCATGCGCTTATCACGTATTTGAAGAAAAATATATTTAAGAGTATATTTTTAACAGTGCTCAGGGAATGAAATATACCAGAGCATGGGAATGCTGGGTGCTGAGGGATAGTGTTACGTCACCACCAGAGTCTGCTCCATCGACTTCTGCTCCGATCGCCAGGTGATGCCGTGTTCCTGCCGTGGATGGTGCTGGTGATGGGAGAGGAGTCGATGCCAGCGGCGCCGGTGGGCGCAGGCACCGTTCATCCACTGGTCTGGGTTTCCTGGGGATATGCAGTGCCATTGGCTGACTGTAGGTGGCGGGTGTCTCCCAGCTGAGGTATGTCTATGTCCAATTCATTATTTGTTATTGAACAGCTATATACGGGGGGTGGGGGGGCTATTGTTTTGGCCTGAAGCTATCTGGGTGTAATTACATAGGATGGGAACTTCTTCAATGTGTATAATGTAACATCACTGAATACATCATTGTTTACACCATTTATGTTATGGGGCTGTGTTTTCACTTGCAGGCTACTGTTTAACTAATATACAGTTGGTGGACATTTGACATCTTTCCTTGCAACTTGGTTAATGCATTCATTGTATTTGCCAATTTATCTGATACATACTAATAACCATATCAAAATCTATATGACATAACATCATTAAATACACTATCTGTCCATATCTATATATGTTATGGTGCTGTGTTCTCAATGTTAGTGGTTGGCCCCTGAATCACTTAGTGCACCTGGACTAGTATTTATGGCAATTTTATTGAGGTTTGTGGTGCATTGACTCTTAGGCATTAATATTTTGCTAAATATAACAGACAATACTACAAAGGTTACCAAAAATGTTTTCCACTCCTGAAGAAACTAATTTAGAGGAGAAACGCGACTAGGTGGTCTAATTCTGTGGGCTACTAGGCCTATACACACTTTCCAGATTATGGGTTTCTGGCTCTGGTAAAGTGTTTAATTGATTAGCTTTATTAGTAGTACATTGGTGGTGGTGCTTTTTAGTGTGGCATTTTCTATCCCCTACATCTACTACTAGGGCACTGTAGGACCATTAGGGTCAGTCGTTGGTGAGTGGGGCACCATTTGCGCAGGACTAGGTGCCGAGTCGACCTCCGCGGCTAGGTAGGGGTGAAAAACAGGGTCTATTAGGGCCAGCTTTATTACCACGAAAATTAATTGTTGATGTGTGGTGTTTTGGTTTTTAAGGAATCATTTACCAGTTTTAACGCTATGCAATAAAATGTAAAGTTTTAGGAGTTATTTATTTGCACTTTTTGTTGGCTTGTACTTCTAAATTTATCTACATTTGGTTGGTTTAACAAAGCATGGGAAAGCTGGGTGCTGTCTGAAAGATGTATAGGCGAGCATGAGAAAGCCAGGTGCTGAAGGAAAGATTTATAGCAGAACATGGAAATTCTGGGTGCTGAAGGAAAACATGTACAGCAGAGCATGGGAGAGCCGTGTGTCTGAGAGTAAGATGTATGGCAGAGCATGGAAAAGCTGGGTGCTGAGGGAAAGATGTATAGTAGAGAATGTCATAACTGGGTGCTGCAGAAAAGATGTAAAGAAGAGCATAGGAATGCTGAGTGCTGAGGTATAGATTTATAGCACAGTTTGGGAAAGCTGGGTGCTGAAGCAAAGATAGATAGTAGAGCATGAATAAGCTGGGTGCTGTGGGAAGGATGTATAGCAGAGCATGGAAAAGCTAGGTGCCTGAGGGTAAAATGTATAGCAGAGCATGGGAAACCTGGGTGAAAAAGTAAGATGTATAGCAGATCATGGGAAAGCTGGGTGCTGAAAAAAAGATGTATAGCAGAGGATGGGAAAGCTGGATGCTGAGGGAAAGATGTATGGCTGAGTGAAAGATGAATAACTGAGCATGGGAAGCTGGTTCTGACAGAAAGATGTATAGCAGAGCATGGGAAAGCCAGGTGTTGAAAAAAAGACTTATAGCAGGGCATGGAAATGCTGAGTGCTGAGGGAAACGTGTATAGCAAAGCATGGGAAAGCCTTGTACCTGAGGGTAAGATGTATGGCAGAGCATGAAAAAGCTGTGTGCTGAGGGAAAGATGTATAGTAGAGAATTTCATAGCCGGGTGCTGCAGAAAAGATGTAAAGAAGAGCATAGGAATGCTGGGTGCAGAGGTAAAGACTTATAGCACAGCTTGGGAAAGCTGGGTGCGGAAGCAAAGATATATAGTAGAGCATGGCTAAGCTGGGTGCTGAGGGAAGGATGTATAGCAAAGCATAGGAAAGCTGGATGCTGAAGGAATGATGTATAGCAGAGCATGTGAATTTCAGGTGCTGAGGCAAAGGTGAATAATAGCATGTGAAAACTGGTGGTGAGAGAAAGATGTATAGGAGAACATAGGGCTGCTGGGTGCTGAGGAACAAATGTTTACCAGAGCGAGGGAAGACTCTGTTATATTTTGTTTTATATATACAGTATAAGTAAATATGGACCATGGTCACATGACTGGCGTGACCAGCACAAACTTGTGTATTGTACATAGTTGCACCTCCTGTGCCAACCAGAGTTGTCTAAATAGAGCACCCGGAACCTTAACCTGGTCACGGACTCGCGGATAGCTTTCCATGGGGTCAGGTTGTTTGAGTGGCGGGTTATTGGGTCCAGGACACTGGGACTGGACTGCCACAGGAAGGGGCTGCAACAGAGTAGGTTGAGCCTCCGTTACCATTGAAACCAGTAGCATCCGACTGTTGGACGGTGAACTCTTAAAAATTAGTAACGTTTAAGCAAAGTACCTCCCCTGTGTGGGATGGAACCCGTTAATAAATATTGTGTAATGTTTAAATTTTCCTTTTTTCTTCTACAGTTAAAAACAAAAATAAACCTCTGGTCCTGTTGCTCGGGGACTAGCTACGTTTAACCAAGGGCGAATGTGACGCCCTGGCCTATCAGGTCGTCACAGGGTATTGTGCAATCTGCCCTTCTGCACAGTATCCGCATCCTCCTTGGTTACGGATCCCTGTTCTTTGGTGTTGCTAAGATCAAAACCAGTCCAAACCCTAGGAACACTTTACACCACACCCACCAGACACACCATTGGGGGGCCTGAAGGGAATAGGGCCACCCATTTGGGATGTTGGTAAGGGGAAAGTGGAAAAGTGACAGGAGAAGTGAGAAAGGAGTGGAAGAAGTAGGAGTGAGGAGTGTGGCTCTCAGAAGGAGAGGTCACCGGTTTGGAGCAGGGCTCCTGAAGACTACTAGGTGGCAGACGTTGGTCTGGGCCTGGTAGGAGCTGGAACCCCGGTCGCAGGGGATTGTGTCAAGGGGCACGGATTGCCGAGGAGGGCAGCCGGCGGCCTTGAGCCATCTCCGGGCAGGGGCCTGGGTACGACGGGGTACGTGAACCCTAGGCCGGGAAGTAGCTTCAAGCAGCCTGGTAATTTACCCGACGGGGGTGAAGTCTTCAAGATTCATCCCTTACCTGCTCCAAAATCGGGGTACTAGCGCAACGAGGGGATAGGACTTTTACCAAAACACAGTCCATCAAATCCCAAACGGGAACCCTGAGAGCAAGCTCACTCCGTTAGCCATACGGGTGAGCAGGACCCGATTAGTTCCACACTGTAGGGTCCAAACAGTGAACAAGGTGCCACGGAAAAGGCCACAGGCTAACAAGCAACACCAAGGGCACGGATCCAAGCATTCTCCCTACTTGCTGCAGCGGTGCTCAGAATTCTGGTTTACAAGCTGTCGGTGTCAGTATTCTTGGACTGAGTGAGTATGCAGAAACCCTTCCTTTTCCCAACGGCACCCCTTCACTACCGCCACCGGGCCCCGGGGCAGAACCCCCTACCCACGGAGGGGTTAGACACCTTGCTGCCATACCACCGTTACTGGGCTCCCCAACAGCAGTGGTGGTACTCCATATTTCCACGCACCATGGGTGGCGTCACGAACTTCTAACTCCCCTGTACATATTCCCCCCCTTTTCAAATTCGAGTATCCGCACGAACCCCTGGGTCCGGAGACCCCTCGAGCCACCGCGGCTCCGGATCCGAGTGGCTCGGCCGCTGACATGGGGGACACATGAATAGGCTCGGTGCTGAGGCAAAAATGTATAGCAGAGCAAGGGAAAGCTGGTTGCTGAGGGAATGATGTATAGCACAGCATGGGAATGCTGGGTGCTGAGGGAAAGATGTATAGCAGAGCATGAGAAAGCTAGGGGCTGAGGGAAAGATGTATAGGAGAACATGGGAAAGCTGGGTACTGAAAGAAATATGTATAGCAGAGGATGGGAATGCTGGGTGCTGAGGGAAAATTGTACAGCAGAGCATGGGAAAGCCGGGAGCCTGAAGGTAAAATGTAGAGCAGAGCATGGGAAGCCAGGTGCTGAGGGAAAGCTGTATAGTAGGGCATGGGAAAGCTGGGTGTTGAGAGAATGATGTATAGCAGATCTTGGGAAAGCTGGGTACTGAATCAAAGATATATAGCACTGAATGAATAAGGCTACTTTCACACATCCGGTTTGAGCAGTGCGGCTCAATCCGGCTGTGAAACCTATGCAACGGATGCGGCGAAAACACCGCATCCTTTGCATAAGTTTTTACATGCGGCCCGTCCGTTTTTTTCCGGTTGCGGCATGCTACTGAGCATGTGCAGTGGAAGAAACCGCATGCGGCGGTCGGATGCGATTTTTTCCGCATCGCGCCGCATCCGGCGTC
Source organism: Anomaloglossus baeobatrachus (assembly GCF_048569485.1). Lineage (NCBI taxonomy): Eukaryota > Metazoa > Chordata > Amphibia > Anura > Aromobatidae > Anomaloglossus > Anomaloglossus baeobatrachus. The sequence goes on along the minus strand of NC_134355.1, from coordinate 156,383,793 downwards.
CATAGGCATGCATTGAAAAATGCGCCGCAGCGGCCGGATGCGGCGCGATGCGTTTTGTTTTTGCCGGAGCAAAAAACGTTGCAGGCAACGTTCCATCCGGCCGCGGCATCGGCTAAATCTGCCACATGCGGCAAAAACCAGACCGAACGCAAGCCCATGCGGCACAATACGGCACTATTGTAAGTCTATGCAAAAAAAACGCAACCGGCAGCAAAAATAACGGTTGCGGTTTTTCTGCAGAGTTGCCGTATTGTGCCTCAGAGCAAAAACCAGATGTGTGAAAGTAGCCTAAGCTGGGTGCTGAGGGTAGAATGTATAGCAGAGCAAAAGAAAACTGGGTGCTGAGGGAAAGAAGTATAGCAAAGCATGGGAATGCTGAGTGCTGAGGGAAAGATGTATAACAGATCATGGGAAAGCCAGGTCCTGAGGCACAAATATATAGCACAGCATGGGAATGCTAGGTGCTGAGGGCAAATCGTACAGCAGAATATGGGAAAACCGGTTGCCTGAGGGTAAGAGGTGTAGCAGAGCGTGGGAAAGCTGGGTGACTAGGGAAAGATGTGTAGTAGAGAATGAGATAGTCGAGAGCTGCTGAAAAGATGTATAGCATAGCATGGGAATTCTGTGTGCCAAGGTAAAGATTTATAGCGGAGCGTCGGAAAGCTTGGTGCTGAAGCAAAGATACAGTGCCTTGCGAAAGTATTCGGCCCCTTTGAATTTTTCAACCTTTCCCCACATTTCAGGCTTCAAACAAAAAGATAAAACATTTTAATGTTATGGTGAAGTATCAACAACAAGTGGGACACAATTGTGAAGTTGAACGAAATGTATTACTTATTCTAAACTTTTCTAAAAAAGAATAAACTGAAAATTGGGACGTGCAATATTATTCGGCCCCTTTATTTTCAGTGCAGCAAACTCACTCCAGGAGTTCATTGAGGTTTTCTGAATCATCCAATGTTGTCCTAAATGACTGAAGATGATAAATATAAGCCACCTATGTGTCAAGTCTCCGTATAAATGCACCTAGTCTATGATAGTCTCAGTGTTCTGTTTAAAGCGCAGATAGCATCATGAAAACCAAGGAACACAATAGGCAGGTCCGTGATACTGTTGTAGAGAAGTTTAAAGCTGGATTTGGTTACAAAACAACAACAATTTCCACAACTTTAAACATCCCAAGAAGCACTGTGGAAGCGATCATATTGAAATGGAAGGAGTATCATACCACTGCAAATCTACCAAGACCCAGCCGTCCCTCAAACATTTCATCTCAAACAAGGAGAAGACTGATCAGAGATGCAGCCAAGAGGTCCATGATCACTGTGGATGAACTGCAGAGATCTACAGCTGAGGTGGGAGTGTTTGTCCATAGGACAACAATCAGTTGTACACTGCACAAATCTGGCCTTTATGGAAGAGTGGCAAGAAGAAAGCCATTTCTCAAAGATATCCATAAAAAGTATTGTTTAACGTATGCCACAAGCCCCCTGGGAGACACACCAAACATGTGGAAGAAGGTGCTCTAGTCAGATGAAACCAAAATCGAACTATTTGGCACAATGCCAAAGGATATGTTTGGCGTAAAAGTAACACAGCTCATCACCCTGAACACACCATCCCCACTGTCAAACATGGTGGTGGCAGCATCATGGTTTGGGCCTGTTTTTCTTCAGCAGGGACAGGGAAGATGGTTAAAATTGATGGGAAGATGGATGGAGCCAAATACAGGACCATTCTTGAAGAAAACCTGTTGGAGTCTGCAAAAGACCTGAGACTGGGACGGAGATTTGTCTTCCAACAAGACAAAGATCCCAAACCTAAACCAAAATCTACAATGGAATGGTTCACACATAAACGTATCCAGGTGTTAGAACGGCCAAGTCAAAGTCCAGACCTGAATCCAATCGAGAATCTGTGGAAAGAGCTGTAAACTGCTGTTCACAAACGCTCTCCATCCAATCTCACTCAGCTCCAGCTTATTTGCAAAGGAAGAATGGGCATGAATCTTAAGCGGGCTTTACACGCTACGACATCGCTAATGCGGAGTCGTTGGGGTCACGGAATTCGTGACGCACATCCGGCCGCATTAGCGATGCCGTTGCGTGTGACATCGATTAGCGATTTTGCATCGTTGCAAAACAGTGAAAAATCGCTAATCGGCGACACGGGGGTCCATTCCCAATTATCGTTACTTCAGCAGTAACGAGGTTGTTCCTCGTTCCTGCAGCATCACACATCGCTGCGTGTGACGCCGCAGGAGCGAGGAACGTCTCCCTACCTGCCTCCCGGCCGCTATGTGGAAGGAAGGAGGTGGGCGGGATGTTACGTCCCGCTCATCTCCGCCCCTCCGCTGCGATTGGGCGGCGGTTCAGTGACGTCGCTGTGACGCCGCACGGACCGCCCCCTTAGAAAGGAGGCGGTTCGCCGGTCACAGCGACGTCGCCGGACAGGTAAGTATGTGTGACGGCTCTGGGCGATGTTGTGCGCCACGGGCAGCGATATGCCCGTGTCGCGCAACAGATGGGGGCGGGTACGCACACTAGCGATATCGGGACCGATATCGCAGTGTGTAAAGTAGCCTTTAGTCTCTCGATGTGCAAAACTGATAGACACATACCCCAAGCGACTTGCAGCTGTAATCGCAGCACAAAGTGGCGCTACAAAGTATTAACTTAAAGGGGCTGAATAATATTGCACGACCCACTTTTCAGTTTATTATTTTTTATAAAAGTTTAAAATAAGCAATAAATTTCGTTCAACTTCACAATTGTGTCCCACTTGTTGTTTCTGCACCATAACATTAAAATATTTTATCTTTATGTTTGAAGCCTGAAATGTGGAAAATAGTTGAAAAATTCAAAGGGATGGATAAAAGCACTATGTCACAAACCAATGGCGCAAGTGGGCGTGAACGGACGCCTGTCAGCTCCATTTATTATTAAAAACGGCACCAGACAGGGGTGCCCCCTATCGCCATACCTATACATTTTGGTAATGGAATCCCTGGCAAATGCACTCAGGAAAGATCCTTCGGTAAAAGGGATACAGATAGGACAAACATCTCATAAACTAGCACTGTTTGCAGACGACCTCTTGATATATGTGACACAGCCAAGGACTAGTTTGCCCATCATACTACAGGAGTTCGAGACCTTTAGCAGACTCTCCAATTTTAAAGTAAAATTACAGAAAACAGAGATCCTAAACGTATCGCTACCGTCTGTAGAAGAGAATATCCTCAAACTCGCCTTCCCTTTTAAGTGGACCAGCAATTACATTAAATATCTGGGGATCAGGGTTTCTCTCAAACACCAAGAACTATATGACCACAATTTTCCAGACATCTTAAAAAAAATATACAAAAAGACCTCATGGCATGGCATAACCTCCCCATTTCGTGGTTCGGTAGAGTCAATACAATTAAAATGGATGTCCTACCCAAAATACTGTATCTGTTTCAAACTATTCCACTGAACCTGGGAGAAAATGTCTTCCTCAAGTTAAAGAAGATGATTAGCAATTTTATATGGCGCGGTACCAAACTCCGATTGAAATATTCTGTGCTGACTAAATGTCGCTGGGACGGAGGGGTGGGGCTACCGGATTTTAAAGCTTACCATGCAGTGGGCGGCTGCATACTGGATCTTCTCCACAATAAAGACAGAAAATTGTGGGTGGAGATTGAGTGTGACCTATGCCCGACTATGACACAAGGAATCTTCTGGTTGTCACCTAGAACTGATCTAGAGACCCTGGGAGTTTCCCCGATTCTCTTATCTTTGGCTACCGCGTGGAGGAAAGCCAATAGACGATATAGATTGACAGGAGAAACGGGTCCTATGACGCCTCTGGTGGGCAACCAGTGTTGGCTTCACGAGCCTCATCCCAGTCTCATTTCAATGCCGATAAGAGGCATTGAAAAGAGGCATTGATCCCACGGGTTAAAGATGCAATTACCCAACAGGGTTTCAAATCATTGATGTCCCTGCTTGGAGACCGGCTAAGGGAACCAAGTCATTGGTTTCAATACCTACAACTATGCAGCTTCATAGACTCTCTGGCCCCGGGATCTGAGATACATAGAGATCTGACTCCATTTGAAAAGCTATGCCTCCTTCAAGAAACACCTCCTCACATAGTCTCAATAATCTACAACATGACAGTGCCTGGGGGGGGCGACCTGCCTGATTACGTTAGACATTGGCAATCAGAATTGAGTCAGACTTTTCCCAAAGCACAATGGCATAAGTCATTTAACCTAACACATAAATCCACCATTTCTTGTAGATTGCAGGAACTCAATTATAAAATCCTCTTACGGTGGTACAGGACACCCGCCAGATTACACAAAATGTTCCCAGAGGTATCGGACACTTATTGGAGGTGCCAGACCTCAGTGGGCACAATGCTACATGTTTGGTGGACCTGCCCGGGGATACAGGGACTCTGGAAAGATGATTTTGCTCTCTATAATCATTTACATCACACGGGCACCCTCGCCAGAAATAGCTCTCTTGTCAATGTACACGGGGACAGTCTCCAAGGCGAAGAGAGGTCTGCTTTCGTACTTCATGATTTCAATGAGGCAAATCATACCGAGGCATTGGAGGTCCCCCTGTACATTGAGGAGAGCAGACTGGGTGGAGGCTGTAGATAATCTGCGGCGTCTAGAGGAGATGAGAGCTTTTGACGAAAGGAGAGACTCCCTGTGTTTCTCTGCTTGGTATCTGTGGCTCCAATTCAGAGAGACACAGCAATTCCAAACTTGGCTACTTACAGGTGCGCTATCACAATAAATACTCAAGAAGTCGGGATGGATTCCCTGATAAAGAGGTGGTGCGGTATCACGTCACAGAATTTCCCCTCCTTCCCCCATTCTCCCCTTGTCTTCCCCTTTTTCCTCTCCTTTCCTCTACTTATCTTTCTCTTATTCTTTCTCTACCTCTCTTTCACCTAATTGATATAATACATAGGTTCACATGTTTATATATACAACAAGATTATACAGAAGGATGTTGCCTTCTATATTCTAAATAGAATAAAGATAACGGATTACTACATGTTTGTATTAGGTGTCATATAGGATGTTATACAGATTTTATCTTTCTCACGACTTGCGATATATTTTATTGTACCATATGCTTTATGAGACTTAAAGGCCCAGGTCATATTATAATCTTTTCATATTCTGTAACATTGGGCAACACGAAATACCTATATTCATTTTCTATCTTCTGTTGTATAAATTCTTGAAATAATAAAGAAATATTAAACGAAAAATTCAAAGGGGCCGAATACTTTCGCAAGGCACTGTATAGAGTAGCACATGGATAAACTGGGTGCTGAGGGAAGGATATATAGCAGAGAATGGGAAAACTGGGTGCTGAGGTAAAGATTATAGCAAAGCATGGGAAAGACGGGTGCTTAGGGAATGATGTATAGCAGAGCATGGGAAAGCTGGGTTCCGAGTGAAAGATGTAGACCGGAGCTTGGAAAAGCTGGGTGATGAGTGAAAGATCAATAGCAAAGCTTGGGAAGGCTGGCTGCTTAGAGAAAGATGTATAGCAGATCATGGGAAAGCTGGATGCTGAGGTAAAGATATATAGCAGAGCCTGCGAAAGCCAGATGCTGAGGGAAAGATGTATAGCAAAGCATGGGAAGGCTAGCTGCTTAGAGAAAGATGTATAGCAGAGCCTGCGAAAGCCAGATGCTGAGGGAAAGATGTATAGCAGAGCATGGGAAAGCTTTATGCTGGGGGAAAGATGTATAGTAGAGCATGGGAAAGCTAGTGCTGAGGGAAAGATGTATAGCAAAGCATGGGGAAGTTGGGTGTTTAGAGAAAGATGTACAGCAGAGCATATGAATACTGGGTGCAGAGGGAAAGATGTATAACAGAGCATGGTAAAGCTGAATACTGAGGAAAAGATGTCTAGCAGAGCATGGAAAGCAAGGTGCTGAGGGAAAGATGTATAGTAGAGCATGGAAAAGCTGGGTGCTGGGAGAAAGATGTATAACAGAGCTTGGGCAATTTGGGTGCTGAAGCAAAGATAAATAATAGTGCATGAATAGGCTGGGTGCTGATGGAAGGATGTATAGCAGAGCAAGGGAAAGCTGGGTGCTGAGGGAATGATGTATAGCAGAGCAAGGGAAAGCTGGGTGCTGAGGGAATAATGTATAATAATAGAAAAAGGCACTCCCAGATTAAAGTGAAAAACTTGGAAATGTATTAAACATTCAGTCTTAAAGGCCGCTTTACACGCTACAATATATCTTACGATGTGTCGGCGGGGTCATGTCGTAAGTGACGCACATCCGGCATCGTAAGGTACATTGTAGCATGTAACAGCTACGTGCGATGGCGATTGAACGTTAAAACGTTCATCGCATGCACGTCGTTCATTCCTCAAAAAATGAACGACAGGTTGTTTATCGTACCCAGGGTAGCACACATCGCAGTGTGTGACACCCCGGGAACGATGAACAGATCTTACCTGCATCCTGTGGCTCCCGGCCAGCAATGCGGAAGGAAGGAGGTGGGCGGGATGTTTATGTCCTGCTCATCTCCGCCCCTCCGCTTCTATTGGCCGGCTGCCGCGTGACGTCATTGTGACGCCGAACGTCCCTCCCACTCCAGGAAGTGGATGTTCGCCGTCCACATCAAGGTCGTATGGACGGGTAAGTACATGTGACGGGGGTTAATCGTTTGTGCGGCACGTTCAACAAATTGAATGTGCCACACATACGATGGGGGCATTGCAAATCGCATACGATATCGTATGCGAAATTGCAACGTGTAAAGCAGGTTTTAGGGTGCTTTACACGCTGCAACATCGCTAACGATATATCGTCGGTGTCACGTCGTTAGTGACACACATCCAGCGCCGTTAGCGACATTGCAGTGTGTGACACCAATGAGCGACGATCAACGAGCGCAAAAACGTGAAAAATCGTTGCTCGTTGACACGGCGTTCTTTTCCTTAATATCATTGCTGCTGCAGGTACGATGTTGTTCGTCATTCCTGCGACAGCACACATCGCTATTTGTGACACCGCAGGAGCGACGAACATCTCTTTACCTGCGTCCACCAGCAATGAGGAAGGAAGGAGGTTGGCGGCATGTTCCGGCCGCTCATCTCCGCCCCATCTCTGCTATTGGACGGCTGCCGTGTGAAAGGAGGCGGATCGCCGGCCAGAGCGATGTCGCAGGGAAGGTAAGTCCGTGTGACGGGTGTTAGCGATGTTGTGCGCCACGGGCAGCAATTTGCCCATGTCGCACAACCGACGGGGGCGAGTACGCACGCTGGCGATATCGGTACCGATATCGCAGCGTGTAAAGTACCCTTTAGTGTATCAGACATTTTGGCACAGAAAATGGCCTTTGTCAATGACCAACAAATGCATTATACCTTCAAACCATAGAAATTCCTTGAGTAGGCAACATGTGCAAAGCGCTATTAGGTATGCGCTTGTGAGATAAGGCTCTATTGAAAACGGTATCCACTGCTATGTATTTATAAAGCACTAGATGGTGGCCCGATTCTAACGCATCGGGTATTCTAGAATTTATTGTGTAGTTAATGTATGATTTTTGTTATATATATAGATGTTGTTGTGTGTAGTTGCCAAGTGTTTGTGTGGGGCGCTGTAAATGTTCTGGGTGTTGTCTGGGTGTGGGGGTATGTGAGAGCGGTGGTTTTTGTGTGTTGCGTTGTGTGTGTTGCATTGATTGTGGAGCACTGTGTGTCTGCAGCGTTGTCTGTGTGTGGTGCTGTGTGTTGCGCGGTTTGTGTGGGTGTGTGTGTGTGTTTTGGGGAGGTATGTTTTGTGCAATGTGTGTGTGTTGCGCGATCTGTGCGTATATTTGTGTGTGCCGCGGTGTTTGTGTGTTGTGTTGTCTGTGTGTGTGTCTGTGTAGGGCGGTGTTTGTGTGTTGGATGTTGTGTGCTCTCTGTGTGTGTCTGTGTAGGGCGGGGTTTGTGTGTTGGGTGTTGTGTGTTGGGTGTTGTCTGTGTGTGTGTCTGTGTAGGGTGGTGTTTGTGTGTTGGGTGTTGTGTGTTGTCTGTGTGTGTGTCTGTGTAGGGCGGGGTTTGTGGTTCCCAGTGTGTGTGTGGTGTGTTGTGCCTGCCCATGGTGCCCCTTGGCTGCTGCCCCAGTGCTGTGCCCTGCTGCCCCCCGTGGCTGCTGCCCACCTTCCCCCAGGTGCAGGGGATTGATGTCTCCTCTTCCTCATTCCCCTCCTGTTTACCTCTGTCTCTTCTCCTTCTTCTTTTCTTATCTGCTCCTTGCCCTTTTCTCCTCCAGCTGATTCCTATCATCTGCACTGCAGCACTAATGCTGGGAGTTGTAGTACAGAAATATTACTCCAGTCCTTGTGCCATTCTCCTCTGTCAAGTTCTTATTTTTGGGAAATGTCGAGTATGGAATGAAAACCACGGTCGCACTGACAGCGACTATCCGCACCGCCCAAAAAAACAGAACCGAAAAAACTTACACACAGACGGGGCCGAGCGGGCTAATGTGTGTCGGGGCGGGGCCAAGCGGGTCGCCGGGGGCGGGGCCAAGCGGGCCAATGTGTGCCGGGGGCAGGGCCGAGCGGGCGAGGCGTCAGCGTATGCCGGCTCCCTGCACATGTGTTACGGGAACCGGCGTACGCTAGTAACCATGATAAATATCGGGTAACTAAGGGAAGCGCTTCCCATAGTTATCCGATGTGTATCATCGTTACCAGCGTACGCCGGCTCCGTCACGATCCCAGCATTGCAAGGTTATGTCTGGGCTGGGTTGCAGCAGTCACCTAGGAGTCGGGGCTTTGTTTGAATTCGGGGGAAGGGGCGTGGCCGAGCGGGCGATGCGTGCGGAGGGCCGGGGCGAGCGGCCAATCCGTGTGGGGGGCAGAGCCTGGGCGAGCGGCCAATCCGTGCGGGGGGGCGGAGCCAAGGCGAGCAGCCAATGCAACGGTTGTCACTGTAACGACATAATTTTGGAGCAAGACAGACAGACAGAATAAGGCAATTATATATATATAGACTAGATATGTGCTGCAAGATAAGACTCTATTGAAAGCGGTGTCCACCGCTATGTATTTGTAAAGCGTTGTACGGGATCTATGAAGCAGCGGTATCTTCCTTTGAAGAAGGAAGCGCCAAAACGTGAGCGTCAGGGAAAGGCGTCACAACCCATAGCCTGGTGCCTGGTGCATTAATCAGGTAAAATGTACTTTCTGACTTTTTACACTTAAAGCGCCAGCACCTGGATGGCGTTAGTACTGATCACTGGTTCGTGATTAGGTGTTTGTGTGCATTTATACATGACTAGACATCTATTTACTTATGGTTATTTAACCCTCTGTTGCACATGACACTTTATACCAACCCTTTTCCTCTGTGGCAACATAATAGTTTTCCTTTGATTACTTATACTATATATTGTGTAAAGGCCCATTTACACACAATGATATCGCTAAAGAGATATCGTCGAGGTCACGGTGTTGGTGACGCACATCCGACCTCATTAGCGATATCGTTGTGTGTGACACCTTTTTGCGATCAGTAACGATAGCAAAAAGGTGTCAAATCGTTCGTCGTGTACACGTCGTTCATTTTTAAAAAATTGTTCCTCGTTTGGAACGCAGGTTGTTTGTCGTTCCTGCGGCAGCACACATCGCTATGTGTGACACCGCAGGAACGAGGAACAACATCGTACCTAAAGCCGCCGGCAATGAGGAAGGAAGGAGGTGGGCGGGATGTTCCGGCCGCTCATCTCCGCCCCTCCGTTTCTATTGGGCGGCCGCTTAGTGACGCTACTGTGACGCCGAAGGAACCTCCCCCTTAAAGGAGAGATTGTTCGGCGGTCACAGCGACGTCGGTGAACAGGTAATTGCGTGTGACGCTGCCGTAGCGATATTGTTCGTTACGGCAGCGATCACCCCGTGACGCGCTACCGACGTGGGCAGGTGCTATCGCTCGCTAGCGATGTCGCAGCGTGTAAAGCCCGCTTAACACATGATTTTTACATTGATAAGCACTTTATTTTACATATATATGTATAACCTTTGGATAACCATATATGTGCCATAATCATCTTTTCATGCATCACAGTTTTATGAAAATTATATTTCTGATTCCATATATTTTTCCCTGTGCATAAATTTAGCTTATGGTGTGACGCCTTATTTCATTCCAGTTAATGGCTGGTATCTTATGAGATTTTTTCATTGTATTTTACACTCAATAAAGGTTCTTATTATTATTGATCTATGTTCGGTTTTTCTTTCCCCCTCCCCCTCCTCCTCCCCTTTTGGTGTTTCATCATTCCGAACGATCCCCACGGTCTGGTTAGTCCCCACACATCGGATATTATTATAAGTACATAATTAATTTGTATTACATATTTTTTCACCTCGATGTGTGGCATGAGCCTATCTTAATCAGCATCTGTGATGCTGAGGGAAAGATGTATAGCAGAACATGGGAAAGCCAGGTCCTGAAGGAGACATGTATAGCATAACATAGGAAAACTGGGAGCCTGAAAGAAAGATGTAAAGCCGAGCATAGGAATGCTGAGTGCTGAGGGAAAGATGTATAGCAGAGCATGGGAAAGCAGGGTGTTGAGAGAATGATGTATAGCAGAGCTTGGGAAAGCTGGGTGCTGAAGCAAAGATATATAGTAGTGAATTAATAAACTGGGTGCTGAGAGAAGGATATATAGCAGAGGAAAAGAAAGATGGGTGCTGAGGGAATGAAGTATAGAAGAGCATGGGCATGCTGAGTGCTGAGGGAAAGATGTATAGCAGATCATGGGAAAGCCAGGTGCTGACGGACAGATGTATAGCACTACATGGGAATGCTGGGTCCCGAGGGATAATTGTACAGCAGAGCATGGGAAAGCCAAGTGCTTGAGGGTAAAATGTATAGCAGAGCACGGGAAAGATGGGTGATGAGGGAAAGATGTATAATAGAGAATCAGATAGCCGAGAGCTGCAGAAAAGATGTATAGCATAGAATGGGAAAGCTGGGTGCTGAGGGAAGGATGTATAGCAGAGAATGGGAAAGCTGGGTGCTGAGGTAAAGAGGTATAGCAGAACATGGGAAAGCCGGATGCCTGAGCGTAAGATGTATAGCAGAGTATGGAAATGCTTGTTTCTGAGGGAAAGATGCATAGCAGCGCTTGGGAAAGCTGGGTACCTGAGTGTAAGCTGTATAGCGCAGCATGGGAAAGCTGGCTGCTGAGGGAAAGATGTATAGCAGAGCATGGGACAGCTGGATGCTGAGGAAAAGACGAATAGGAGAGCATGGGAAAGCTGGGTGCTGACAAAAAGATATTTAGCAGATTTAGGCATGCTGGGTGCTGAAGGAAAGCTGTTTGCTGAGGAAACAATGTAAACCAGAGCATGGGAAAGCTAGGTGCTGAGTGAAAGATATATAGCAGAGCATGGGAAAGCTGGGTGCATAGCATAGAGAAAGATGTATAGCAGAGCATGAGAATGCTGGATGTTGAGGGAAAGATGTATAGTAGAGCTTGGGAAAGCTAGTGCTCAGGGAAAGATGTATAGCAGAGCATGGGAAAGCTAGATGCCTGGGGGTAAGTTGTATAGCAGAGCATGGGAAAGCTGGGTGCTAAGGGAAAGATATATAGTAGAGAATGAGATAGCCAGGTGCTGCAGAAAAGATGTATAGCAGAGTATAGGAATGCTGGGTGCTAAGGTAAAGATGTATAGCGGAGCATGGGAAAGCTGGTTGCTGAGGGAAAGATGTACACTAGAGCATGGGAAAGCTGGGTGCTGAGTGAAAGATGTATAGCTGAGCATGGGAAATATGGATGCTGATGAAAAGATGTATTGCTGAGAGATGTTTAGCAGAGAATGATATAATTTGATGCTGAGGGAAGATGTGGAGCATGGGGAAGTCGGGTGTTGAAGGAAAGATGTATAGTACAGCATGGAAAAGTCGGGAGCTGAGGGAAAGATGTATAGCAGAGCATGGGAAAGCCGGGTTCTGAGGGAAGGATGTATAGCAGAGCATGGGAAAGATGTAAGCAGAATATTGGAAAGCTGGGTGCTGAGAGAAAGATGTAAAGCAGAGCATGAGAAAGCTGGTTGCTGAGGAAAAGATGTATAGCATAGCATAAGCATGGTTGGTGCTGAGGGAAAGATGCAGAGCATGAGGAATCTGGATGTTGAGGGAAAGATGTATCGCAGAGCAGGTTGGCATGTGCGCGTTTAAGGAGTATGTCAGGTTAGCATCTGTGAGTGCTTTTTTTTTTGTATGTGCTGTGTGAGTTGTGGGGAGTACATCAGGTTGGCATGTGTGAGTGTTTTATTTTGTTAGTGCTGTGTGAGTTGTGGGGACTACGTCAGGTTGAAAAAAAAACAAAAAAACTCATCAGAACAAAATTTCACCAGCGAATTTAGGTTCATGGGGGGCCGGCTGCATCCTGCAAGTGCATTTGCTATTTTGACCTGAGTTGGCTGGTGGCTTTTTTTCTGGTGAGTTTTCGAGTACATCAGGTTGGCATGTTCTGGTAATGTTATGGTTAGGTTATGGTATATTCTGAAGCAGTCTTTCACACACAGTCCAGGTTTGTTGGGGCCATGTGGTGTCCCTTCTAATCCCTTTCCTATAGCACACTCAGAACCTTTTTTGTGTCCTCCCTGTCCTTGCTTTTAGAGGGACCTCACCCGGGAAATGTTGCCCTGGTACAACAAGACTACCTTCAGTTCCAGAAGTACTACGGCCTGCTGCCTCCTGATCTCCAAACATCAGGGCCTTGATCACTACCTCCTGAAACTGAAGGAAGATGTCGGTGAGGCCTGCACATCATGATAGCACACATGCATTGTACAGCGCCATCTGTAAGATGTGCACGGCCAGCTTCTTGTACCACACCTTAGCCTTTCGCATTGCACTGTAGGGCTGGAGGACTTGATCAGAGAGATCATCTTCCCTCATGTATTGGTTGTACCCCAGGGCAAAGTCCATGGAATCCATGGATTGTGGTCAAGAAAAAGACATCCGTCTTGTCCTTGAACATTACCACTAGCATGTTGTCGCTACACTGGGCTCTGCTCTCGCCCTTTCGGAGCAGCTGCCCAGTTAACCACATTGGGAGGCCCCTCTGGTTTCTGCGCACAGTACCGCATGCTGTGGTAGCTCCGGCAGAGAGGGACTTGAAGAGTGGGATGATGGTATAAAAGTTACCAACATACAGGTGATAACCCTTATCCATCAGTTGGTGCAGTAAATCCCACATGATTTTCCCACTCACCCCCAGAGCAAGTGGGCATTCCGGGGTTTTTTTTTTTTTATCATAAAGGTTTTTATTGAGTTTTCAGAAAAATACAAACTTCTCATACAACAACATCAAGAACAGGAGCATTGAGTAGCAAGAGGTGGAATAGCCTCGAGCCATTATCAGAATATCAATCTGGGACATTAAATACCCCTTACAACAACAACCTGAACATAGGAGCAGGGAGGGAGGGGGGAAAGAGAGGGGGTGGGGGAAGCAGCTCTACAAGACATTCTTAGGCATAATCAATTTATTTATGGTGTAGGTGTCGGTATCTGGGGGAGGGCCGTTGCATAAAGGGAAGTGGCCCACGGGTGCCATTGTTTAAGTCTCACCGTTCTCTTCTCTAGGTTGGGGGCCAAGTTGGTTTCGTATAGCCAGTGTAGGTTGATCCTCTCAATTAGATCTCTTTTTGTAGGGGGGCTCACCGACCTCCACTTGTATGCCACACAGTACCTGCCAGCTATGAGAATGTGAGAAATGATGTTTTTTAAAAGATCCGGGATCCCATCTAAGCCAATGTGTAGCACCGCTAAGGTTGGGTTTGGAGAAAGGCGGAGACTAGTAACCTCATGGATTAGATTGAACACCTCCTGCCAGAAGTTAGATAACTTAGGGCAAAACCACCACATATGACATAAGGTGCCCCTGTGGTTGCAGCCCCTCCAGCACAGTGGTGACACATGTGGGGAAAAAGAAGCCAGTTTAGTAGGGGAGTTGTACCACCTCAGATGAACCTTTTTTAATTGCTCTATATGATTGAGACAAGAAGAGAACTTGTGGATCCATTTTGAGGCCGCGAACCATTCTTGCGGCGGAAGCGGAGAAGCTAGATCTTTTTCCCATTTGAGCATATACGGCAATTGTTTGTCCGGTTGTGGGGAGTTTAGCATATTATGGATATATGAAAGGCCTTTGATTTTGCTATTTTGAAAGAATTTTTTAATTGAGGCGTGGTCAGCTGTCGTGGGAGCCGGGAGATGAGGAGCGGACTGAAGAAAGTGACGTATTTGAAAAAACTGGAATAGACTGTGTCGGGGAAGGTTAAATTTATCACACATTTCTGAGTACGGGAGTAGGACGCCTTCTCTATAGAGATCTGCTAGGGTGATTGGACCTCCACGTGTCCAGGCGGCAAGATTCAAGTTCGGAATGAAGGCTTCTAGCGATCTAAGGGGAATGCTGGGACCTAAAGCATGTGACACTGGCTTGCTCCACAAGGACCAAGCTTTCTTTAGAGCTGCTGTGGTGGGTAGAAGATCGCCGGGGGGCGAAGGGGTTAGGAGCAGGGAGTCTATGAATTGTTTAGGGGAGTGGACCTGTGCCCAGGTGTACTCAATCTGTAACCATCTTAAGTCTGAATCATTCCTCCACCAATCTCGAGCCGGTTCCAGGATAGCGGCTCTGTGGTATGTTAGAATATTAGGAATACCCATTCCTCCACCACTTAACGGGGCATGCATGCATCTCAGGGCTATTCTAGGTTTTTTCCCAGCCCATATAAATTTACTCATTAGCGAATGAATTTTGGTGAGATACCGTTGCGGAATTGTTAGGGGCAGGCACCGAAGTAAGTAGATAATTTTTGGGAGGCAGATCATTTTAAAGGTCTGCATTCTCGCCACCCAAGAGAGCGGGAGAAGAGAAAGGCGAGTAAGTTCTCTATCCAGTGAGGTGTGCAGGGTCAGCAGATTTTTCCGGATCACGGAGTGTAGCGGGGCCAGTATAATACCCAGGTAGGGGATACCCTCGTCTTCCCATTTGAAAGGGTAAAGATGAGAAAGAGTGGCTCTAGTTGAGGCGGGCAGGAAGAGCGGAAAAATTAAGGACTTGGTAATATTAAGCTTGTAATACGAGACTTGAGCGAAGGAGGACAGGATCTCCATTACGTGTTTTAGGGACACCTCTACATTAGTGAAGGATAAAATCACATCATCCGCATATAGACTGATCACATGGTTTGTACTCCCCACTCGAATCCCCGAGATCCGAGGGCATTCACGGATAGTCTGCGCCAGAGGCTCTATAGCAAGGGCATAGATGATAGGGGAGAGCGGACACCCCTGGCGTGTCCCATTGGATAATTCAAAACTCCGAGATATAAATCCGGATGCCAGAACTTTGGCGTTAGGGTTAGAGTATAGTGCCATTATGGCGGTAAGTATGGGGCCTTCAAATCCAAACTTGGCCAGTACAGATTTCAGATATCCCCAGTGCACCCTGTCAAACGCCTTCTCTGCGTCCAAGGACAGGAATACACTGGGGATTTTCCTCCCCTCAGCCACCGCAATCAGGTCCAGCATACGTCTCGTCCCATCTTTCGCCTGCCTCCCCGCCACAAACCCCACTTGATCCGGGGAAATCAGTGATGGAAGGACTTTATGTATTCTAGCTGAGATTATTTTGGCGTATAATTTTAAGTCGCAGTTTAGGAGGGATATTGGCCTGAAGTTTCCTGGTGATGTAGGGGGTTTTCCTGGCTTTGGCAGGGTAGTTATAATGGCCTCTAGATTATTTGGTGAAATATCTGCTGTGGTTCGCCAAGAGGAGAAAAGTCTCAGGAGGAAAGGAGACAGGGTTTCAGTGAATTGCCTATAATAGGAGTTAGTGAGGCCGTCTGGGCCTGGAGCTGAATTTCTTTTGGCTGTGATCACCGCCTGGCGAACCTCTTCCAGGGAGAAAGGGGAATTTAGTTGCTCTAGATCAGGGGTGGGGAACCTCCGGCCCGCGGGCCGTATACGGCCCGTGACGACTTTTTATGCGGCCCCCGGGCACATTCCCGGGGACCATTGTGCTTTGGTGGCAGCCGCGCTTTTCCCGGCTGCCGGCCCTTTAAATCCCACAGCCTGATGCCCTGTGGGTAGATGCTAGAATGTACGGGCTCTCTCCAGATCCTGACTTCCAGGACCTGACTGCAGCCCATACATTCTAGGCTTATCCCCGGCATGTGTGCTCTGGTGGGCGGGTAAGCAGCAAGCTGCGATAAAGTCACACAGAAGAGCTGCAGCAGGTTTACCAGCCTCCCGAAACTGTGCTGTGTGTGTGTGTGACTCTCCCTCCCCCTCACTGCGAGTACTCAACCCATCGCTGCCCCCCCCCCGCTCAGTGCTGTGTACACCCTCGTACTGTATGTACCCCCCAATGCTGTGTGTACCCCCTCGTGCTGTGTACCCCCTCGTGCTGTGTACCCCCTCGTGCTGTATGTACCCCCCAATGCTGTGTGTACCCCCTTGTGCTGTATGTACCCCCTAGTGCAGTGTGTACCCCCTAGTACAGTGTGTACCCCCTAGTACAGTGAGTACCCCCTAATGCTGTGTGTACCCCTTAATGCTGTGTGTACCCCTTAATGCTGTGTGTACCCCCTCATGCTGTGTACCCCCTCGTGCTGTGTACCCCCTCGTGCTGTGTACCCCCTCGTGCTGTGTGTACCCCCTCGTGC
This sequence comes from Anomaloglossus baeobatrachus, assembly GCF_048569485.1. NCBI lineage: Eukaryota > Metazoa > Chordata > Amphibia > Anura > Aromobatidae > Anomaloglossus > Anomaloglossus baeobatrachus. Next base: position 156,367,064 of record NC_134355.1, on the reverse strand, counting down.
TGTGTACCTCCTAGTACAGTGTGTACCCCCCAGTGCTGTGTACCCCCAGGTGCTGTGTGTACCCCCTAGTGCTGTGTGTACCCCCTAGTGCTGTGTACACCCCAGTGCTGTGTGTACCCCCTCGTGCTATGTGCCCCCTAGTGCAGTGTGTACCACCTAGTGCAGCGAGTACCCCCTAATGCTGTGTGTACCCCTTAATGCTGTGTGTACCCCTTAATGCTGTGTGTACCCCCTAATGCTGTGTACCCCTTAATGCTGTGTGTACCCCCTCGTGCTGTGTACCCCCTCGTGCTGTGTACCCCCTCGTGCTGTGTACCCCCTCGTGCTGTGTGTACCCCCTCATGCTGTGTACCTCCTAGTACAGTGTGTACCCCCCAGTGCTGTGTACCCCCAGGTGCTGTGTGTACCCCCTAGTGCTGTGTGTACCCCCTAATGCTGTGTACACCCCAGTGCTGTGTACCCCCTCAGCGTGGTGTAACCCCTCACTGCTGTCCGTGCCCCCCCTAGTGCTGTCTGTACCCCCTGGGTGATGTCTATGCCCCCCCACCAGTGCTGTCCGCACCACCTAATGCTGTCCATGCTGCCACCAGTGCTGTCCATGCCACGGTGAGTGCTGCCTGTGTCCCCCTTATGCTGTCCATGCTCCCCAGTGCTGTGTGCCACCCCTCAGTGCTCTTAACTCGCTACTGCTGTCTGTACCCTCCCACTGCTTTCTATGCTCCCCAGTCCGTGCTCTCCTATTGATGTCTATGTTCCCCCAGACCTGTCTGTCTCCCTAATGCTGCCACCCAGTGCAGTCCGTGCTGCCACCCAGTGCAGTGCGTGCTGCCACCCAGTGCAGTGCGTGCTGCCACCCAGTGCAGTGCGTGCTGCCACCCAGTGCTGTGCGTGTCCCCAGTCATGTCTGTGCCACCGCCAGGGCTGTCCATGCCCCCTACTGATGTATATGCCCCAGCCCCTCCTGTGATGTATATGCCCCAGCCCCTCCTGTGATGTATATGCCCCAGCTCCTCCTGTGATGTATATGCCCCAGCCCCTCCTGTGATGTATATGCCCCAGCCCCTCCTGTGATGTATATGCCCCAGCCCCTCCTGTGATGTATATGCCCCAGCCCCTCCTGTGATGTATATGCCCCAGCCCCTCCTGTGATGTATATGCCCCAGCCCCTCCTGTGATGTATATGCCCCAGCCCCTCCTGTGATGTATATGCCCCAGCCCCTCCTGTGATGTGTACTCCCAGTGTCTCCTGTAATTTATGCGCCCTGGCCCCTCCTGTGATGTGTATGCCCCCAGCATCTCCAGACAGAGACAAACCTGGAAAAGCAGCTGTGAGAAACAAGATGATCAATATCACCGAACATTACAATCGCACCAAAGAGAAGCAGCTCCGGCCACCACAATAGGGGTGAGTTAATCGTTTGACCAAATATAGCAGGGTTATTTTTCAGGTTGATAATGTTGTGCGGCCCCCAAAGGTTAGTAGGAAATTCCAAATGGCCCCCGGCAGTAAAAAGGTTCCCCACCCCTGCTCTAGATGTACTGTAGATAACCGAGGAAGATTAATATTGTTTAAGAAGGAATTAATTGCCGATTGGGTAGGCTTTGGGGCATTGGGGTCATTTTTAAGGTTGTAGAGAGACTGATAAAAATCAGCGAATGCATTGGCTATTTCCGTTGGGTTGCGTATTGTGGCATTAGAACCCGTCACGAGGTATTCAATTTTGTTTTGCATTTCTCGTTTTTTAACCCTCCTGGCTAGTAAGGCACCCGCCCTGTCACCCATCATATAGTACCGCTGTTTGAGGGATCTTAAATTTTTCTCATAGTCTACCATCAGCAATTGGCGGAGCTGTGTTCTTAGTTTCCTGAGTTCGTCAGATGTTGACATGTTTGGGGCAGATTTATTGTGGGCTTCTAAAAGCGCTATGTGGGACAGTAGAGCTTTGGAAGTTGCCTGACGCCTCCTTTTCTCCCTAGTGGCAATTTTGATGAATGACCCCCTAATAAAGGCCTTGTGTGCAGACCATAGCGTTTCCTCTGTCACCTCCTTGTTGTCATTAAATTTAAAAAACTCTGCGAGGTTGGCCTGCAACTCCTCAGAGAGTTGTCTACAGGCCAGGAGGGAGTCATTCATGCGCCACCGGGTAAAAACGGGCGTGCGGCTTTGCTCCTGGACTGTCAGGTATATGGGGGCATGGTCCGACCAAGCTATAAGTCCAATTTTTGAATCTGAGCAATCCAAAATAAGTGAGCTTTCAACCAGAAAGTAGTCCAATCTGCTGTATGAGGTGAACCGAGGTGAGAAGAATGTGTAGTCCCTCTCATTTGCATGTTGGTATCTCCATATATCATGCAGATGCCTTTCTGAAATTATTGTGCTCATTTCCTTCCTCTTTACAGCAGTATTGGAGCAATCCAGAGTGCTGGACATTAACATGTTAAAATCCCCGCAGATTATTTGCTTACCCTCTGTAACGGATGAAAGCTTGGAAAGAAACCTCCGCAGAAAGCTGATCTGACCAGAGTTGGGGGCGTAAAGGGTTGCAATAGTATACTTAGATCCATTTATGGAGCAATTAATAATGGCGTATCTACCTTCAGGGTCTAAATGTTGGGAATGTAGTGTGAACGCAACAGTATTTTTTACACAAATGAATACTCCAGCCTTTTTTTTTTTCCCACAAGCCAGCAGTATGAAAGGAAATTTAGCATTATTTAACTTGTGCGAGTCCCCCTGGAGGAGATGAGACTCTTGACCACAAATCACGTCACATTTGGATTTAACCACTTCCCGCCAAAACATGGATCTCTTGGCCGGCGAGTTCAGGCCCCTAACATTTATAGACATACAGTTCAATACCATTGTACATGAAAAAAAGTCTCTTGCCTAGAGCTGCGGGGGGAGAAAGGAAGGTTAGGCAGGAAAGAGGTAACACTGACAACATTAACATCACTAACATTACTGATGTAGGGAGCATCAGTCCACATAGAAAAAAGCCCAAAAAGGGGGCCTGCGGTATGGTGGAAATGTACCGCCATGGGGGCTCAGGGTCCTGGTTGAACAGAACCAGCGGACCTTAAAAGTAGCAACTAAAGCGGGCTTTACACGCTACGACATCGCTAATGCGGAGTCGTTGGGGTCACGGAATTCGTGACGCACATCCGGCCGCATTAGCGATGCCGTTGCGTGTGACATCGATTAGCGATTTTGCATCGTTGCAAAACAGTGAAAAATCGCTAATCGGCGACACGGGGGTCCATTCCCAATTATCGTTACTTCAGCAGTAACGAGGTTGTTCCTCGTTCCTGCGGCATCACACATCGCTGCGTGTGACGCCGCAGGAGCGAGGAACGTCTCCCTACCTGCCTCCCGGCCGCTATGCGGAAGGAAGGAGGTGGGCGGGATGTTACGTCCCGCTCATCTCCGCCCCTCCGCTGCGATTGGGCGGCGGTTCAGTGACGTCGCTGTGACGCCGCACGGACCGCCCCCTTAGAAAGGAGGCGGTTCGCCGGTCACAGCGACGTCGCCGGACAGGTAAGTATGTGTGATGGCTCTGGGCGATGTTGTGCGCCACGGGCAGCGATATGCCCGTGTCGCGCAACAGATGGGGGCGGGTACGCACACTAGCGATATCGGGACCGATATCGCAGTGTGTAAAGTAGCCTTTAGTCTCAGCCGCGACTCAGACATATCACATAACTCACGCGACGGACCAATCTTCATTCACTTTATCCCTTTGGGATGATCCTGTGGCTCTTGGAGATCTGGACGGGAGATTTGCCATGTTCCATGAGGATAGGAGCTTTGCCAACTGTTGTGGGGAATGGCAGACGTGGGTGTTTCCTGCACGGAAAAGCAGGATCTTTACAGGGAAACCCCATCTATAGGATATAGCTTCATCCCTGAGAATTTTGGTATAAGGGGCAAATTCCCTCCTTTTTGCCAGGGTTCCTGCAGACAGATCCGGAAAAATGGACAGGTGCCGGAATTGCTCAGACAGAGGCGGCCTCCTTCTCAGGGCTCGCAGCAGGGCTTCTTTGGTCTTGTAAAAGTGCAGGCGAGCCAAAGTGTCCCGGGGGGCATCAGCACTGAGGGATTTAGGCTTAGGGACTCTGTGTATTCTGTCCACCAGGAAATCAGTTGCAGACAGGTCTGGGAGCAGCTCCTGCAGCAAGGAGCCTAGAAAGCTCTGCAGCCCCTTGTCTGGTATGGCCTCTGGAATTCCTCTGATTCTTATGTTGTTTCTGCGGGACCTGTCCTCTAAATCCAAGACCTTGGTATGGAGCTTTTGCACTTGTTCCTCCAGTGCTGCATTAGCATCAATGAGGCTATTGTGTGACTTTGTCAGCTCCTGCATTTTAGTTTCAATGTGTGCTGTGCGACTGCCTATGGCTGTGATATCTCCCCTCAGCTCAGCCACCATATCCTTCCAATCCTGCTGCAGTGATGAGCGGAGGGCACTGAGCAGTTTCTGCATGGTACCTTTGGTAAGCGGTATATCTGCAGCGTCTGTGTCCAAGTCTGGGCCTGCTGTGGATCCCCTCCTGGATGAGCGTGAGGAAGCTGTGGAGGAGGATGCTGCTGCCATTTTCCCTCGTCCCGTGCTGGAGAAGAAGTCTGTAACTTTCGCCGGGGACGGCTTCTTCTGGGACTTTCTCCTTGGCATGCCACGTTCCTGGGTACCTCCGCAGCACTTTCCCCCCGTGTGCAGAGAGATTGGTGCCACTGGTGAGCCGCAGTGAGCCGGTTAGGAGTCGAGGTGGCTGGAGCTCAGCAGCTAGGTGACCGGTGCCATTAGCAAGCAGGCCACGCCCCCATTCCGGGGGTTTGAACTGGGTGTCTTTCCTTTTGTAAACTCTAAAGCTGTGGGTGTACTCTGAGGTACTTTCGCAGTTTGTAGAGTTTGATCGCGTACCTGGCCCTCTTGTTGGCCAGGTACTGATAGAATCCCAGCCTCCTCTTAAAGAGGATGCGTGTTTCATCCACATAGATTTCCCTTTGGGGAATGCACACTTCAGCAAACTTGTTACTGAAGTGATCGATGACTGGACAAATTTTGAAAGGTTGTTCAAAATTTGGGTCATCTTGGGGAAGGAAGATACTCCAAATTGTCCCTGAAATGGAAAACTGTATGAATGGCCTCAAAACGCTTACGGATCATCACCATGCGAAATACTGGAGTGTTATATAAAATATCTACACTCCATTATTGGCAGATTTCAGGCTTCTTCACCAACCTCATGTGAAGAACTAGACCCCAATACTTCATAATTTCCACTGCGTCAATGGGAGACCAGTCAGAAAATGATGAAGCAGGCTTTTGAGCAAAAAAAAAACATTCCGCGTACAAATTGGTTTGCACCACCATGAAACTTACAAACTGGTCAGAGAAAAAGACTTTCAAAAAGTCTAATTCTGTGAGGTTGGCAGTCTCATTTTGGATTCCTGATTGGGGAATAAAATCAGGAATCCGTGGTGCAAAGTATGCAGGGGCCGGTGACCAGAGGGGCTCACTAGTGCTAGGCTGGGGGGTACAAGCAGTAGTGCTGTAGTGCTGGGTTGGAGATTAGTAACTCTAGTGCTGGGTTGGGGGTTAGTAGCACTAGTGCTGGGTTGGGGTTCACTTACCCTTGGCTGTTGCTGGCTTCTTCTCCTGCAGCTTCTCCATGGTGTTTCTTGAATCCTGGAGGAGGAAGAGTGGGGGGATTATAGAAATGCTAGTGTGACGCCCTGGCAAAACCAGGTTGTCACAGGAGACTGCTTCCATCTTCAAGATGCAGGATCCCCTCCTCCTTGTCCTACCAACACCACCACACACACAGGTACAAACACCAGCCACAAAGCCTAGTCAACCCCCAGGACAATAGGGATACACCAGTGGACGGGGCCAGGAAGATGGTGACGCCCACCTAGGGGTCCTGAGGTGTCAGGGGAGGGAACAAGTGAGTCTGAGTCAGACAGAGAAGCAGAAAGAGTCTAGCAGAGGAAGTGAGAGGAGTGAAGTGGTAGTCGGGGATTGTAGCTCCTGGACTATCGGACTACCTGAGCTGATTAGGTGGTAGACGGCAGAGCAGGGCCACAGGCGACGGAGATCCGGTCGCGGGAGACCTTAAGTGGACTGGGGCAGGGTTGTAGCCCGCCGGTGCCGACAGCGGGAATTCGGTCCTGAGGCCGTGCACAGTCGGGGTGCCTGCACCCTAGGGCGAGCACAGCTTCAAGCCCCTTGTCAATTAGCCAGCAGGGGACAAGATTCCACGTCTTGTCCCACCAGTGAGCCCAGATAGAGCGAGCTGGAAGCCCAACGTGGGGGATAGGGCGTCTGCAAGTGCCTGCAAAAATCCCACGGACTAGTTAACACACAAGACAAAAACACAAAAGTCATGTAATGCCAAAAAAGTGGGTGTAATTTTATTATTATAATTATGTGCAACCAGCAAAAAAAGAAGAAGATAAAAGCATAAGGGATGTGAAACACATAAGCAGTTATGGATTTTTTTCATGATACAGAAAAAAACCTCAGGATCCAGGATACGCTGGTCCTAAAGGGACTTAATGAAACAATGAGCTTTGCCCCGTTCCTCTGACATTTTTGATTTTACATTTCATCATCACTGGGGGGATTTTATATCCATCCTAGGGTTTGTGTGTGTTTTTGTCTTTATTTATTTTTGTTTTTATTACTATTTTATTGCTGTGCTTTCTGTTGTGAATGTTAGTTATGTCTTGGCTGCTGGGAGACTCCCTCTGGTGGCCAGGAAAGGTTTGGACAGAGACCAGGTGTGTTGTGCAGTGGGTGTTTCCTTTGCTAACTCTCTGCTTATTTAAGTCCTGGTCTGATTGCAGGCTGTTGCCGGATGTCAGTTGTTCTTTGTATCTCTAGCCTGCTTAATCCTGCTCTACACCACATCTACTCCAGATAAGTGCTTGCTCTTTATTTATTGTCTGGTTCTTTGCTTATCTGGGTTTGTCATTTGTTGTGGTTGGTTTCAGTTTATTTCCTTCCAGGGATTTTCCCCCCCAGTGGATTGTTGAGGAACTCCCTGCAGTTCTGTGTGGAGTATAGCTCCTTTGGGTCCATGTGTTTGTAGCTTGTTGAATTTGTTATAATTCTTGTTTTCTGCTCATTGGTATGACAAGGGCACCTGGTATAGGACGGAGTTCAGATCGAGCGATCTGAGGACCTTTTTGTACTATGAGGAAGTTGGTATTTTGCAGGGTTTTTCTCTGGCAACCATCAGTCCCTTTCCTGTCCTTTCCTATTTTAGTCAGCGGGGGCCTCACCTTTTGCTAATCCTGTCATCTACCTGTGTATTGTGTTTTTCCTATATCACCGCAGTCTTTGAATGTGGGGGGCTTGCTATTCTTGTCTATTTTCTGAGGCAGAGAGTTATTCATCTTTCCTACCTTTAGGATAGTTAGTTCTCCGGCTGGGTTCGCGGTGCACAGGATGTTAGTTCACTCCTCCACTACTTCTAGTTGTGTTGGTTAGTAAGGGGATGGCAGCCAGATTAGTTGCCAATGCTCTTGTCACCTTTTTGCCAATGATTTGTGGTGGTCTTCCATGGTTCCGGATCATAACAGCTTTCCCTTTCTCTCTCTCATTACTTGCCATGTTAGGGTTTTATTCTGTATCATGAAAAAATCCATACATTTAGTTTTTGCGCCCAGCTTTGTAATCTACATGCTTTTTATGTATATTTCCAGCATTCTGTCTACTTGGACTGTTGCCCCTCTTCTTTTTTTGAAACTGGATTTTCACCTCCTCCGGACATATTGTACCATGACAACAATCAAGCCAGTCTCCGGATTTGGTTTCTATATCCATGTTATATTTATAATGCCTCTATGTCTGTAATTTATATTGTTAAGAATTTCTTTACCTCATTTTGTAGTGAGTCACAGTCCAGCCCCTGTGTTTACATCTCCCATGCTCACACACCTCTGCACGCGCAGCACGCCTGTGTCCTCCTGTTGGTGGCGCGCCCGCCGTCGCAACTGCGGCTGCACTCTCGCGGGGGTGGGATGACGCGTCCCTGCTCCCGTGCGTGTGCATTGCCGCTTGAAGGCTGGCCCGCCCCCACCAGGACGCCGCTGACGCGTGTGCGCGTCATCTGAGGAAGTGACAGATGCGGAAATTAGCGGGCACACTACAATAAAAAAAAACCTCGACACAACGAGCATGGCGCTGCCTTCTCCCTCCCTGAGGAAGCCGAATTTGGGCACCTTATCCCAAAGAGGCGAACTGTACGTTGGTGGGGTATGGGGGAGCTCTTTTCTCTCATACTCAGGACTATGCACTGGCCACTTTAGATGCACTGGCCACTTTATCTTTGCTATAACAACTATTACACTTAGTGATTTGACCTGATTCTAGCTGTTTATTGGGGGTGTCTGGATGGGCTTATTTATATGCATTCATTATACTGTATATGCACTTGCACTTTTTTGCCCTTGATAATTCGTTCCGACATTACCCCGCATATTATGCTTATGTAATTGGTCACTTCATAACATTATCTGTATGACTGTCCTGCTTATGTGTTTCACATCCCTTATGCTTTTATCTTCTTTTTTGCTGGTTGCACATAATAATTATAATAATAAAATTACACCCGCTTTTTTGGCATTACATGACTCTTGTTCTCTCATTTTAAAATGTCTCTTTGAGTCTGTGCAATGGTCTTACTGACCAACTTGGGCTAAGCCATGCCCAGTATAACTTTCTATACTGCTGTATGGGGATCCCTATATTTAACAAAAACACAAAAGTGCAGGAATAAGGGCACCTGTCCTGTCAACCGGTGTGCGGGACCCGAGCACACCCCTCCGGAGGCTACCGGTATCCGGCACTTGGTTTACTACTTGGACTTTGTGTGGTTTATTCAACAACAGTGAGTACACCGGTGTCATCCGGTCCAGCCTGCAGACGGCGCTTCAGCACTGCACTCCACCTACACCTGGGCCCCGGGACAACACTTCCCCTACCCGTGGAGGGGATACCATCCTGCTGCCTCGCTCCATAAGCCCCGGGCGTCCCATACAAAGGCAGCGGCGGTGTTACCAACCATCACCGCAACCCACGGGTGGCGTCACTGACAAACTCTTCCCCTGTAAATACCCCCTTTATTACGTTGTGGGCGACGGGCTGCTGCAAGAGCCCCGGATCCGGCTGCCACTCGAACCACAGCCACGCTCCCGGATCCGAGCATCTCGAGTAGCTCCCTCCTGGCCGTGGCCTGCACCCCTGCTCACGAGAAACGTTGGCGTTGTGAACAGGATACTTACCCCATCCACTAACCTGGGTGAAGTGCGCCTTTTTCTGGACTGTCAACCCGTGAAACGCTGACATTTTTGGACTGCTGACATCTTGCCTGCCATTTAAGCGCCAAAAACAACAATCTCACCTTCTTCATCCCCAAAAAGAGCGCGAGTCTGAAGCTCCACCCACCTCCAGTGAACGTAGCCGGTGATTGCTGCCTTGGAGGAGCGGGTAAGCAGTGACCCACACCTCTATGTTTCCCAAGAACTGGCCTCCCCGGCTGAGGGGTCCGGTCTGCTCCCGTCCGCCACGCCGCCTCCCTCGTCACCCGTGTCTGCAGCCAACGCCCTGACCGACCCGCTGCCTCAGTCCGTGGCAGCGGAGCCCGTACCATCTGCGGGGAAGGACCCAGTTGCTGGGCCCTCCGGCCTTACCGACACTATCGCCCCGACACCGTTGACGACATTTCACCCGACCCCGAGCCAGGCCGCACCGCATGTGACGTACGTCCCGGCCCCGAGCCTGGCTGCACCGGTGATGACGTCGGCCCCGGCTATCCACCCGGCCGCTACGGAGGCGGCACCTGTTCCTATCTATACCCCAACTGCAGCACCAACAGCTCCCAAGCACCACAACCCGGCTGAGGAGCAGCCGGTGTGTTCCTGCAGGGAAGCGCAGCAGGCCACCGATCGTTGGGGCCCACGGCAGTATGAGAGGCCGGTCGTAGCCGGCACCGAGGGCATCCGAGTGGGTCTGGCTCCTGCGCAGGAGGAGGAGCATGGAAACCGTGCCCCTTACTGGGAGCAGCAGCAGCAACAGCTCCGCAAAGAGATAGCTGCTCAAGAGAAGAAAAGGGCGGATGTGGTTGCCCGAACCTACCAGGAGAAGGATTGTCTCCAGAAGGCTACTTTCCGGGTCAGGGGCCTGACGTACCAAGGACAGGTCCGCCATTTTGACCCCCAAAAAGGGTGGGGGTTCATCTACGAGCCAGGACTGGAAGCTGAGATATTTGTGTCCCGTAGGGATGTAGCCCCTCATCTACCGACCGGCCATCCAGACAGGAATCTGGAACCCGGAGATATAGTCGACTACACCAGGCATTGTGGAGAGCGAGGGTGGTTTGCCCTGGATGTCAAGAAGTGAGTAGTGGTCAATGAAGAGCCATGCCTCTCCTCCCACTGTCATTTGTATGAAAAGAAGGGGTAATAGGTAGCAGAACCCGGCTACCCCCCTTTCCCAGTTAACCCAGCTTTTCCCTGTTGTTATGGACCATGGCCTCAGGACTGGCAGAGGCCGCCCAAAAACTTTCTTGGGTTATTGTATGTACTCCACATTTGCCTTCTTGTTTTCCCCACCACCAGAACTGTAACATCCGCTGGAGAGGATTGGTTGGAAGAAGAGCCTGCGGTAGAGTCGGCTGAGGCCCAGTCACTAACAAAACCGGTGGCTAACCTCAAGGCCAGAAGGTTCCGGGACTGTGGAACTCTTTGGGGTGGACTGGTGGGGAAGGGACTTCTATCCTGTCACCAAGGACACTGTAAGAAACTCGGGGTGGTGTGACATCAGATTTAGCGGTGGCACCAGGGGTTCAGGTGTTTTGGGTGGCGGGTTGAAAGGAGAAGAAAAATTCATGCAACGTTTAAGAAAAGTGCCTCCCTGTAAAGGGAAGAAATGTTTTATTGCTCTAATGTTTACATGTTATGCTTTTACCCTTTTTCTACGTTTACAGTTCCAGAAAAATAAATACCGGTGCCGGAAAGCCCGAGGACGGGCTGTGGTTTACCAAGGGGGAGTGTGACACGCTGGCAAGACCAGGTTGTCACAGGAGACTGCATCCATCTTCAAGATGCAGGATCCCCTCCTCCTTGTCCTACCAACACCACCCCACACACAGGTACAAACACAAGCCACAAAGCCTAGTCACCCCCCCAGGACAATAGGGACACACCAGTGGACGGGGCCAGGCAGATGGTGATGCCCACCTATGGGTCCTGAGGTGTCAGGGGAGGAAACAAGTGAGTCTGAGTCAGACAGAGAAGCAGAAAGAGTCTAGCAGTGGAAGTGAGAGGAGTGAAGTGGTAGTCGGGGGTTGTAGCTCCCAGGCTATCGGACTACCTGAGCTGACTAGGTGGCAGACAGCAGAGCAGGGCCATAGGCGACGGAGATCCGGTCGCGGGAGACCTTAAGTGGACTGGGGTAGGGTTGTAGCCCGCCGGTGCCGACAGTGGGAATCTGGTCCAGAGGTCGTGCACAGTCGGGGTGCCTGCACCCTAGGGCGAGGACAGCTTCAAGCCCCTTGTCAATTAGCCAGCAAGGAACAAGATTCCACGTCTTGTCCCACCAGTGAGCCCAGATAGAGCGAGACGGAAGCCCAACACAGGGGATAGGGCGTCTACAAGTGCCTGCAAAAATCCCAAGGGTCAGATCTCACAGGCAACAGCTCCCACAGCAAAGACACCGGGAGCGGACTTTTCCCGTTTCATGAGGACTAGTCAACACACAAGACAAAAACACAAAAGTTCAGGAGGAAGGGCCCCTGTCCTGTCAACCGGTGTGCGGGACCCGAGCACACCCCTCCGGAGGCTACCGGTATCCGGCACTTGGTTTACTACTTGGACTTTGTGTGGTTTATTCAACAACAACAACAACAACAGTGAGTACACCGGTGTCATCCGGTCCAGCCTGCAGATGGCGCCCAAGGCACTCCACCTACACCTAGGCCCTTTTCATAGAAAAGTAGAAAAAAATCTAGAAAGAAAGAGAAAAAAAAAGATTAAAATTTGGTAACATAAAAAAACTTATAAAGTAAACTTATAAGTAAACAGATGTCAGTAAATTTAAAAAAAAAAAAATAGTACTGAGCTCTGGCAGCTGGCCCTAACCCTGACTATACTCAGTAAAAAATACTGTAGATGACGACGATTACTATGGTATATTTTTACTGTCTTTACTCTAGGCCTAATAACTACATTTTGTATTTGATTCTTATTTTACTCTAAAACAAAACAAAAAAAAACCAAACGACTAGATGCCGATCAGCCGCAGCAGGACGCACGCACGGATGAAGTGCAAAAAGGGATGGAGAAGACGGAAAAAACGAAAAAATCCTGCCCAACATCGAACAGATGCCAATAAGTGATATGGATCACTGATCAGCGCTCAGAATGGCGCTGTATCCAACTCTTCCAGCTGCCCTGATGCCGGGTGGCTCGCTGGGTAATAATGGGGTTAGGGTTAGCTGTATATTATCAGCTGGCCCTAAGCCCGAAATTCATGGTGTCACGCCAATATTAGACATGGCCACCATGAATTTCTAATGAAGATAAAAAAAAACACAACACACAGAAAAATATTTTTATTAGAAATAAAACAGAACACAATTAGTGACTCCATCTTTATTGAAATAAAGTACCCCCCCACCTCCGCAGTAATCCTGGGTCAAGGTTCCCGCGCCGTCCAATCCGGATCCAATATCATCTGATCGGTTTGCTGGAAGGCAAAGCGATCAAATGATGTGTCAGGCTCAAGGACGTGAATCACGTCACACATCAGCTGATTGTATAAAAGCCGTTTATACAATCAGCTGATGCATCAGTGCAAAAAAACCCCCAAAAAACTCACTTATGTGCAGACTCCCGTCCGATAGCTGCAGGAGCTGCCAGTAATCAGATGATGAAGTCTCCTGACGGCATCAGCTGATAGTTTAAGCCGGGCGGGCGGTAAAAAGCCGGCGTCACCGCGAGACTTACGATCAGCTGATGCGTCAGGTGCCGCATCATGTGACCACATCAGGTGATCACCGCCAGGTCCTGCAGCCATCGGACGTGCTGCCCGGGAGTCGGCACACAGCCGGAGCGGGGGTGGCGGTACCGGGAGAGGAGCTGGGAGCGGACATGGCACCAGGAGTCTGCCGACAGGTGAGTATGACTGTTTTGTACTGTTCACTTTTGATTTTGCAGCTGCTTCCATCTCCCGCCCGGACATGGCGCCGCACGGCAGCGGACATGGCACCGGACGGGAGGTGGAAGCAGCGGTGGGGGTACCAGGAGGATTCACGCTTCTGTGTTTACCAACAGAAGGAATCCTCTTCCTGTACATGTCACTTTACTACCCACCCCTTCCGTTTATAGCTGCGTTTTTAGTCATGGAAACGCACTAAAACGCAGCTATATTTGCAATTTGCGTTTATCATTGTGTTTTTGAATATCTTATTGAACTCAATGGGTGGAAAACGCAGTGAAAAACGCAAAAATAATTGACATGCTGCGTTTTTGTGGGCACCACAAAAATGCAGCTAAAAAAAACCGCTGTGTGCAGACAGCAAAAATGAAAATCATAGGCTTTGCTGGGGAAGCAAAGTCATGCAGTTTTCTGAGCAAAAACGCACCCGGAAAACGCGCAAAAACTCCACAAAAAATGCAGTGTGTGAGCTTACCCTAAATGTCCTGCTGTCCCCGGAAGTGAGGGCACCCGGCAGCGCATGTGCAGTGAGACATGGTCACGTCACTGCTGTTCCCTATTTCTGCTGCTGTGAGGTTGAGATGTACTCGTCTGCGCATGTGCGGCATAACACAGTTGCGTCCACGTTGAGTGTGGCAATGTCCGTTCCAGGAAGTGGGGATTCATAATGCAGACCATGCGCAGATGATGATAATCCGTCACCTTGCCTTTCTGGAATGAATACATTTCTCATGCAACAGCATTGGAGTGTTCAGTAGCTAGAATTAAAACATGGCACAGGCTGCATGGTGTGTGAATGTGTAAGTAGATACTGGATGAAAACATGAAGTATAAATTCTGTGTACAATTATATTACAATAAGTAAATGGGTGGGAAATGGTGTAGATATGCTATGGGAAGGACCACTGTCTTACCGTGCGTGCTCAGGGGAAGGAAGGAAAGGATTTGGTGGGATTTCAGGATGGGATTTGGGAATTCAGGTGCAGACATCACGATACCTAATAAAATAAAGAGACTCATGTTATCCAATCTATTTCCCTTTTAAAACCTCTTGCTGTTAAGGTTTATAGCGTAAAAATCCAGTAACATTCTTGTTCCTTGAGCCGTCGGACATGATTCTCTCCTCTCCTAGATCTTGTGACCTGTTCAAGAATCTGAAACCTCAGTTGGGCTACGTTTAGAGTTGAGCGAATACCTAATTATTCGTACTCGCTATACTCATAACGAGTACGGTCTAATTCTCTAGTATTCATTCCCAATAGCGTGTGCAGTGCAAGTCAATGGGTAAAAACTCGCAAAGTAACGAGTAACCCGTATGACGTACTTTTCGTACGAATAGCGAAAAGTGCGGAATTCAGGATACTTGTTCCATGGCGAGTATTCCCCATTGACTTGCATTGCACATACTATTCAGAACGAATACGCAAATAGTAGTTAGGTACTCGCTCAACTCTAGCTACATTATGTCTTGCTTGGCAAAAGTGATGTGGAAAAGGGAGCCAGGTTTTGTTACATCTGATTGTGGATTTTTGGCTCGCAATGCAGTCTCTTACATGCTGGGTGGTCGCCCCAACATATAAGGCTATGTGCGCACTTTGCGTCGAGTTACTTGCAGTTGTAAACGCATCCTTTGGCAGAAATTGTCTTTATTAAATTTAGTTTTGACCAGAAAAACGTTAAAAATACGCATGCGTTTTTACCGCGTTTTACATCCTTTTTCCTTGCTTAAAGTCAGATGTGTTTTGAATACAAATACACTGCTAAATAAAGTTTAAACATTCAAACACTATGAAAAAAAATCGGAATAAAATGATAACAAATATCATGAGTGGGGGCGGGGCGATGTAGCCGACCAGAGAGGACGCATGGGAAGAGAGCTCCTATAATCCTGATCTTATCCTGGCCATTTACACCCGGTTACCTGACCCATTTACTCACTGACCTGCTGCTGTGACAGGAGACACCATCTGGAGGCTGGCGATTTCCACTGGAGCTATTCCCTGACTCTCGCACGGCGTTGCTGGATCTCTTGAGGCTGGAGAGTGTGGAGCAGCAGCCATCTTCCCTACAGCCTGCATTTTCACAGTGAGCAGCAGGGCATGACTCCAGAGAGCAGTGAGGAGTGACAGATTTATGGCCAGAGGTGAAGACCCGGGAGCGTGAGCACAGGGAGTTAATCCCTTAGCTGTGTAACTGGCAGTCAGTGTGCAGCACATTAAGAGGCCGGTGGCTGTGTGGGAGACTTTAACCCATAGAGTGCTGGAGGGTCTGGAGTGTGTGCCTTGCAAAACAGGCCCTGCAGATTCTTCCTGACACATGAAAACAAATATGTGGCACATATTGAAGTCCCCACGCTGCGCAGGCCTGCATAATCCTGATAAATACACCCTGAGTGCTGTGCTGCCCTGGGACTCCCTTCATTCTTATTATCCACCATATAAGTGGCTGTTTTCCGGCTCTCTGGACGTGTTGAGGAAGTGGAGACAGACATATTACTAAATATACATTATAAAGGCACAGATTCAGACGCACGGGGGCACGATAAGAGAGGGGTGCAGAATCAGCAAATCCCCAGTGTATCAATATGAGTCCCCCTAAACAAAGTGGAGCTATTGACAAACTTAAGGAGTTCGCAAGGGGTGGTCAGGCAGATGCCCCTAAAGCCAAGAGAAATGCCACCCCAAAAGGTCAGGCACTATTGGATGATGGGTCAGAGGATAAAGATGATTTAACCCTGAGGCAGGTGTATGAACAGCTTCTACAAGCAATTTCTACAAGCAACAGCTCCCTCACAGGGAAAATTGAGTAGGTACATTCAGAGGTGGGCCTCCTGTGTCAGGACATGCAATCCTTGAGGGCCCGAACAGCGGAAGTTGACACGCGAGTGTCTGAACTTGAGGATCAAACTGTAACACTCAAAACAAAAATGACCACAATGGTCGGATCGGTAAATGCATGGCGCCAGAAATCAGACGATCTGGAGAACCGCATGCGTCGAAACAATATACGAATCATAGGACTGCCAGAGCGCTCGGAAGGTCAGCATCCGGAACAATTCCTGGAGGAGTGGCTGAAATGTAATCTCGGAGATGAGTTCTCCTCGACATTTGCGGTGGAGAGGGCGCACAGAGTTCCAACGAGGCCTCCTATTCCAGGCGCGCCACCACGTCCCTTTTTAGCAAGGATGCTCAACTACAGAGATAAAGACACAGCACTCCGTCTGGCCCGACAGAAGAGCCCACTCAAGTTCAATAATGCTGCGCTCTCGATCTTTCCGGACTTTTCGGTGGACCTCCAGAAACAGAGGGCCCACTTCATGGAGGTGAAGAAGAAATTAAGGGAGCGGAACATCATCTACTCTATGCTGTACCCTGCCCGGCTCTGCATAGTGCATGAAGGGTCGCCTCTGTTTTTTACTACACCTGCTGAGGCTGAGGACTGGCTACAGGTACACCCGAAACCTAAGGGGCAGAAGCAATGAGATTACTTTCCTAGGTGACATTTTCTGTGCCCCCTGGCAACCCTCTTCTTCCATTGTTGCTTGAAGCCCCCTTTGGAGACAGATGGGACTTCCCCGTGCCTCAAGTGATGGAGGAATTGGCCAGGAATTGGTTCTTGTGAAATGGGAGCCCTATCTTGTGCACCCTTATACCACCTATACCAGGACACTGTATTCAGTGGTGGTATCCCCATTGATGTTTGAAATGTTTTACAGGACTTATCGGAAAGGTCCTGAAGTTCAATACTGGTTCTATATGTTTACAGCTGCAATTGCATTAACTTTATTTCTTTGCAGGGACAGGCTTATTACTGTTGGAGGGTTAACCACACTTAATTGCAGGGTAGAAAGCGTCTTATACCTGGGATCCTGGTTCTAAAAAAAGATGTATGTAATATGGGGTCAGAGCTAATATTTATGACCTGGAATGTCAGAGGCCTTAAATCGCCCAAAAAACGTATTAAGGTATTCTCCCAAATTAAGCAAGTCAAGGCCCAACTGGTGGTACTGGTAGAGACTCACCTCACACGGGACACAGCCAGACTAGTAAACAAAGCGTGGGTACAATGGTCGGCACATGCGTTCCACACCAGCTACTCCAGGGGTGTCTCTCTATTGGTCCATAGACATATCCATTGGGAAGTGAAGGTGGTGAGGCGTGACCCGGAGGGGCGATTTGTGTTTATGTATGCGTCTATAAACTCTAGAGATTATGTACTATTATGTATTTACAACCCCCCGCCAGCTCGCATCTCCATTCTTAAACAAGCACTGAGCTTTGCCCTCAATTATCCAGATGCGTATGTGTTATGTATGGGGGATTTTAATCTTGTGATGAATGAGGAGCAGGACAGGTTTCGGATGGATGGAGGGGGACAACATTCGGCCACACACTTGATTGATTTGCAGCAATGCGCGGAGGGAGGTGGGTGGATTGACCTTTGGCGACTCTGGCATCCTAACACCCGAGAATATACATGTTATTCTTCCACTAGACGCACGCTGTCCCGACTGGATTATATTTTTGGGTCGAGCAATATCGCAACCTGGGTGGATGACGTGGTACACGGGGTCAGGGGCATATCAGATCACAGCCCAGTGATTTTTACTATGAAGACTAACCAAGGTGTTGGTAAACCCTTTTGGAGGTTAAACCCCTTTTGGCTGAAACTAATAGATCAAAGTGATAGAACTCTGACCCAAATAGAGGATTTCCTGGAAGCCCACCCTAAACCCTGGAATATTAACTTGGTGTAGGACACTCTTAAAGCCTACCTTAGAGGGTGTTTGTCTTCAACCATAACATATCTTAAAAGAGTGACTAAAACTGAGGATGATATAGTAAAGGGGAGACTTAGGGACTCAGAGGCAATATATATATATATATATATATATATATATATATATATCGGCCCCAACCGATGGAAATGGGGTGGCCTGGATGCAATTATATAGGTTATATATGCAGCACTCTGAGACCAAGTCCAAACGCAAATTGTTCTTTACCCGACAATCATATTTTGAGCTTGGAAATCAATCCAGTAAATTATTGGCTTATATGGTTAGGCAACACAACACTTCAAATACAATATTGGGTATACGGAGGATGGATGGCTCAATAGCTACACCTCCTGAAGATATTTTAGAGTGCTTTTGTGAATACTATAAAACACTATACACTTCTAGAAATCCTCATGGAGTTCAAAGTTGCGTGACATATTTGTCGGATTTGGAGTTTCCCACTTTGAGTGGATCACAACGGGAGTCTCTGGAGGCGGACATCACACTGGATGAAGTGATTACTGCCATCTCGGATATGGCTAGGGGGAAATCTCTGGGTCCAGATGGCCTTCCCATAGAATTCTATAATAAATATTGTGACGTATTGGCCCCGATTCTTTTAGAAGTTTTCTCACATTTTTCAGCAAGCGACTCTCTACCTGCCTCCTTTATAGGAAGCACATATAGTCGTGCTGCGGAAGGAGGGTAAAGACCCACTAGACTGCGGTTCATACCGTCCTATATCCCTAGTTAATGTGGATTACAAGATCTTTACCAAAATACTGGCGTCCATGCTTAATTCAGTCATATTGAGTATAGTTCACCCAGGTCAAACCGGATTTATGCCTGGGAAAAACACCTCTATAAATATAAGACGGGTCCAGTCCATAGTGCAATATAGCACACTGGTCCAGGAGAACGAGTGGACGCTGGTCACGGCCAAGGCATTTGACTCGGTAGAATGGCCATTTTTATTTGCCTGCCTCTAGAGATTTGCCTTTGGGCCCAAATTCAGTAACTGGATTCATATGTTGTATAGGTCCCCGACAGCCAGGATACTAGTCAATGGTGCTCTGTCTACACCCTTCTCATTGAACCAGGGCACAAGACAGGGATGCCCTCTGTCTCCAGCATTGTTTGCACTAGTTATTGAAGCTTTGGCAATTAGAATCCGCTCTCATCCACAGATCACTGGAATCACTATAGCCGACCGCACAGATCAAATAGGATTGTATGCAGATGACATGGTTGTCTTCTTAAGCTGGGTTCACACTAAACGACAGCGACAACGACGTCGCTGTTACGTCACCATTTTCGGTGACGTAACAGCGACCTTGTAAGTCTCTGTTATGATCGCTGCTTAGCTGTCAAACACAGCAGAAGCAGCGATCATAACGTCGCTGTGTTACATGTTCAGAGAGCAGGGAGCCGCGCTTAGCGCTGGCTCCTTGCTCTCCTAGGTACAGTACACATCGGGTTAATTAACCCGATGTGTGCTGCAGCTACATGTCACAGTGCAGAGAGCAGGGAGCCGCGCGCACTGCTTAGCGCTGGCTCCTTGCTCTCTTTGCTACAGTATACATCGGGTTAATTACCCGATGCATACTGCAGCCACATGTCACAGTGCAGGAGCCGGCGCTGGCAGCAAGAGCGGAGGCTGGTAACCAGCGTAAACATCGGGTAACCAGGGAAAGGACTTCCCTTGGTTACCCGATGTTTACGCTGGTTACAGCTTACCGCAGCTGCCAGTGCCGGCTCCTGCTCGCTTCATTTCGTCGCTCTCTCGCTGTCACACACAGCGATGTGTGTGTCACAGCGGGAGAGTGACGACGAAAAAATGAAGCTGGACATTCAGCAACGACCGGCGACCTCACAGCAGGGGCCAGGTCGTTGCTGGATGTCACACACAGCGACAGCGACGGAACGTCGCTGCAACGTCACAGAAAATGGTGACGTAGCAGCGACGTCGTTGTCGTTGTCGCTGTGTGTGACACCAGCTATAGATCGAGTGAAAGAGACTCTACCGGTGGTTATAGACACTATAGATAAATTTGGGGAGTTTTCGGGACTACGCATCAACTGGGATAAGTTGGCTTTGATGCCATTTATGCATGGGTCTGGAATTTCAATGGAGGGTAGGTCACCTCTCCAAGTGGTAACTAGCTTTAAATACCTGGGAATACACATACAGAAAGACCATACACTAGACCTGCAGACGAGTATAACACCACTTCTGGAGCACGTTAAACTTAAATATAACTTGTGGAGCAAGCTACCCCTGTCAGTGGTTGGCAGAGTAAATGTAATCAAAATGATATTACTTCCAAAGCTTAGTTATACACTACAACATAGTGCAGTATCAGTACCCAAGTCCTTCTTCTCAATGTTGAACTCGCTTACTACCTCTTTCACATGGGGGAAATCCAGACCCAAACTTCGGTTATCCATTTTACAGAGATCCCAAAGACTGGGAGGGATGGCTTTACCGGAGGTCTTCCTCTACTACCTCGCGGGACAGTTTAGGGCACTAGAGACTTGGATGCCTGGATGTCGGCTGCCAAACTCTGAGAGTCACTTGGCACACGCGGCTGGGACTGATTGTTTAGTGGATTTTCTTGAATCAGATGGACTGAGAACACCACGGCAATTACCCCTCCTCAGGTTGGCAAGATTAGTCTGGCGACAAGCCAAGAGGGTGGTACACTTCAAAGGGGTGGTGGCGGAACTCCCATTATGGGGGAATAGCCACTTCCATACTCTGAGAGATCCCCCCTCGGCGCAATTATGGGCCACTCACAGCGTCAGTGCATTAGGTGATCTTTTTGTCCCGGGAACCACAACCTTCAAGTCCTTTGAACAAGTCCAGATTGAATATAATGTTCCAAGATCACAGTTTTTTTTGATACCTGCAGATTCGCACAGCGATTCAATCCCACATACAGAAAATTGGAGTGAGGAAATTGATATCATCACTTCCTATAATAGGTATTCTAAAATCACAAGGACCTCGAGGCCTCATCTCAGCTATATATACTTACCTGTTGTCGGTGGGTGTGGAGTTGGACCCCTTGCCAGCCCAGGATAGATGGAAATCTCTAATTCCCTCTCTACAGGGAGAGGAATGGGAAGAGATATTGGAATCTCCGACTGCGGTATCCCCTTTGGTTAATAATAAGTTGATTCAATGCTACATTGTCCACCAGGCATACCTTACTCCAACTCGATTATTTAGTATGGGCCGTTCTCGTACATCGGAGTGCCCGAGGTGTCATCTCTCAGGGGCAAATTTCATACATATGATTTGGAGCTGTCCCAATATATCTTCGTACTGGCGGGGAGTGACATCTCTGCTGACATCGATTGTGTCGATTCCTGTTTTGTGTGACCCTTTGATATGCCTGTTTGGAGTGGTGGAGGAAGAGTCCTGGGATCATTACATGACAATATTCCTCAGAGAGACATTGTTTCTGGCTAGGAAATTAATAGCTCTGAGGTGGATGGGAGATTCGAATCCAACTGTACGGTCCTGGGTTAAACTAGTCAATGCAACCATAGTCTATGAGCGGGTGGTATATTATAATAGGGGGTGCCCGGGAAAATTTAACAAAATCTGGGGTTTGTGGAATTCTTCTCCAGACACACTTGCGGAGGTTTGAGGGAGATTATGCGGATAATGGTGGTTCCCGCTAGATGTTGGGATATGAAATACTGTCCAATGGTATATTGAGGTATAATAATGCAATGTGGCTGTTGTTGTTGTTCTTTCTTTCTTCCTTTTTCTCTTCCTCTTTCTATCTTGTTTTCAAAATATGGTCATGCTGAGAGATAGAGCTGTTCTTATGCTCAATATAAAATTAGATATATGTGCAAATGATAAGAAGTTTGGATAATAACATTCTTCTATGTTAAGTGCTAAATATATTATGGACTTTATATGACTGTTCATTGTTATATTTAAATATTACTATCTATATACTGAGCTATCTTTATATGGCAAATGTCAGTTGTATCATGTTTGAAATTGTTAATAAAACGAAGTTAAAAAAATAAAAATATCATGAGTAAAATCATACACTAGCTAATTTTATTAAAATTATAACTGTTTATTAATATTTATGCATAAAATAATATAAAATTATGGATTTTCATTAATTTGTCGGACTGTGTGTGTGTGTGTGTGTGTGTGTGTGTGTGTGTGTAAAGGGACATATCATGCCCATAATATGAAGTAAAAAATGCATGTATTTATTTTGTCAAAAAAAGCATGTTTTCTGCATCAAAAAAGCATGTAAAACGCTAGGATTTTCATGTAGAATGCGTTTTGAAAGTCCTCATTGACTCTAATGTTAGCAAAACGCTGCCTAAATGGCAAAAACAATTGACATGTTGCTTCTTTGAACGCTGAGTTTTTGCCATATTTTCTGAAACTAAAACGCTGCGTTTTTAACAGCATTGTGCACACAAGAAATCACAATTTCCCATAGACTTTGCTTGAAAATCAAAACACATGCATTTTGGCATTAAAACGCTGCGGAAATGCATGAAAAAACGCAAAGTGCACACATAGCCTTGGAGACCGCACGGACATTTCCCCACATAGACTGCAAAGTTTGTATCAAAGGTATTGTGACGCCCTGGCAAAACCAGGTAGTCACAGATGACTGTACCCCCACCAAGGGTACAGGAATCGCCTCCTCCTTTGGATTCAACACCACATCCCACACACAGGAACAGCAGCCACAAAGCCTAGTCACCCCCCCATGACAACTGGGACACATCAGTGGGTGGGACCAGGCGGATTGGAATA
Source organism: Anomaloglossus baeobatrachus (assembly GCF_048569485.1). Taxonomy (NCBI): domain Eukaryota; kingdom Metazoa; phylum Chordata; class Amphibia; order Anura; family Aromobatidae; genus Anomaloglossus; species Anomaloglossus baeobatrachus. Next base: position 156,344,257 of record NC_134355.1, on the reverse strand, counting down.
CCCACCTAGGGGTCTTGAGGTGACAGGGGAGGGAACACAAAGAGAAGACTGTGAGACAGTGAGAGAGTGGAGTTGATTAGAGAGAGTCGAGAAGTGAAGAGCTGAAGTGGCAGAGTGGTCAAGGGTCGGAGCCCTTGGACCACGGGAGAACTGACTAGGTGGCAGATGGCAGTGTAGGGCCACAGGCAACGGAGATCCGGTCGCGGGAGACCTGAAGTGGACCGGGGCAGGGTTGTAGCCCGCCGGTACCGACAGCGGGAATCCGGTCTGGAGGCCGTACACAGGCGGGGTACCTGGACCCTAGGACGAGGAAGGTTGCAAGCCCCCTTGTTAAGTCATCAGCAGGAACAAGGTTTCAGGCCTTGTTCTAGAGAAGCCCAGAGAGCGAAACGGAAGCCCAACGCGGGGGATAGGGTGTCTGCCAGAACCCACTGAAATCGCAAGGGTCAGATTTTGCGGGCAATGACTCCCTCTGTATACAACGCCACTGGGGAGTGGATTTCTCAAGTTCCAAGCGGGTTACATCAACACACAGCAGAACACAAGTGCAGGAGGAAGGGTCCCTACCTTGCTAACCCATGTGCGGGACCAGCACACCTCTCCAACGGCATCCGGCCTTGGTTTACAGTTCAGACTCTGTGTGGATTATTCTCAATCGTGAGTACACCGGTATCATCCGGTCCAGCCTGCCAATGGCGCCATAGCACTGCTCCCCACCTATACCTGGGCCCCAGGACTACACCTCCCCTACCCGTGGAGGGGATACCATCTTGCTGCCCAACACCATCCGTCCCGGGCACTTGCACCAGAGGCAGCGGCGGTGCCACCATCCCATCACCGCAACCCATGGGTTGCGTCACAGACAAAAACTATCTCCCCTGTAAATACCCCCTTTTCACTGTTGCGAGGACGGGCGGTTGCACGAGTCCCGGGTCCGGTCACCACTCGAGCCCCAGACACGATCCCGGATCCGAGCGCCCCCGAGCAGCTCCTCTGCCGCGGCGCAGCACCCGTCCGCGACAACAAAAACCTGGCGTCACGATCAGGATTCTTACCCCATCTGTGACCTGGATGACATGCGCCTCACTTTGAATTCTGTGAAACGTTACAAAATCTTGAACTGCCGCCATCTTGCCTGCCATCTTTGGCGCCAAAACAACAACGCCATCGTCTTCCTCCCCGAAAAGGGCGCAAAGCCAAAGCCCCACCCCCTAAGAACGCGGGTGGAACCCTTTGACTCCACATGGTGCTCCCTGACTGCTGAGGGTGATATCAGCATTGCCTGTACCTACAAGCCGTATTACCTGTGATTCGTTACACCATGGATCTGCATATCTGATGCTAACTATCCCTTATCTAATCTTCAATCAGGCCTCCTGAGGAACCATTATATATTTATGGGGAAACGCGTCCAGGCAAGCAAAAATCCACCAGGCTTACCACCTATATATTACAGTACAACATACTGAGGACTTCCATATTCCAGCTTAACGGCATTCTTTCTATCTGTCCACAGAAGTGGAGGCTATATCTGTCATGGACTATTGCTATCTAGCAAGATATTGCTGAGCATTTGCTTATTGGGAGTCTTTGTAATACATTTATGTATCCAATGGTAACCTGTGTGAAATATTGTTGATTATCTTTTAACTGGCTCTCCGGTTTGCCCTAGAACAGACTGGGGGTTATAGTTATATCTATATGACCTAATGAGAACATCTCCAGCTTGGATATTTAGATTGGGATCATTAAGTCCGGGGGGGCTCAATGAGCAGCTCTCTTTTAATTGCTTCCTCCCCACGTAATTGTCGATAGGTCTTTTAGCTTAGAAGTTAGGGTTCATGTCTAGGGAGAATATATCCCCTTTTGGGGATTATCCATATTATTGGAATTATCTGAGATATTATATTTTTCACTTGTTGGATAGGTTCTGATATTCTGATTCAATGAATTGATGGGGGGATCCTCAACCTTTGATCATTGTGGTATCTGGGTTTGGATTATAGCGATTCTGTCAGTTATGGACCCACTGATTGCATGTATGCAATATGCATGTAGTCAGTATGTACTGGGGACCACTGACTGTATATGCACAATTGGTGAATACTTTTATCATTATGGCCGGGTATGTGCATTAATGTAAGTGTGGGATCCCGATCATAATAACTGTCTTATAATGAAAATCTGTATATGCTGCCTTTTGAATGTCCTTATGTCACCGTGGATACTGTGGACTACCTGAATTCCCTATATTATAGTGCGACTGCTGTGCACCCTATCTTAGTGCGGCTATGTTTAAGGGTAATGCCTTATACTAATGTTTAAATCGTGAAGCGCTACAGGTTCCTTCTGTATCTTTATATGGTGGCGTTTCATACTGTTTTGAACACGCCCATCATCGATCATGTGACCCCGTGAGCTCACGATGAGGAAGGCGTTGCCCTGCATTGTGTAGGGCTTTCCCTTCACATTACGTATTCCGGGCATGCGCACTAGTGGTGCCGGCGGCGCATGCGCAGTTGAGACTGCGGTGACGCTGAATGGGGAAAGACAGGGATTTTCCACAGCTGTTCTGAGTGACTGAGGGCTATTTAAGGCAGCGTGGGATATGCAGCTCCATGACGCCTGGAGGACGGGAGCATGTCATCAAGACAGTATTTACTGCAATGCTACTGATCTATTTGCCTGGCGCCATGGACCTGCATACCCCAAGCTGTACTATCTGACAAGTGAGTTATCTATTTTGTTACTGGTGTTTTGAAACTTTGTGCACTGTTGTATCTTTATGTCTGTTGATTTAAAGCTGATAAGACCATACTTATTTTCCCAGCCTCCTGATGAACCACATGCCTATGTGGGGAAACGCGTCGAGGTGGAGACGTCTTAAACTAATGTGAAATGGTTGGCGGTTCACCATATTGATTAAAGGACTGTTTTGTCAAACATCTTGTGTGGATACTCCTGGATGAATATTATGGACTGTGACCACAGAATCAGCACGTTTGTGCCAGCATAGTCACAGTGGGAGCTACCAAGTTAAGTTTGGTTTATACAATTAATGTCCTGTTGTGAACCAGCTCTTGGTTATGTATGTGTAAATTGTATCAATTTGTCTTTTTTTCATTGTAAACCCTGTTCTTGATATTCAAGATCAGGGGTTGCCATAGAGTTGGCTTAAGACAGTTGATCAGTGTATTGTTAATGTGCACATAATGGTGTGGTGTTAATTTTTTACCTGAATAAAAATAAATATTTCATACGATTGGGGATCAGTATATGTGTAAAATAGACTACTAATATCCCCGAGGCCCTAGAGGTAATTAAATTTGATACATAATTCCCTGGCATGGCGGGTTTTCTAACAGGACCTGTTAATACCTCAGTTTGGGTGGAGGAGGCAAATCAGGTGTTTTCCACTAACGAACTATATGTAGGAAGCAGTGGAGCAAATCTAAAAGATTCCTTTAAGGAATTATTGACTAACTATAAAAATAATATCCGGTCCTGGTGGGAAATAAAGGGACTTGAAAATTATCTTAAGCATCAGATAGTGCCTAGGGGTTTGAGAATAAATATTGTCCCATCTCCAAGAACATCTTCTGAACAATTCATTGATCTCTGGCGGAAGGAATCTATAGCTTCCTCCCTGAGGTTGATGAATTTATTATTAGAGGAGGAGAAAAATTTTTTTGCAGAGTCTACAGTGTTGTTGAATACAGGTATAGATAATATCTTGCGTCTAAAAAGCGATCCAGATTTTGCTAGACGCGAAAGTCTGCTACAGACTTCTATTGAGCGCTTTCAAAGTAATCTGAAAGAAAGAAAGCACTCACAGTTTGTACGAGATCTTGCAGAATTTAAGGAAGATAAAGCATACTTACCCCAAACCACTAATAGACAACAGTCTGCAGTGTCTTCATCAGACATTGATACCTCCGACTCGGAAAGACCTGTCACGACTGGTAGTATCCCTACTGAGGTGTCTGGGTGTGGACCACATACATGGATCCCCCCAAAAAAACAGCGAAAGAGGAGAGGGGGACATTTTGGGTATCAGGGACCCCCGCACTTTTCATCTTCTGGTCCATCTGGGTCTTTTTTGGAACAGAGACAAACAGGGGGATTGTATCCACATACAAGAGCACACCAGGCCAGGGGCGGATACTAAATTTATCTGACTATTCACTCAATAGCCTTGACTATGCGGTTCTGTCTAAGGGGCTGAACTTTATACCCTCGAACTATTTTGATTGTTTTGGTTGGATCAGGGATCTAGAATTGTTTGGAAGAAGGCTAAGATGGAAGTTGTTCTTTGAACACAATAGCCAGGAACAATGTAAGGCCTTGGGTATTGCAGAAGAGGATTACGAGTGTTTCCAGACCCTTACGGATTTATTGAAGGATGGTTCTAAAAAGAGTGGGGAGGGACCATTTACCACTTTAAAAAGGTCGAGTAAAAGATCCCCCCCAGTGCAGAACTGTACAAGTGTGGATATCTTTTTGAAATTAGTACAGGAAGATCTAATGAAGATTCCACAAGGGTCCCGGGGCCACAATGATCATGATCATAATCTAACTAGAGAAGAACTGAAGGCTTTGGAGTCTTTATCAAAAAATACTAATTTGGTGATCAAGAAATCCGATAAAGGGGGGAACCTCGTTATCCTGAACCATTCCAGATATCTAAATATGTGCCAGACCCTTCTTGGTGATCGGAACACCTATGAACAAATACCCTCTGATCCAACCAAAATATTTACTGAGATTCTACTATCTATTCTGGATTGTGCTAAGCAAAATAATCTAATATCATCCAATGAATTGGAATTTTTGACTCCCCAATTCCCTGTTTGTATTGCAAATATAAAAATGGCTATTTTTGAGTTTATAAATTATGTTATACTATAACATTGATTAGTCAGACAGACAAAGTGTACATGGTTACAAAATCTTGTATATACTTAAGGATTTCTGTGTGTTTGTCTTGAATATACAGACAGACAATATACCATTGTAACAGAAACCTTATGATTTACTTACAATCAAATATCTGATGGTTTTGTGTGTTTGCTATCCATTGAAATTGAAACTATGATTTACTTTAGTTCAACAATCTGATGTTTTAGGTGTTTGCTATATACACAGATAGACAATATATCCATTTACCTAGCTCAAATACCTGATGTGTATTCTTGGGAGACTTGAATGCTGTGGGTTTATTACCCCATTGTCTGATGTGTGGTGTATCTCTGATTCATCTATGCCCAATGACTGGCCATCAAAGGACATGGATCAATAAGACTACAACACATTAACTTTAAGGCTTGTAATTATTGTACAAACCTCTATTTAAGATCAGCTGAAGTATAGCACAGACAGAAGCTCGTGTTACCTGTACCGAGATGTCCGGTCAGTGTTGGGATTTCCAGGAGTCCTCTGTCTATGTCATGCTTCTCTGATTCTTAATATTCCAGACAGATGATGTCCAAAACTCCTTGGTGATACAGATGATGTCCAAAACGTAAGTATTTAACTGTACTTAACCTTTGTATGTTCAATATTGAAGGAGGAGGCTATGAAAAATGCTATTTCAACAAGTGCATATGACAATTACATGCAAGTTGTTGTAAGTGTTTCTATTAGAAATTGTATCATTAGAAATGCCCCTTCAGCTTATAAACATGTCATGATGGCATTAATGGTAAATCAGACTGGGAAACCCATCTCCAATACATTGGAGGTGATCCGACAGTTAGGGGGTCTGGGAGAATGGGGTCCCAAACAGAGAGATCAGCTTAATTTTAAAGAACAGTGTAACAACGTCAAAAGTAGTACAAATCGTAGATCCCGTGTTACCAGGAGAGATATGTTTATGGCCCTGATAAAGGATGGTGTTCCCTGGGATAAAATAGATGGGATTAGTACTGACGAGATGTGGAAATTGTATCAAAAGAGAAAATTGTATCAAAGGAGAGGACTCAATAAAAAGTCAGGGGTTTCACATAATAAAAAGGTTGCAGCAAAAGATTCTGAATCTCCACAGCGCAGGCGAAGCAGGACACGGGGAGAAAGAGGGCCCACTTTCTCATCGTCACCAGCAAAGCCTATACCACCGGGGGTGTTGGATCTTTATGCTGAAATCAAATGTTTGGTGCAGGAAATCAAAGCCCAGCAGAAGAGGTCGTCATCATCTTCCACCAAGATGTCTCCATCTGAAATGGAGGATAGATGGGGGGAAAAAGATAAGGGTAATGTTGAGACCACAGAGGAGATTTAAATTAATAAGGGTAATATTGAGACCACAGAGGAGATTGCCGGTAATATTGAGACCACAGAGGAGATTGAAAAAGATAAGGGTAATATTGAGACCACAGAGGAGATTGAAATTAATAAGGGTAATATTGAGACCACAGAGGAGATTTCCGGTAATATTGAGACCACAGAGGAGATTGAAAAAGATAAGGGTAATATTGAGACCACAGAGGAGATTGAAATTAATAAGGGTAATATTGAGACCACAGAGGAGATTTCCGGTAATATTGAGACCACAGAGGAGATTGAAAAAGATAAGGGTAATATTGAGACCACAGAGGAGATTGAAATTAATAAGGGTAATATTGAGACCACAGAGGAGATTTCCGGTAATATTGAGACCACAGAGGAGATTGAAAAAGATAAGGGTAATATTGAGACCACAGAGGAGATTGAAAAAGATAAGGGTAATATTGAGACCACAGAGGAGATTGCCACCAATACAGAATGTACAGAGATATGTAAAGAGATAAGTATTACAAAAGCCATTCCTGCTCATAAACAATACAGAGCCATCCAAATGTTCACACAGGAGAGACTAGAAACCAGGAGAATCCCTGTGTTCAGTCTATTGGAAGGGCAATTATTTTTGCTATTGTTTGGTTGGTCATATATTTACATACCCATGCTGCTAATTAATACAGCACAATATACCAATATGGTTGGTTAAATAGTGAGCTTTTTAGGCTGTCAAGTTAGATGTGAATCTTTTAGCATATGGATAATGGACTGGATAAAATTGTGTTTTGTGTATTATTTGAGCTCCTATTCTAATCATGTTTGTGCTTTCTTTTTAGACTGGAGACCAGAGTTTTACATGTTATTAGAGCAATCAGGCTAAAACAATGAAACAAGTAATCATCCCATTGTGATGAATGGGTATTGTATTTACCTAATGGTTGTTGTTTGTTTTATGTGTATGTTCAATCAGGACCACAATAGGCTTGTAAATTGCACCTTAGCATTTTGGTCTCATGGTCCAAAGGTCAGATTTGGCCTTAAACTGAACTCAGGTAATGAGAGAAGAGATAGATCAGGATTATTAATTAAGGTAATTCTAATGAATAGTAGAGACAGAGACATGTTAATACAGAAGTGAGATAGAATAGCTCAGTTGCTAGTACTGTCTATTTCTAAAATGTAGATAGTCAGAGGGAGGGCTCCTTCAGTTCTGCAGAGAAGATAAATGATTTGGATCTTCACATCCTATCAATGATTGTGCAAACATTTGGGTGAAACAATTGAGTGACAAAGGTGAACCTGCTGAAGTCATTGCTCGAGGAGCAGACAATGTGCTGACAGTTATGAAACAAGAAAAGTGGGAATACATCCCAACTGACAGATGAGTAATATGTGTATTTTTGTCCCTTTAGATCAAACTCTGGAAATGTTGCATCATTGGCGCCACCATGGGCATGGATCTACTTCCGTCAGAAGCCAAGCAATCTTCAGACCGAAAACAGAGAGACCAACCATGGAAAATGTGGCCTTATTGAAAACCAAACAGAATCTATGGGTTTACCTGGCTCAGCTGATGAATACGAGCCATTTTTGTATAACAAATACTACCAGTGATGACAATATATGAGAAACTTGTATCGAGGCGCTACTGACCCCTTTACATAAATGAAGACCTAGAAGAAGAAGATGTGACTCAAAACTTCATCTCCAATCTGTATTGTGCCTATATGAACTGCACTGGGGAACATTCTCTAACAGAAGAGATGATTGCCCTAAGGACTCAAAGGGTTACATGAGCTGATCTATCAGAGGACTTGTTAAAGCAAAATAGGCAGATGTCAACAATTAAAAATACAGAATAAGACAGGGCATAAACAGATTGCTATTATTTGTGTCTCTCATACAAATAAAAATGCAAACGTATGAGGGCAGGAAATAATATGAGATTAACAATATAATGACTGTTTCATTATATACAAAAAATGTAAAATTGTTAACGAAATCATAGATACAAGGATTATCTATAATAATTGTAGGAACACTCACTGTAGCAGCATATGCAGCTAAAGCAATAGGACGATTCTCTTGTTTGGTGGCTATATTTATCACAAGTAGAGATGGATTTATACTAGATTAATTACATTACACAAGATAATGGTAGATGGTGGGAATGTGTATTTTCTTAGTTACCTGATTTTTGGATATATGCATTATATATATTAGGAGTAATTTTTGCTATTGTGCATGCATTGCTTTGTGTTGTTGTATCATCCGCTAAAACTATGCCGTTAGGGTATGGGACATTGTATAAATAATCTATGGCTCAAAATAGCCAAGGGTGGAATGTATTGCAAATATAAAAATGGCTATTTTTGAGTTTATAAATTATGTTATACTATAACATTGATTAGTCAGACAGACAAAGTGTACATGGTTACAAAATCTTGTATATACTTAAGGATTTCTGTGTGTTTGTCTTGAATATACAGACAGACAATATACCATTGTAACAGAAACCTTATGATTTACTTACAATCAAATATCTGATGGTTTTGTGTGTTTGCTATCCATTGAAATAGAAACTCTGATCTATTTAGTTCAACAATCTGATGTTTTAGGTGTTTGCTATATACACAGATAGACAATATATCCATTTACCTAGCTCAAATACCTGATGTGTATTCTTGGGAGACTTGAATGCTGTGGGTTTATTACCCCATTGTCTGATGTGTGGTGTATCTCTGGTTCATCTATGCCCAATGACTGGCCATCAAAGGGCATGGATCAATAAGACTACAACACATTAACTTTAAGGCTTGTAATATTGTTCAAGCCTTTTTAAGATCAGCTGAAGTATAGCACAGACAGAAGCTCGTGTTACCTGTACCGAGATGTCCGGTCAGTGTTGGGATTTCCAGGAGTCCTCTGTCTATGTCATGCTTCTCTGATTCTTAATATCCCAGACAGATGATGTCCAAAGCTCTTTGGTGATGTAAGTATATTTAACTGTACTTAACCTTTGTATGTTCAATATACAAAAGTGTACGCAATATCATATTTTTTCCTTTAAGTTTGTATTTCATATTAACCTTTATAATAAAATTACTTATTTGCCTTCTTTAAAGCCGTATCTGAACCTTAGTGTTAAAAATATTAGCAAAACACTGTTACACCTGTGTTTTATGCCTTGCCGAAGGTGCATAAGGGCTTGGACCCTCTAAAAGGCAGGCCAATTGTGGCAGGAATCAATTCATTGTCTCAGAATGTCGGTATTTACATCGATAGGGTACTTAGGCCCTTTGTAACAACTTTACCCTCTTACGTACGGGATACTCCACACCTTCTCCAGATCTTGGAGGACATCAGTGTGGGCCCGGATACTATTCTGGCCTCCATTGATGTGGAGGCCTTATACAGTTCTATCCCCCACGATCTAGGGATCCAGGCAGTCCATTTTTTTCTAAAAACGAGATCCATTGAGTGTATGAGGCACAATGCTCTTATTACAGAGCTTCTGTCCTTTACCCTCCACCATAATTATTTTTTGTTTAACACCAAGTACTTCCACCAGCTCAGGGGTACAGCAATGGGGAGCCCTTGTGCCCCCAGTTATGCTAATTTATTCCTGGGCTGGTGGGAGGAAACGGTGGTTTTTGGGGGGGAGGATGAGGACTTTCATCAATGTATCGGACTATGGGTCCGGTACATTGATGATATCCTCATCCTTTGGACTGGGTCTGTTTATGATTTTGAACTGTTTATAGGGTCTCTCAACAACAATACCTTAGGGTTGAGATTCACCTATACCTGTGATCAGAATTGTATAACCTTCCTTGACCTGACTATATCGAAGGATGAGAGTGGCAAAATACAGACTGCTACTTACAGAAAGCCAATGGCTACTAACTCTTTGCTAAAATGGGAGAGTCATCATCCCCTTCCCCTTAGGAGAGGGATTCCTAAAGGGCAGTTTCTGCGAATTCGCAGGAACTGCTCTAGGGAATCAGATTTTAGGATGCAGGTGTCGGATATGTTTGGGAGGTTCCTGGATAGAGGGTATCCCAAGCATGTCCTACAGCAATCATATGCCTTTGCTAGGAACACCAATAGACACTCTCTGATGACGCCAAGAAGTAGGAAGGAAGATGATAAGATCTTGCGCATTATCGGTACTTATGATCTTCAAGCTGAACGTGTCTTTAGCGTAATTAAAAAACATTGGAATGTGCTAAGGGCGGACCCCGGTTTGACCAAATTTGTATCAAAGGCCCCCTGTATTACATACAGGAGGGGTCGGTCTATAGGGGATAAGCTTGTACATAGTATGTACCAGGGACCACGCCCAGAAGGCACGTGGTTAGATAGACGGGTGGTAGGTATGTATCGATGCGGCAACTGTAGTTTTTGCGATTCGATGGAACACTGTAAGAAGGTGAGAAGCTCTGCAAATGGAAAAATATTCTATTTGCGGGATTTCTTTAACTGTAAGACAACGGGGGTTGTATATAGGGCCACCTGCACGTGTCCTCTTGACTACGTGGGGAAAACCCTGCGTGAGCTTCGAAGACGCGTGGGTGAGCACTTGTCGGATATACGAAACAAACGTGACACCCCTATTGCTCGTCACATGAATGAGGTGCACCAAGGTGACACTAAACTCGTGTGTTTCTCAGCATTGGAGCTTGTCAAACGTAGTCTGAGGGGCGGTGATTTTGACAGGGTTTTGCTACAGAGGGAATCAGCTTGGATATTTAGATTGGGATCATTAAGTCCGGGGGGGGGCTCAATGAGCAGCTCTCTTTTAATTGCTTCCTCCCCACGTAATTGTCGATAGGTCTTTTAGCTTAGAAGTTAGGGTTCATGTCTAGGGAGAATATATTCCCTTTTGGGGATTATCCATATTATTGGAATTATCTGAGATATTATATTTTTCACTTGTTGGATAGGTTCTGATATTCTGATTCAATGAATTGATGGGGGGATCCTCAACCTTTGATCATTGTGGTATCTGGGTTTGGATTATAGCGATTCTGTCAGTTATGGACCCACTGATTGCATGTATGCAATATGCATGTAGTCAGTATGTACTGGGGACCACTGACTGTATATGCACAATTGGTGAATACTTTTATCATTATGGCCGGGTATGTGCATTAATGTAAGTGTGGGATCCCGATCATAATAACTGTCTTATAATGAAAATCTGTATATGCTGCCTTTTGAATGTCCTTATGTCACCGTGGATACTGTGGACTGCCTGAATTCCCTATATTATAGTGCGACTGCTGTGCACCCTGTCTTAGTGCGGCTATGTTTAAGGGTAATGCCTTATACTAATGTTTAAATCGTGAAGCGCTACAGGTTCCTTCTGTATCTTTATATGGTGGCGTTTCATACTGTTTTGAACACGCCCATCATCGATCATGTGACCCCGTGAGCTCACGATGAGGAAGGCGTTGCCCTGCATTGTGTAGGGCTTTCCCTTCACATTACGTATTCCGGGCATGCGCACTAGTGGTGCCGGCGGCGCATGCGCAGTTGAGACTGCGGTGACGCTGAATGGGGAAAGACGGTGTGAGGAAAGAGTTAACCTTTTTCACTGACTTAGAAAAATAATAGAAATTCATTCTCCCTGGCAAGACTGAACCAGACTTATTTGCGTAATAAACTGTGAGATCAACTTCAAGGACATAGAATGTTTTGACTTAGAAATGACTGACAAACATCTTGTTATGGGAATAAGAGCGCAACAGTTTATTATGGGAGTATAAGTCATTATGTTAATTTCTTTTGCTGGGAATATGTAATTTACGCCTTTAATGAATATGTATGCTGCATAGTTACGCCCTAATCAAATCTGTATAACCTTGTAATGTAAACAAAATAATACAGTTTTCTTTTTGGGAGCCGCACGTCTCCTAGCCTTTACGTGTATAACGGTGTCTGCCTGTTTTCATTGAAGGCTAAAGGGAGGGCAGAGGGGGGTCACCGGTACCCTCTCTCATTTGGGCATCGCTGGCAATAGCTGTGACCGTTAGGTCAACCTAACATTATCTGGCGCCCGAAAAGCAGGGACCCGTGTTTGTAATCCCAGGACGCAGTGGACTGTCTTGCCAAGCCGAGGAGGAGGTGACCAGACGTGGGGACCAGAAACACCTGGCCAGGTAAGAGTTGAACCTTATTCTTCTCTTTATGCTCCCCATCTCTGTTCAGTTCCTTCCTCAATGCGCAAAAGGTGCACTGTGAGTAGATACTGGGTTATTGGCGGGTTTCTACTGAACTCTGAGAGAGCCTTGCCAGCTGATGTTTTCTGTGCCTTGTTTGGTTGTTTGCTTGTTTGTTTCTCTGTGTTTCTCTGCCTCTCCGTGTGTCGCGTGTCTGCTCTCCTGCGCTTTACTTCTGTGCTGTTGTTCTTGTTGGTTGTCATAGATCCCATACATCAGTGAGTGTTGAAAGGGAATAGTGTACCTGCTCTGTCCAATGGATGTGATATTCACTGCCCTAGTGTTAGTGGGAATAGCCCTGTTTGCCATTGCCATCGGATATAGAGTGTACCTGTGGTACAAGAAGGGCAACCCAGCGCCATTCAACATTCTCAGCCCCCTCTGAACAGTTAGGACACCACCTTTCAGTAGGAATACAAATAAGGAGTTAGTCTCTAGGTATCTCCAGGAAAGGTGGTTTTAGACCTCACCTTAGGTAGGAATACAAAAGGAGTTAGTCTCTGAGTATCTCCAGGATAGGTAGGTTTAGTCCAAAGGACGTTCAAGGGTCTAAAAGCTGAAGAAGATAGACGAAGAATGGGACAAGGAATATCAAAAGACAGAAGAGCTGGATGCACCCTGCAACATCTCATTACGTGTTATCATGGCAAGAGGACAGCCAGTCAGTCCAAGGAAGTTTTCAAGACATTTGCATTGAAGGGGAAGGATCAATTGGACCCCAACAAATGGAATACAATAACAGCTACTAGAGCAGGAGTGATAGCAGATAAATCATGGACTAAACTGATCAGAACTCTTTCTGACATGGCAAAAACAGCCCACGATCAAGGTTGGATATACCATGAAGAATCAGACACATGGGAAGAAGCTGGGAAGCAAGCTAATAAGGATCAACAGCCTCCTCCGTACCTGTCAGCTACTCCTGGAACGACTCCAAAAATAGCAGGATCCCCGGAATGGACCTGCACAAACTGTGACCAACAAAATCCGGACTGGAGTGAAAAATGCCTAGCCTGTGGAGCCCCACAGCACAAGCTACAAGCCACAGCACCAGTGCCTCTTTATCCCGTAGTGGAAAGAAGAGTCCTGATAAGACCACCTGTTAATCCACAAAACCCAGATGCTCCTAGAGATGCAGTTCCCCGTACATATGAAGACTACGTACCCTGGACTCCAGCCGAGCAGATGGCTTTTCTGCAAAATGCTCCAGATCCGACTAGAAACCCAGTCAGTTTTTCACGTTACCTGAACCAAATACAGGTCTCCTACAGAAGCACTTGGTTGGACATGGAAGGTTTGTGTAGAGTTAAAATGTCTCCCGAACTGTATGCCAAACTCACTGCCCACCTGGCAGGACATGCTCCGGACGATACCCGTAATGTGGAATCGGGCCAAGACTTCATGATAAGACTCAATCTCTTCTGCGCCCAGGAGCAAAGAACTAAGGGCACAATGGGACCAGTGCATCAAGGTCCTGTGGAGAATGTCAGCTCATTTTACTACAGATTGATGCAGTCATTCGCAGATGAAGGGCTGGACTTACAAGCGGGTGCAATACGTCGCCTGATGGTAAGATCCTTCATGGATGGAATACATGCACCTCTGGCAGAAAGATTGAAAGCGTGCTGCCCAGAATGGAGGAACATGGAAGACATAGATCTTCTAGTCAACAAAGCAAGTGGCTTAGAAACCGACGCAAAGGATAAAAGGAGCAACAAGAAAGTTGTCATAGCAGCAGTGGACGGCCAGCCAGAAGGTACAAGAAAGAAGGCACCGACCTGCTACTATTGTGGAGTCAGAGGACATGTGATCAGAGACTGTAGAAAGAAGAAGAGGGACACTCAAAACCGACCCGAGAGTCAGGAGGAGAAGACTGCCTGACTTGCGGCAGCACGGGATAGGGATGCCAGAGGTCCATTTATACATGTCCCCCTTCACATTGGCAACAAGGAAATAAGAGCTTTAGTGGACTCAGGAGCCTCTCGCTCCGTACTCCCCAAGAATCTGGTGCCTGAAGGATCCATCTCCTCTGAAGCTACTGTAGTATCCGGATTTGATGGACAAGCCCAGATAATCCCAATAACACATCCACTGAAGGTGAAACTGGGACCACACATGTTCGTGTCTAAATTCTTAGTGTCCCCCCTGGGTGGAGATGCCCTAGTGGGAGCAGATCTACTATCAAGACTGCAAGCTCAGATTGTCTACAATGAAGATGGATCTGCTATCCTGCAAATTCCAGAAGATATCCCAGAAGAAGTCCTGTGCACTCTTCAGATGATAGAAGACCAACCAGAATCTGAAGTTACACATGAAGTAAACACGGACCCAATACTTCTACAAGTTCCTGCAAAACTCTGGTCCACATCAAAAACTGACCTCGGCACACTACCCGTGCCCCCCGTAAAGGTTTCAGTCAAGCCTGGAATTATACCACCGCAGCTGAGACAATACCCTCTTAATGTTCAACAGGAAGCTGCCCTAGATTACCAGATAAAAGAACTGTTGAAGTCTGGAGCCCTCAGAATTACTAAGTCTCCTTACTGGTTCCCCCGTGGTCCCCACATAGCTTTCTCATGAGCCAGATCAGACACCCCCATACTTTGCACTGACGAGGGGCAAGCACCCCGAAACACCGTGCCTGCAAATTGGGATTCTGATCTGGCTTATATATCCTGAGTCATATTGCAAAGGATTGTTGAAAATCCACTTGTGACTTTTAGGATCGCTACTTCCAATAGGTGGCGCTGTGCTAGAGTTTGTCTCCTTTACTGGAGAGACAATTTGAATATTTCCCAGAGGGGCATTGCAGCTATAAGTCCCCTTACCTGGCAGCCAGACTGGCTTGCAAAGTCTCCTTAAGGAGAATAGTGTTCCCCCGTGGTCCCCACATAGCTTTCTCATGAGCCAGATCAGACACCCCCATACTTTGCACTGACGAGGGGCAAGCACCCCGAAACACCGTGTCTGCAAATTGGGATTCTGATCTGGCTTATATATCCTGAGTCATATTGCAAAGGATTGTTGAAAATCCACTTGTGACTTTTAGGATCGCTACTTCCAATAGGTGGCGCTGTGCTAGAGTTTGTCTCCTTTACTGGAGAGACAATTTGAATATTTCCCAGAGGGGCATTGCAGCTATAAGTCCCCTTACCTGGCAGCCAGACTGGCTTGCAAAGTCTCCTTAAGGAGAATAGTGTTCCCCCGTGGTCCCCACATAGCTTTCTCATGAGCCAGATCAGACACCCCCATACTTTGCACTGACGAGGGGCAAGCACCCCGAAACACCGTGTCTGCAAATTGGGATTCTGATCTGGCTTATATATCCTGAGTCATATTGCAAAGGATTGTTGAAAATCCACTTGTGACTTTTAGGATCGCTACTTCCAATAGGTGGCGCTGTGCTAGAGTTTGTCTCCTTTACTGGAGAGACAATTTGAATATTTCCCAGAGGGGCATTGCAGCTATAAGTCCCCTTACCTGGCAGCCAGACTGGCTTGCAAAGTCTCCTTAAGGAGAATAGTGTTCCCCCGTGGTCCCCACATAGCTTTCTCATGAGCCAGATCAGACACCCCCATACTTTGCACTGACGAGGGGCAAGCACCCCGAAACACCGTGTCTGCAAATTGGGATTCTGATCTGGCTTATATATCCTGAGTCATATTGCAAAGGATTGTTGAAAATCCACTTGTGACTTTTAGGATCGCTACTTCCAATAGGTGGCGCTGTGCTAGAGTTTGTCTCCTTTACTGGAGAGACAATTTGAATATTTCCCAGAGGGGCATTGCAGCTATAAGTCCCCTTACCTGGCAGCCAGACTGGCTTGCAAAGTCTCCTTAAGGAGAATAGTGTTCCCCCGTGGTCCCCACATAGCTTTCTCATGAGCCAGATCAGACACCCCCATACTTTGCACTGACGAGGGGCAAGCACCCCGCAACACCGTGTCTGCAAATTGGGATTCTGATCTGGCTTATATATCCTGAGTCATATTGCAAAGGATTGTTGAAAATCCACTTGTGACTTTTAGGATCGCTACTTCCAATAGGTGGCGCTGTGCTAGAGTTTGTCTCCTTTACTGGAGAGACAATTTGAATATTTCCCAGAGGGGCATTGCAGCTATAAGTCCCCTTACCTGGCAGCCAGACTGGCTTGCAAAGTCTCCTTAAGGAGAATAGTGTTCCCCCGTGGTCCCCACATAGCTTTCTCATGAGCCAGATCAGACACCCCCATACTTTGCACTGACGAGGGGCAAGCACCCCGAAACACCGTGTCTGCAAATTGGGATTCTGATCTTGCTTATATATCCTGAGTCATATTGCAAAGGATTGTTGAAAATCCACTTGTGACTTTTAGGATCGCTACTTCCAATAGGTGGCGCTGTGCTAGAGTTTGTCTCCTTTACTGGAGAGACAATTTGAATAAGTCTCCTTACAACACTCCGTTGTTTCCTGTTAAGAAGAGACAAGTAAAAAAAGGTGATCCAGTTACGTACCGGATGGTACACGATCTGAGGGCAGTGAACTCAATACTGGAGCCCCTCACCCCTGTTGTACCAAATCCACATACGCTGCTTACACAGGTGCCGGCTACATCCACCCATTACACGGTCATAGACCTTGCTAATGCTTTTTTCTCAGTACCACTGGACCCAGCATGCCAAGATTTCTTTGCATTCACGCACAAGCAAAATCAATATACATGGACACGCCTGCCCCAAGGTATGCAACATTCTCCTACGCTATATACTCAGGCAATGAGCAATGTACTTCGGGGCTGGGAACCCCCTGAGCACTGTGTCCTTCTTCAGTACGTGGATGATTTACTACTGTGTTGCCCTAGTGAAGAAAAATGTAAAACGGCTTCAATAAGTCTTCTTACCTTTCTGGCAGAAGTAGGATGCAAAGCGAGCAGAGATAAGTTGCAGTTCTGCAAAACGAGGGTCACTTTCTTGGGTCATTGCCTTTCTGCGGGACAAAAACACCTCAGCCCGGACAGACAAGAAGTTATCAGGAAAGCAAGCATTCCTAGAAATCTCAAACAACTCAGAGGATTTTTAGGGCTAATATCTTTCTGCAGGCAGTGGATTCCCAATGCATCGCTACTCATGCAACCGCTGTATGATTGCACAAAGAATATTCCTTTCTCCCTCACAGAAGAAGCTCAACAAAATTTTCAAAAGCTCAAGGAACTAGTGATTGATGCACCTGCTCTGGCACTACCAAACTATGATCTCACCTTCAATCTGTTCGTAGCAGAGCTTCAAGGATTTGCCGTAGGAGTACTCACCCAGAAGATGGACAAACATCACATAATCGGGTACTTCTCCTCTCAACTCGACAACGTTACCAGAGCAGCACCAACCTGTGTCCGTGCTGTTACAGCAGTTTCAAACATACTGCAGAAAGCATCTGAAATCTCACTAGATTTCCCGACTACCATCCTTACCAGCCATGACATTTATGCTGTTCTCAATCAAGTGCAGTTGAAACATCTTTCCATGGCAAGACAAGTCAGACTCCAGTGCACGCTGTTGCTACCTCCAAACATCTCATTTGCTCGAGTTACAAGTCTAAACCTTGCTGATCTTTACAAGTTTAGAAGGGGGGACAGAAGAGAGGACAGAAGAGAGTGACAAACGTACCAGCGCACCATTTGATCATGATTGTCAGGAACTCATTGAACATGAGGCAAAGCCCCTGCACAATATTCAGGCAACACCGCTTACAAATCCAGACTTTGAACTTTTTGTGGATGGTAGCAGATACGCTGATGAAGCAGGCAAGTTCCACACCGGATTTGCAGTAGTGACTCTATATGCAGTCCTAGCCAAACAACCGCTACCTCCACGCATATCTGCTCAAGAAGCAGAACTTCTTGCCCTCATTTGGGCAATTGAGTTTCTGGAAGAACGAACAGCGAACATCTACACGGACTCAGCCTATGCACATGGCATTGTGCACGATTTTGGCACTATCTGGCAGACTAGAGGATTCCTCACAGCAACAGGAAATCCCATCAGGCATGGAGCCTCAGTGAAGAAACTAATGGAAGTAGCCTTGATACCAAAACAGCTAGCAATCATAAAGGTTGCTGCCCACACCAAGGCTCAAACACCCGAGGCAAGGGGAAATCGCTTGGCCGACCAAACAGCAAAACAAGCAGCCTTGCTCCCTTTGAAGGAGACGGAAACAGTGTCAACGACGGAGGAAGAAATGCAGAACCTCTTTGAGACACAAGAAAACGCCTCTGACGAAGAAAAGGCCGGATGGCGGGCCAAGGGGGCAGAAAAGGTGGAGGGGATTTGGCGCCTAAACGGACTTCCCGTCCTGCCACGCAGTTGGTTCCCTGCCATTTTCCAAGTACTCCACTACCCCACACATGGAAGCACAAACTCAATCATGAACCAGATGCAACCTTATTGGGTAGCCCCCGGGTTCAGACAATACGCCTCCCAGAGAATCAAGGATTGTCACATCTGTCAACAACACAATCCAGGCCAGCTAACTAAAACCCCGCAAAGACACATGCCAAAGACGTTTGCCCCATTTCAAAGAGTACAAATAGACTATATACAGTTGCCAAAACATGGCATCTACGAGTTTGTACTTGTCTGTGTAGACCTCTTCTCAGGATGGCCAGAGGCCTACCCTGTCAGCTCAGCCACGGCCCGAATTACAGCAAAGAAATTGGCCTGTGAGCTGGTACCCCGGTTTGGACTCCCTGAAGTCATAGAGTCAGACCGAGGTACTCATTTCACTGGACAAGTTTTCCAGAACACCTGTGCCCTGTTAGGCATTCAGTCAGCCTTACACACACCTTACCACCCACAGTCATCAGGGAAAGTGGAAAGGTTAAATGGGACTCTAAAGCTCAAACTAGCCAAGGCAGTGGAGGAGACTGGTAGACCATGGACAGAATGTCTCCCCATAGCTCTTTACTCTATAAGGACTACCCCGCAGGGAAAGCACAGGCTCTCACCATTTGAAATACTCTTTGGTAGTGCACCCAGATTAGGATGCTACTTCCCGCAGGAGTTACACCTGCAATGTGATAGCCTAACGTCTTATGTTGTTTCCCTGCAGAAGAGACTAACTGAAACCCACCAAAGGGTCTACTCTTCTCTACCTGATCCTGATGCTGTTCCAGGAACCCACTCCCTAAAGCCTGGTGACCGGGTCTACCTAAAGAAGCACGTGAGAAAGACCCTTGAGCCATGATTCGAAGGGCCTTTGACTGTCCAGCTGACCACTCCAACCTCCGTCAAACTTGAGGGGAGATCGACATGGGTCCATGCCAGCCACTGCAAGAAGGCCTAATACTGCTGATAAGTATTTCTATGTGTACTCCCTTTTTGGGGCCTTCTACACCACGGCAGAATTCATTTGAGACCCATCATGAAGTGTTAGCTGAAAAACTTGAGATCACAGACTGCTGGATATGTACACACGCACCTGTGACAGCCTCTTCCATGCCATACTTAGCCATACCAGTCCCAATAAACGAAGTGTTTCAATGGGGAGGCTGTTACAATAGATTATCAGTTAATGACACCAAGTATCAAAAACTGTGGAACACTAGTGTGCCCATACCAATAGTAGGGTGGGTAGATTTCCCCTGGTGGCAAGGCAATCTTACTACTGGCCTTCCCGGAACCCAGCAATATTTAGCCTTTGAAGGAAGCAGCTGGGTACCCCGTAATTACACAAAAACACCTATTATGGGCAAGATTCCAACAGAAGGAATCAAAATAAGTTTTGGGCGAACCTCTGACAGTACAGATGCATTTAAACCCTTGCTGTTAGAGAGACATCTGCATGACCATGGGTGGGTATACAATTCATTGTTTCCAGAAAGCACAAATGATACTTGTTACTCCCAACCCGGAAATTTATGGTGCAATGATTCTGACCCATATGTGCCTGGCCGAGAAACCTGTGGTGAACCGTCCGCAGGGTATTGTAGTCCCCTAAGCCAACTTCCCGGATGGTGTATACTCAGAAACATATCGGCCTTTATAGATATAGTACATCGCCTCATATTACAACATTCAGCCATCTGGGATCTCCCACCGCAAACCTATTGGGTTTGTGGTTACAACGCCTACAAATGGCTACCAGTAGGAGTAAATGGCACCTGCACCTTGGCCCGTTTGACCCCTGCCACCTTCATTATCAATACCACTGATATACCGGCAGGGAAAATGCCTCTCCACCTACTGGTAAAGAGAGCAGCAGACAACAAAGACAGGCCTAGTGGCCGACCCCATGTGATTCAAATGAGTCATGTCAACAAATTTTTCAGTTCTCTTTTTATCTATCCCATGATAATGCAGATGTATGATAAGTTGGTGGACAGCACTGACTATCTTGATGATCAAATTTTTGAGGTTCTCCAAGCAGTAAATAGTACCATTGCCATACAGAGACAATTAATCATTGTAACCAACCAACATACTTTGGTACTGGATTACCTCACTGCAGCCCAAGGGGGGATGTGCCAAGTAGTAGGCCCCAGCTGTTGTCACTACATAGATCCAAGAGGAACCTTAAGAGCCCAAGCCAGTTTAACTGAGATACAAAAGCTGAGGAAAAAACATGATGAGGAGGTACTCAGAAGCTCAGATGCTTGGTGGAGCAATACCTTTTCAATGTTCAACCCTGCAAACTGGTTTAAGGGAATAGGAGGATGGTTCATGGGGATACTGCAATCAGTGTTCCAAGTGTTACTCTGTTTGGTAGTTGCTTATGTAGTGTTCAAGTTGCTAATGGCTTTGTTTTCCCGCTGCTTGAAGCAATGTAGATACAATGATTATTCAGCACCCGTATGAAATCACTAATATGCCTTTTTCTCTTCTCTACTCTTTCCTCTAGAAATCACCTTGGCGTATCATGATGAGACTCCTATCGAGAGGCATGCAGGCAGTCCTGGGTGACGGATGTGAGACGACACTCCCTGAGCAACCCGCGGCTCAGAAAGTATCTGGAGACTAGCCTGCTCGCTCTATAGTCCACAGCTTCTCGATGGCCCCCTGTCCATCAATCACGCCAATAGGGGGGATTGTGAGGAAAGAGTTAACCTTTTTCACTGACTTAGAAAAATAATAGAAATTCATTCTCCCTGGCAAGACTGAACCAGACTTATTTGCGTAATAAACTGTGAGATCAACTTCAAGGACATAGAATGTTTTGACTTAGAAATGACTGACAAACATCTTGTTATGGGAATAAGAGCGCAACAGTTTATTATGGGAGTATAAGTCATTATGTTAATTTCTTTTGCTGGGAATATGTAATTTACGCCTTTAATGAATATGTATGCTGCATAGTTACGCCCTAATCAAATCTGTATAACCTTGTAATGTAAACAAAATAATACAGTTTTCTTTTTGGGAGCCGCACGTCTCCTAGCCTTTACGTGTATAACGGTGTCTGCCTGTTTTCATTGAAGGCTAAAGGGAGGGCAGAGGGGGGTCACCGGTACCCTCTCTCATTTGGGCATCGCTGGCAATAGCTGTGACCGTTAGGTCAACCTAACAACAGGGATTTTCCACAGCTGTTCTGAGTGACTGAGGGCTATTTAAGGCAGCGTGGGATATGCAGCTCCATGACGCCTGGAGGACGGGAGCATGTCATCAAGACAGTATTTACTGCAATGCTACTGATCTATTTGCCTGGCGCCATGGACCTGCATACCCCAAGCTGTACTATCTGACAAGTGAGTTATCTATTTTGTTACTGGTGTTTTGAAACTTTGTGCACTGTTGTATCTTTATGTCTGTTGATTGAAAGCTGATAAGACCATACTTATTTTCCCAGCCTCCTGATGAACCACATGGCTATGTGGGGAAACGCGTCGAGGTGGAGACGTCTTAAACTAATGTGAAATGGTTGGCGGTTCACCATATTGATTAAAGGACTGTTTTGTCAAACATCTTGTGTGGATACTCCTGGATGAATATTATGGACTGTAACCACAGAATCAGCACGTTTGTGCCAGCATAGTCACAGTGGGAGCTACCAAGTTAAGTTTGGTTTATACAATTAATGTCCTGTTGTGAACCAGCTCTTGGTTATGTATGTGTAAATTGTATCAATTTGTCTTTTTTTCATTGTAAACCCTGTTCTTGATATTCAAGATCAGGGGTTGCCATAGAGTTGGCTTAAGACAGTTGATCAGTGTATTGTTAATGTGCACATAATGGTGTGGTGTTAATTTTTTACCTGAATAAAAATAAATATTTCATACGATTGGGGATCAGTATATGTGTAAAAGAAACGCGTCGAGGCAAGCAAAAATCCACCAGGCTTACCACCTATATATTACAGTACAACATACTGAGGACTTCCATATTCCAGCTTAACGGCATTCTTTCTATCTGTCCACAGAAGTGGAGGCTATATCTGTCATGGACTATTGCTATCTAGCAAGATATTGCTGAGCATTTGCTTATTGGGAGTCTTTGTAATACATTTATGTATCCAATGGTAACCTGTGTGAAATATTGTTGATTATCTTTTAACTGGCTCTCCGGTTTGCCCTAGAACAGACTGGGGGTTATAGTTATATCTATATGACCTAATGAGAACATCTCCATGTTTGAAACCTGTTTAGCACTATTTATCAATAAAAAATTTTCACTGGGAATAGCTTCTTGTTGGGAACCCGTTGACTCCACAAGCAGGGAGTTGCAAAGGACAGTGGGTCCCACGAGACTGCTGTTGAAAACCAAGGGGGAAAGACCGGAAGGATGTCGGTGCCCGATGGTGATGGTGGAGCCGCGGCTCCTGCAGCCGTGCAGGATGACGAAGAATCAGAAGGCCCCGCTCCGGTCGCAAGAGCGGCGGACCCTGCAATCCCGGCGGTCACGCAAGTTATGCCGATTACTCTGCTTTATGTGCCCGGTGCTGCCTGGCTGCCTCACTATAATGGCCGACCTGACACCCTGCAGGTGTTCAAGAAAAAGATATGTACTGTTCTCGACATGTATGCAATGACCGGCAAGCAGCGTGCGTCCAAGGTGCTCGAACAGCTGACAGGCGCAGCTGAGCAGGAGGTTGAGACATGGACTGATGAAGATCGGGCCTCCGTACCCGCCATATTTGATAAGCTGCAAGTTGCCTTCGAAACCCATACGGAGGCGGAGCTACGAATGAACTTTTACCACTGCAGGCAGCGTACCCAGGACAGCATCCGGGGCTACACCCTGAGACTACAAACCGCTCTGCGTACTCTAAGGCGGGCTTTGCACGTTGCGACATCGCAAGCCGATGCTGCGATGTCGCACGCAATAGTCGCCGCCCCGTCGCAGGTACGATATCTTGTGATAGCTGGCCTAGCGAAAATTATCGCTACGCCAGCTTCACATGCACTCACCTGCCCTGCAACCGTCGCTCTGGCCGGCGACCCGCCTCCTTCCTAAGGGGGCGGGTCGTGCGGCGTCATAGCAACGTCACACGGCAGGCGACCAATAGCAGCGTAGGGGCGGAGATGAGCAGGATGTAAACATCCTGCCCACCCCCTTCCTTCCGTATAACCGCCGGCGGCAGGTAAGGTGATGTTCCTCGCTCCTACAGCTTCATACACAGCGATGTGTGCTGCCGCAGGAACGAGGAACTACAGCGTACCTGTCGCGGCACCGGCATTATGGAAATGTCGGAGAATACACCGATGATACGATAACGACGCTTTTGCGCTCGTTCATCGTATCATCTAGCATTTACACACTACGATGTCGAAAGTGACGCCGGATGTGCGTCACTTTCGATTTCACCCCACCGACATCGCACGTGCGATGTTGCAACGTGCAAAGCCACCCTAAGGCTAGTAGATCCTATCAACGAGCTGGAGAGCAACAAAATGCTTGTGGAGCAGTTCTTGCAAGGACTGGGGTCAGCGGACGACCGTAAAGAGCTATGCCTGTGGGCCCTGGAGCATCCGGACTTAAACTTTGCAGTTTTAAAGGACCGAGCCATAAAGGCTCTTCAGGCCCCTTAGGCCAGTGACCCTACATCATCATCCTGGCCAGCGGACACCTCCCACCTGCTGGTGAAGCCCTCTCTACTGGCTTTACCAGCACCTGCAGTGCTAACAGAGTCCCCAGGAGTTCCCGGTGATCTGACTTCCCAAGTCCAACAGCTGAGCAAAGACGTCGCCAGGATCCTCGAGGCCATGCAGCTATAGTCAAAGACCAAGCCGCTGGAGAAGATCCAGCTCGCCGACAGCCCTGAAGACGTCCCCTGGATGCAGAGAAGGAGCAACAACCGGTATGGACAACCCGTTTGTTACAGGTGCAACAAGACCGGCCATTACTCCCGTCGGTGTCCTTTAAATGGGCCACCCCTGAGGCCAAGGGTGAATCCTTAGGAATAGACCAACAAGGCCCAGCTGATTGGTGTGATCGGTATGTCAGAGGCCGCCCCATCATCTCCCTTACCGTGGATGGGATCCCGACGTTCGCGCTCCTGGACACCGGCTCACAGGTAACGACTATACCCTATGTACTGTATAAGCGTTACTGGTCAGATGACGACCTTACCATGCCAGATTCTGGCCTATCATTGCAGCCAATGGACTCCCTATGACCCAAGTGGGGTTTAAGGAAGTGACTCTTAAGGTGGGGAGGGTGGAGTTAGAGCACCAAGGACTCATAGTGGTGCAGAATGACCCTAGTGACCGTAACCCGAAAATAGTCCTAGGGACCAATGTAATTGAAAATTGCATGGGGAAAGTGTTATACTTGCTTCAGCAGCTGTCTGCAACAGCAGGAGTGGGCCGGCAGAGGGCTCTGCAACGTGAGATCCGAGCCCTCCTGCAGCGGCAACAAGTGAACTTATCTGGTGGAGAGATTGGCGGTGTGCGAGTCATGAATGTAGCACTCCTTGTAGTGCCTCCACGGAGTGAGATGATGATTTGGTGTAGGGCAGCTGTAGTTGCTAGAGGACAAGATTATCAGGCAGTGGTGGAGCCCCTGCCTTCAGAACACTGGCCCACAGTTTTGACAGCCAGAGATGTGATTGATGTCCGGAAGGGGAGAGTGCCTGTGAGAGTGATGAATTGCGGAGAGGAAGAGGTTAGGCTACCTAGATATGCCACTATTGCCAAGCTTTTCACAGTAGACACACATGCCATCTAAGGAGCAGCATCCACTAACCCTACACCCCAACCGGTCAGTGAAAGCTCACCAAGCCAGTCAGAGGAATGGTGTCAGGAACTACATGTAGGCACTGACTCCACGCCTTCACACCACAAGAAGGGGGTCTACAGGGTAGTGCAAGAGTACGAGCAGGTCTTCAGCAAACACCCATTAGATTTTGGGAGGATCAAAGGGGTCCAACACCACATTCCCACAGGTGCACATCCACCCATCAAAGAGAGGTATAGGCCGATACCACCTGCACATTACCAGTGTGTCAAAGACATGTTGAGGAACATGAAGGAGGCGGGGTTATCCGTGATAGCTGTAGCCCCTGGGCAGCTCCGCTGGTTCTGGTAAAGTAGAAGGATGGTACCATGCGGATGTGTGTGGACTATCGGAAGATCAATCAGATCACACATAAGGATGCGTATCCACTCCCCGTATTGAAGAATCACTAGCTGCATTGAGAACGGCAAATTATTTCTCTACCCTTGATCTCACTAGTGGCTACTGGCAAGTGTCCATTGCTGAGGAGTACCGTAAGAAGACCGCCTTTGCCACCCCGATGGGACTCTGCGAGTTCAACAGCATAGCCTTTGGCTTGTGCAACGCACCAGGAACCTTCCAGAGGCTGATGGAGTGCTGCTTGGGACACCGCAACTTCGAGACGGTACTGTTATACTTGGACGACGTCATTGTCTATTCAAAGACGTACGAAGATCATCTAGAACACCTTGCCGAAGTCTTTGAAGCCCTCCCCAATATGGGATGAAGTTAAAACCATCCAAGTGCCACTTACTGAAGCCTACAGGCCAATACCTCAGGCATGTGGTGAGCGCAGAGGGTGTGGCCCCAGATCCGGAGAAGATAACTGCCATCCAGAATTGGCCGAGACCTACTACCATCAAAGAGGTACGACAGTTCTTAGGCCTAATGGGCTACTATCGCCCTTCGTCAAGGGCTATACCAAGATGGCAGCTCCTATGGTCGGGCAAGCCAAGCACGGCAGGGCTTCTGGGTCCCCGTTCACATGGGGTGAAGAGCAAGAAAGGTCCTTCCAAAAGATGAAGTCGGTCCTGACCTGAGAAGAGATCCTGGCATACCCAGACTACGGTCTCCCGTTCATACTGTATACGGATGCCAGCAACGTGGGATTGGGGCCGTCTTGTCCCAAATGCGGAATGGCAGGGAGAAGGTGATAACGTTTGCAAGCAGGAAGCTCAACAGAAAGGAATCCTCAGAATTACAGTTCTTTCAAACTGGAGTTCCAGGAATAGCCCGGACTGCTGCCCCTAAGGGGCTCAAGGAAGGGCAGCATGACTAGGAGGGATGCAAGGCCATAGGGTGATTAAAGGATTAAGTGTAAATTGCAGGCTGTGTGAGAAAGCTAGGGATGCAAGGCCATAGGGTGATTAAAGGATTAAGTGTAAATTGCAGGCTGTGTGAGAAAGCTAGGGGGGGGAACTCGGGAGGCAGTTAGGATCAAGGGTCAGTTTGATTGGTCAGAGGGTGGTGCGAGAGAGGGGTCGTACATAGGTCAGGGGTGAGAGTGGGCATTCTTACCTTGGACGGCGTCCTGAATCGTTCCTGCACCGTGGTCGTTGGATCCCGAAGATGGAGGCCCTCGTGGAACAGATAAAGAGGATGGTGGAGCAGCATGGCCAGCAGTGGATATAGGAGCAGCTGCAGCGATGGTCCAGTGACGGCGGCAGCGCGGAAGATGGGACCCCTCTGCCTCCGAAGCGGCAGCGAAGATGTCGGCCTCCTGTGCGTCTCAGCCCGGAGATTAAACCACGGAGATGGCAGCGGAGGAAGAGCCCCAGCGGAAGACCCTAGGCGTCGGCGGCAGCGGATCCAGGAGAGATGGCATCGTGGGGCCTGAAGAGGAAGTCTGGCCGCAGGCAGCAAAGCAGCGGGGCGGTGAGTGACATGGCCGGCCCCCCCTCCACTTCCGGGTCGCGGCGCGGAGTGGTGACGCGTGCGTCGCAGTCACATGGTCTGGCGACACGGTCACGTGCCTCGGTGTCAGCTGACCCGGAAGTGTCAGCGCAGCACCATGCAGCAGCTGCCGGCAGACGGGCACACGTACGGCGGCCTTCCGAGGATCGACGGGCGGGGCCTGTGCAGGAGCACAGGGCTCTGGTGGCAGCGGCGACATCACCAGCTTTAAGGAGGCGACCAGGATCAGCTGGGTCAGGCCGGCGGGGAAGGAGCATGGAATACAGCATGGCGGCATCGGGGGCAGAAGGATCGCGCGGGGATGCCTTCAGGCATGCCCCAAGCGGAAGTACAGCAAGATGGTCAGCTCATGGGGTGCCGGGGACGGCACTGCATGCCCTTGAATTTTTGGGCGGATCAGGTTACAGGTTGAGCCTGCCGGATGGTGGGCTCCCTGGACCAAGGTCCAGTGAGGAGGATGACATCGCGGAGGACGGCATCGCAGAGGATGGCATCGCAGAGGTCGGCATCGCGGATGACATCACTGGCGGCTATTTCGGGGCCCTCTCGGAGTCAGCCTTGTATGACCATGGTTTTTCCTATTACTAGTGTGTCTGGTTTTGCGGTTGGTGGTGAGTCTGGTGGGATGAGTGGCGTGCAGGGTTTGAATGTGGTCTCTGGTGGTATGGGTGCTTTGACTGGTGGCCCAAGTGGTGGGCAGGGTCTGAATGTGGTGCCTGGTGATGGCAGTCTGGCGTCCGAATTGTTGCGGTTAGTTAGGGGTCTATTCGCCCCAGTGGGGGGCCCTAGCACGGTCTGGCAGGGTGCGTCTGGCATGGCGGTACAGGATAATTTGGGCTCCACAACTGGTGCGGTAGCTAGAGGAAGTGGTGTTAAGACCCGCAACACACATCCGTTTAATTTGTACGTGTGCGGTACGTATTTGCACGTACCGGAGACACGTACACACGGAGACCCATGTTGTTCTGTGGTAGATGGCACACACACGTAAAGTCACACGGAACATGTGTCCGTGTGATAAGTACGTGTGTGCGCTTTTCTACACGGACAACATGTCCGTTTTTGGCCGGCATCACGCAGGCACGGACCCGCTAAAGTCTATGGGTCCGTGCCTGCACGGACCGCACACGGAGTATGTCCGTGTTCAGCACATTTCGTGCGTGTGCGTTTTTACACTAGCGATCTTATTTTTTTTTTTTTAAATTAAATTCAGTATACTTACCTTTTTTTCTGCTGTTCTTAGTCATACTTACATTGGCGCTCGGTTTTTTTCTTCCCCCGGCTCATACCGCTCCCCAATCACCAGCGCCATCACCATGTCACCTTCATTAGCTGCGTGGAGGTGACAGGAGCGGCGGTGACTTCGGCAGCTCCGGTCACCTCCATGCAGCAGAGCTGGATGCGACGCTGGAGCATCCTGGATTACGCCGGACATGGAGGGCTTTTTCGGGCTTATTAAAGTGGTGAACCAGGGTATATGTTTGTGTTTTTTATTTCTAATAAAGGATTTTTTCGGGTGTGTGTGTGTTTATTTACTGTCACTTACAGATTAGGTATCTCGGGGAGACGCCTAACATGATTAATCTAGGACTTACTGGCAGCTATGGGCTGCCAAAAACTCCTGATTACCCCGATTTGTCAACGCACAAGGGCAAATCGGGAAGAGCCGGGTATAGTCCCAGAACTGTCGCATATAATGTATGCGGCAATTCTGGGCGGCTGCTGACTGATATTGTTAGGCTGGGGGGCTCCCCATAACGTGGGGCTCCCCATCCTGAGAATACCAGCCTTCAGCCGTATGGCTTTATCTGGCTGGTATTAAAATGGGGGGGACCGCACGGCGTTTTTTTTAATTATTTATTTATTTATTTTACTGCACAGTATAGACACGCCCACCGGCTGCTGTGATTGGGTGCAGTGAGACAGCTGTCACTCAGCGTGGGGGGCGTGTCTGACTGCAACCAATCATAGGCGCCGGTGGGTGGGGAAAGCAGGGAATACGAGATTGATTAATGAGCGGCCGGCATTTTCAAAGTAATTGTTGCCGCGTATTCTCTGCACAGCTGTTCCTCGCCGCGCTAGTGATCGGGGAGCGGTAAGTATGAGAGAGGGCTGCTCACTTCAGTCACTCGGGGGATTAGCGGTCACTGGTGAATCCTTCACAGGTGACCGCTAATCAGTACGCGGCACACAGACAGAGCCGCGGCATGACAATGAAGTCGGGTGAAGTTCACCCGAGTTCATTCTCATCGCGCAACTCTGCTGTCAGCCGACATGTATCAACGACATTGTGCAACACACAAACGGACATTCCACACGGACATTCCACGTACACATACACGGGCATTTTACACACAAACACGGATATTTTACACGTACACACGGCTCGCATACGCCATCACACGGATGCCATACATACCGGAGAAATGCCCCAAAAAAACGGCACACGGACCCGAAAAAACGCACCATAAGACACGTACGTTTTTTGGGTGGAAGTGTGTTTTAGGCCTAAGGGGGTTTTACATGCTGCGACATCGCTAACAATACAGTCATATGTAAAAGTTTGGGCACCCCTATTAATGTTAACCTTTTTTCTTTATAACAATTTGGGTTTTTGAAACCGCTATTTCATTTCCATATATCTAATAGATTATGGACTCTGGACGTAATATTTCTAAATTGAAATGAGGTTTATTGTACTAACAGAAAATGTGTAATCTGCATTTAAACTAAATTTGACAGGTGCATAAGTATGGGCACCTCAACATAAAAGTGACATTAATATTTTGTAGATCCTCCTTTTGCAAAAATCATAGCCTCTAGTCGCTTTCTGTAGCTTTTAATGAGTTCCTGGATCCTGGATGAAGGTATTTTTGACCATTCCTGTTTACAAAACAATTCCAGTACAGTTAAGTTTGATGGTCGCCGAGCATGGACAGCCCGCTTCAAATTATCCCACAGATGTTCAATGATATTCAGGTCTGGGGACTGGGATGGCCATTCCAGAACATTGTAATTGTTTCTCTGCATGAATGCCTGAGTAGATTTGGAGCGGTGTTTTGGATCATTGTCTTGCTGAAATATCCATCCCCTGCGTAACTTCAACTTGTCCAAATGTGCTTTTGCATACCTCAGGTGACTCTGTTTGTGGCGTGCTTGCAGAAAAGGCTTCTTTCGCATCACTCTCCCATACAGCTTCTCCTTGTGCATAGTCCGCTGTATTGTTGACCGATGCACATTGACACCACCTGCAGCAAGATGATGCTGCAGGTCTTTGGAGGTGGACTGTGGATTGTCCTTGACTGTTCTCACCATTCTTTTTCTCTGCCTTTCTGATATTTTTCTTGGCCTGAAACTTCTGGGCTTAACAAGAACTGTACCTGTGATTTTCCATTCCTTACTATGTTCCTCACAGTGGAAACTGACAGTTTAAATCTCTGAGACAACTTTTTGTATCCTTCCCCTGAACAACTATGTTGAATAATTTTTGTGTTCAGATCATTTGAGAGTTGTTTTGAGGAGCCCATGATGCCACTCTTCATAGGAGATTCAAATAGGAGAACAACTTGCAAGTGGCCACCTTAAATACCTTTTCTCATGATTGGATACACCTACCTGCCTATGAAGTTCAAAGCTCAATGAGGTTACAAAACCAATTTAGTGCTTCAGTAAGTGAGTAAAAAGTAATTAGGAGTGTTCAAAACAAGAAATTGCTAAGGGTGCCCATACTTATGCACCTGTCAAATTTAGTATAAATGCAGATTGCACATTTTCTGTTAGTACAATAAACTTCATTTCAGTTCAGAAATATTACTGAGTCCATCATTTATTAGATATATGAAAATGAAATAGCTGTTGCAAAAACCCAAATTGTTATAAAGAAAAAAGGTTAACATTAATAGGGGTGCCCAAACTTTAACATATGACTGTATATCGTCGGGGTCACGGTGTTTGTGACGCACATCCGGCGCCGTTAGCGACATCGCAGCGTGTGACACGTACGAGCGACCGTAAACGATCGCAAAAGAAGTCAAAATCGTTTGCCACGGAGAGGTCGTTCTGAAACCCCTCCACTTAGTGATGCTGCAGTGACGTCGCTATGACACTGAACGCACCTCCCCCTTGAGGGAGGGATTGATCGGCGGTCACAGCGACGTCGCTAACAAGGTATGTGCGTGTGATGCTGCCGTAGCGATACTGTTCTCTACAACAGCGATCACATATCGCACGTACGATGGGGGCGGGTGCTATCGCGCTCGACATCGCTAGCAAACGCTAGCAATGTCGCAACGTGTAAAGCCCCCTTTAGTGTGCCGGGCGTGGCGGCTCCAGTGACCTTGTCAGCGGCTACGGTAGATGCAGTCCGGTTGGACAACAACGCGAGAGGGGAGGTATATGTATGCTTCGATGGGCCGTTGGGGGCGCATCTGAAACAGGAGGTTAGGGAGAAAATATGGAAAGACGAGTACGTGGAAATATTTTCTTTGCTTCCTTTGGAGAAGTTTAACCTTGATCGGGTTAAACCGGATGAGAGTAGAAAAGATAAGGAAGAGTGGCGGTGTTATCGCTTTATTCCTCGCACTTTTCAGAATTGGTTGCAAGCGTTTGTGATTTTGGCCAGCGTAGTAGGGGAAAAGGCTCCGGACAATTTTTCGGCTCTTTTTTGTTATCTGGACTCAATAAGTGAGGCATACAGGACTTATGGGGGGACTGCTTGGCTACGTTATGACAAGCAGTTTCGTCAGCGGAAAGCGGTTAGACCCAGTCTGCAGTGGGATCACAAAGACATTAGCTTATGGATGCGGCTGATGGCTGCGCCAGGGTCGGCCTCGCAGTCCTTTCCAGGAACTTCCGGTGGGGGGGGTCATTTGTCGACTCACCGGGGGCCAAAAAAGGCATCTGCTGGCAGTTCAACGAAAAGGAATGCCGATTTCGGTCCAACTGCCGTTTCAAGCACGAGTGTTCGGGCTGTGGCGGCACCCACAGTTACCTCAAGTGCTTTAGGAAAGGAAAAGGGAAGGCCGCAGAGTCTTCGGCAAAAAGGGAGGACCCCGGTTAGGGTAGATCGGATGATGCCGTTTTTAAATAGATACCCAGATCAGGAGGTGGCAGAATTGTTGCGTGAGGGTTTTAGTTTCAGTTTTAAAATACCGTCAGTTGTTGAGCCTGGTGAGATTCGTTTGAAGAACTTGCAGTCGACACGCTTACATGGAGAAATCGTTTCAGAGAAGTTGCACAAGGAGGTGGAATTAGGAAGGATGGCGGGGCCATTTGATGCTCCTTTATTGCCTGACTTGGTGGTGTCCCCGTTGGGCTTGGTTCCAAAAAAGGAACTTAATAAGTTTCGGCTGATTCACCATTTGTCCTATCCTACCGGTAGGTCCGTGAATGATGGTATTGAACCTGAGTTAGTATCGGTACTGTATGTTCGTTTTGATAGGGCGGTGGAATGACTGAGGAAGTTGGGCCGGGGTTCACTTTTGGCAAAGACGGACGTTGAGGCCGCCTTCCGCCTTTTACCTGTGCACCCAGGAAGTTTTCACCTTTTGGGGTGTTGGTGGGAGAACAAGTTTTATGTATATTGTTGTCTGCCTATGGGCTGTTCAATTTCATGTTCCTATTTTGAGAAGTTTAGTTGTTTTTTGGAGTGGGTAATTAAGGAGGAGGCGGGCTTGGATTCACTGTTGCATTACTTGGATGATTTTTTGTGTATAGGGCCTGCTGGATCTTCGCAGTGTGGATAGACAAAAGCAGGGACTAAAACTTAACTTTTAATATACAGTTAGGTCCAGAAATATTTGGACAGTGACACAATTTTCGCGAGTTGGGCTCTGCATGCCACCACATTGGATTTGAAATGAAATCTCTACAACAGAATTCAAGTGCAGATTGTAACGTTTAATTTGAAGGTTTGAACAAAAATATCTGATAGAAATTGTAGGAATTGTACACATTTCTTTACAAACACTCCACATTTTAGGAGGTCAAAAGTAATTGGACAAATAAACCAAACCCATACAAAATATTTTTATTTTCAATATTTTGTTGCGAATCCTTTGGAGGCAATCACTGCCTTAAGTCTGGAACCCATGGACATCACCAAACGCTGGGTTTCCTCCTTCTTAATGCTTTGCCAGGCCTTTATAGCCGCAGCCTTCAGGTCTTGCTTGTTTGTGGGTCTTTCCGTCTTAAGTCTGGATTTGAGCAAGTGAAATGCATGCTCAATTGGGTTAAGATCTGGTGATTGACTTGGCCATTGCAAAAGGTTCCACTTTTTTGCACTCATGAACTCCTGGGTAGCTTTGGCTGTATGCTTGGGGTCATTGTCCATCTGTACTATGAAGCGCCGTCCGATCAACTTTGCGGCATTTGGCTGAATCTGGGCTGAAAGTATATCCCGGTACACTTCAGAATTCATCCGGCTACTCTTGTCTGCTGATATGTCATCAATAAACACAAGTGACCCATTGCCATTGAAAGCCATGCATGCCCATGCCATCACGTTGCCTCCACCATGTTTTACAGAGGATGTGGTGTGCCTTGGATCATGTGCCGTTCCCTTTCTTCTCCAAACTTTTTTCTTCCCATCATTCTGGTACAGGTTGATCTTTGTCTCATCTGTCCATAGAATACTTTTCCAGAACTGAGCTGGCTTCATGAGGTGTTTTTCAGCAAATTTAACTCTGGCCTGTCTATTTTTGGAATTGATGAATGGTTTGCATCTAGATGTGAACCCTTTGTATTTACTTTCATGGAGTCTTCTCTTTACTGTTGACTTAGAGACAGATACACCTACTTCACTGAGAGTGTTCTGGACTTCAGTTGATGTTGTGAACGGGTTCTTCTTCACCAAAGAAAGTATGCGGCGATCATCCACCACTGTTGTCATCCGTGGACGCCCAAGCCTTTTTGAGTTCCCAAGCTCACCAGTCAATTCCTTTTTTCTCAGAATGTACCCAACTGTTGATTTTGCTACTCCAAGCATGTCTGCTATCTCTCTGATGGATTTTTTCTTTTTTTTCAGCCTCAGGATGTTCTGCTTCACCTCAATTGAGAGTTCCTTAGACCGCATGTTGTCTGGTCACAGCAACAGCTTCCAAATGCAAAACCACACACCTGTAATCAACCCCAGACCTTTTAACTACTTCATTGATTACAGGTTAACGAGGGAGACGCCTTCAGAGTTAATTGCAGCCCTTAGAGTCCCTTGTCCAATTACTTTTGGTCCCTTGAAAAAGAGGAGGCTATGCATTACAGAGCTATGATTCCTAAACCCTTTCTCCGAATTGGATGTGAAAACTCTCATATTGCAGCTGGGAGTCTGCACTTTCAGCCCATATTATATATATAATTGTATTTCTGAACATGTTTTTGTAAACAGCTAAAATAACAAAACTTGTGTCACTGTCCAAATATTTCTGGACCTAACTGTATATAGAGCTCAATAAAATCGATATTGGTTAAATTAATTAGTGCAGTAAAAATATGTGCCGTTTGGCTACAAATAGGAATAATCTCACCCAGATGTTTTCAAAGGTAAGATGACACACCGATCCAAGGTTGATCACAAGCTGGAAGAATCAGGAGAAGGCGCTGGAAGATGAATAAACATAACCCCTGTCATGCCCCGTGATTGTGCTTCCGCCCTGACAGGAGCAGCACCCAAGTAAGCTGTCTGCCCCGCAACCATACAAAGAAACGTACTCCCGACGCGTTTCTCTCTAGATAGCCAGAGTTCCTCAGGGGAGACCAAAAATAAATGATCAACCTGCAATGGCAGGGACCAGTGGACTGATCAACCTGCAGTGGCAGGGATCAGAAGGATAAAGCCTATGTGTGCAGATAAACGGTGGTACCCAAGTAAGCTGTCTGCCCCACAACCATACAAAACAAACAAAGAAACGTACTCCCGATGCGTTTCTCTCTAGATAGCCAGAGTTCAATCACGGGGCATGACAGGGGTTATGTTTATTCATCTCCCAGTGCCTTCTCCTGATTCTTCCAGCTTGTGATCAACCTTGGATCGGTGTGTCATCTTACCTTTGAAAACATCTGGGTGAGATTATTCCTATTTGTAGCCAAACGGCACATATTTTTACTGCACTAATTAATTTAACCAATATTGATTTTTATTGAGCTCTATATATATTAAAAGTTAAGTTTTAGTCCCTGCTTTTGTCTATCCTAATTGGACTATTGGGCACCATCTGTCTGCCTGTCAGATTTTGCTATTATATTATCTTCGCAGTGTGCCCTTTTGCTTCGGACAGTGGAGCAGGTTGCTCGCCACTTTGGCGTTCCGTTCGCGCCTGAGAAGACGGAGGGTCCAGTTATGGTTTTGAAGTTTTTGGGAATTGAGTTGGATACGGTTGCCATGGAGTGCCGCTTGCCGGAGGACAAGTTGTTGGATTTGAGGTCTTGTGTTCAAGGGCCTTGGAAGCCAAAAAACTTTGCTTGCGGGATTTGCAGTCCCTTCTGGGAAAGCTTAATTTCGATTGTAAGATTTTGCCGATGGGAAGAGTTTTTTCTCATCGTTTAGCCCAAACCACTGCCGACGTGTCGCACCCTTTGCACTTTATACGTCTGAAGGCCGAGAAAAAGGCAGACCTTGGAGTGTGGTCCCGTTTTTTACAGATGTATCATGGCCGGTCGTTGTAAATTCGGGAAGTGGTGTCGAATGAGGAGTTGGTCCTTTATACGGACGTGGCTGGGTCCAGTGGCTTTGGGGCATACTTTGGGGGAAGATGGTGTGTCGGCAAGTGGCCTGAATCTTGGTGGGTTTCCGGTTTGACTAGGAATCTGGCCTTGTTGGAACTTTTTCCTATTGTTGTGGCTGTAGAGGTTTGGGGACAAGACTTGAGAGACAGAAAGGTGCGTTTTATGTGTGACTACCTGGGGGTAGTTCAGTGTGTCAATAAGCTGACAGCGGATTCCCCTCCAGTGGTGGATCTTTTGAGGCATATGGTGTTGCAATGTTTGGAGCTTTATCTGTGGATTTGTGCAGTACATGTGCCGGGGTTATTGAATTCCGTGGCTGACACTTTATCTCGCTTCCAGTGGGACTGTTTTCGAGTGCTGGCGCCGGACGCGGAGTAGCAGGAGACCGTATGGCCTGTCTGGTTGTGGGACCTGGTTTGCGACCAGCCTGGGAATTGATCCAAAAGTAGGTTGTGCCCAGTACTTGGCGGAGCTATACTGCAGCGTGGGATCATTGGCTCGAGTTGGTTGATGAGGTTGGGGGTGATGTACCTGAAGGTGACAGGGTTTATTTAGTGTTGTTCTTGTTGGGCAGAGCAAGGGAAGAAGGATTGTCCTGGCTGGCAGGCTGGCTGGCATGGCTTTCTTTTTTAAATTGCTGAGCTGGAAGATTGTCACTAAAGATTTCATGGTGCGTCAGGCGTTGAAGGGCTACCGTAAGACAGAATGTCGTTTGTTTGGGGCCGCCTTTGTTTTGGCCTTCTTTGGTGCTTTTAGGATTAGTTAGTTGGTTAGTAGGAACAAAAAGAGTCATGGAGGTTTGTTGTTGGAGGATGTGGAATATGGGGTGGATGCGGTACGGTGTTGTTTGAAACGGTCCAAAACGGATCAGCTGGGTTGAGGCCACGTGGTGGAACTGTGCGGTGTACCGGGTTTAGTGGAGTGTCCAGTCAGACAGGTGGCGTTGTTTTTGGAGGTGAGGGGAACCCGCGCGGGGTCCTTTTTGTCTCATCAAGACGGATCAGCCTTGTCCGGATACCAGTTTGTCTGCATCTTTCGGAGGTGCCTGCAGTGTTGCGGTCTCAACGAGGCAGAGTTCGCGTCCCATTCCTTCCGGATTGGGGCAGCGACTCAGGCGGCTCGTTGGGGCCTGAGAGCGCGGGCTGTCTGCAAGATTGGATGCTGGGAATCGGCTAGGTATAAATCTTACATTTGGCCTGCCCTGTTGAAAGATGTTCAGGGTAAGGGAGGGTTTTCTGGTTGAATTTTGCCTGGTCCTGATTACCATTTCCCTCACCCATGTTCCCCCTCCCCATGTTGTCACCTTTTGTCTCAAAGGTTTACCATTGTTGATGTGGGTGCTAGGTCACTCATATGTCTACTGGGGCGCTCTTCGTGCGGGCGTCAGACCCAATGGCCATCAGTTGAGGGTCCCCAGAGATAAGGCGACGGTGCGATGGATCGGTGTTAGAGGCATGATGTGGAGCGAAGTTTTGCCTACCTGGTGCTATTATTCGAAGTTGGACAGACCACCAGATGTGTTGGTGCTACACACGGGTGGGAACGACTTGAGTCTTCGGGCATTTAGGGACCTGATCCAGGACATAAAGTGTGACTGCCTTCGGCTCCGGTCA
The DNA here is from genome assembly GCF_048569485.1 of Anomaloglossus baeobatrachus. Taxonomy (NCBI): domain Eukaryota; kingdom Metazoa; phylum Chordata; class Amphibia; order Anura; family Aromobatidae; genus Anomaloglossus; species Anomaloglossus baeobatrachus. The sequence goes on along the minus strand of NC_134355.1, from coordinate 156,306,335 downwards.
TCCCACCTGGGTCTAGTGATTGTGTGGTCCGACATTGTGGCGCGGCGGGTATGAAGACGTGCCAGATCGGTCGAGGGTGTCAACAAAGCGCGGGTTAAGGTTAATCACTAGGTTGCGCGTTTTATTTCTCGCGTGGGGGGTGTCGCGGTTTGGCACCAGGTGTTGGAATCTTCGTCTCATGAATTTTTGCGTCGGGACGGTGTCCATCTGAATTCAGTCGGCAGTGATATCTGGGCCTTGGGGCTAATTTATGGGGTAGAGAAGGCTGTGGCGTTGTGGGAGGACTCGCGCGCACGCATGCACGCTCGTGGTGGCAGAATGGAGTGGGGTGTCTGAAGGTGGGGGTTGCACAGAAGAGAGGACGGAACCCAGGGCAGGAGCCGGTTACCTCTAGTGGTGCAAGTGTTTGGTGAGACGGGTCCCTTGCTGGGTTGAGTCTCAGCGGGACATAGGGTGGGCAACATCTGGCCAGGTGCTCTCGAGTCAGTGTGGTGCGGCTGAGGGCAAGAGGTCGGCCGATATTGCACTGAACAGTTTTTTGTCAACCTTCAGTTACCCCCCCTCCTTTGGGTGTTCTTCAAAGAAGATTTGAAATGTTATATTTATTGATTATGTTTTGTTATTAATAAATGGGGCTGCTGTGGCCTTTATATTTATAGTAGTTGTATTTGTTTTAGATAAGAATCCTAGTGGGTGGGGGACGGTTGGTTAATGGTAAGGCCTTTAGTCAGACATTCCGGAGTCAAGGAATAGCCGGACTGCTGCCCCGAAGGGGCTCAAGGGAGGGCAGCATGACTAGGAGGGATGCAAGGCCATAGGGTGATTAAAGGATTAAGTGTAAAATGCAGGCTGTGTGAGAAAGCTAGGGGAGGATCTCGGGAGGCAGTTAGGATCAAGGGTCAGTTTGATTGGTCAGGGGGTGATGCTAGAGAGGGGTCGTATATAGGTCAGGTCAGGGGTGAGGGTGGGCATTCTTACCTTGGACGGCGTCCTGAATCGTTATGGTGGTAGATTCAACGACTGGAGATGAAGAGGAGGAAGATCGTGATTTGTCGCAGCGGCGGAAAGGAGGGGGGTGTCTGAAGGTGGGGGTTGCACAGAAGAGAGGATGGAACCCAGTGCAGGAGCGGGTTACCTCTAGTGCTGCAAGTGTTTGGTGAGACGGGTCCCTTGTTGGGTTGAGTCTCAGCGGGACATGGGGTGGGCAACATCTGGCCAGGTGCTCTCGAGTCGGTGTGGTGCGGCTGAGGGCAAGAGGTCGGCCGATGTTGCACTGAACAGTTTTTTGTCGACCTTCAGTTACCCCTACCTCCTTTCGGTGTTCTTCAACGAAGATTTGAAATGTTATATTTTTGGTTTATGTTTTTTTTAATAAATGGGGCTGCTGTGCCCTTTATGTCCAATGTCATGCAGTAGTTGTGTTTGTTTTAGATAAGAATCTTAGTGGGTGGGGAATGGTTGGTTAATGGTAAGGCCTTTAGTCAGACATTCCGGAGTCATGGCACTTGTCTGGGCTGTGACAGAGAGATTTAAGCATTACCTGGCTTCTGCGAAGTTCACTGCATATACGGACAACAACCCCTTGACTCACCTGGATACAGCGAACCTTGGAGCCCTAGAACAACGCTGGGTAGCCCGGTTGGCGAACTATGACTTCACCATAAAGTACAGAGACGGTCGGAAGAACACCAATGCTGACGCGTTGTCTAGGATGCCACACCTGTCCGATGGTGGAGTAGATGACGACGAGCTGGAACAGATTGAATTGCCTGCATTCCATCAACCTGATAGTCCGGAAAATACCAAGCACTACAGCACTCAGCAGGAGGCAGCATTCAACCCGTTACCCCATGACGGTTGGCAAGAAGCACAAGATAGAAATCCTGCTGTCAGCTTGGTCAAGACGCTGATTTCGCAGGCTGATTCCAGGTTGGAGCCGGCAGAAGCACGGAGGTTGTGGAAAGAGAGGAGGCGGTTGAACCTACAGCGAGGCAGGTTGTGCAGGGGACTGATCAACCCCAAGACGCACGAGAGGATCTGCCAGATAATCATACCTCAAGCATACGTACCAGTGGTCTTGGAAGCCTATCATGATGGAGCTGGACACTTCGGCTGGAAAAAGTTGGAAATGCTGCTAAGGGAGCGCTTCTACTGGGCTGGAATGAGGGAATCCATTGAGGCATGGTGTCGGGATTGTGGTCCCTGTGTGCTAAGAAGAAAGGATGGTACCAGCCAGAGAGCCCCGTTGCAGCCGATCATCACCAATCAGCCGTTGGAACTCGTTGCTCTAGATCATGTCAAGCTCACACCAAGCCGGAGTGGGTATACATATGCCCTCACCATAGTGGACCACTACTCAAAATTTATGGTCGTGGTACCCGTTAAGAATCTAACGGCCCGTACTGCGGCAAGCGTCTTCAAGGCGCATTTCTGTAGACTGCACGGCTATCCAGAGAGTGTCCTTACGGATCAAGGCCCTGCCTTTGAAGCGGAGATCTTCAAGGAATTCTGCAGTCTGTACGGATGAAGGAAGATACGTACTACACCTTACCATGCCCAAACCAATGGGATGTGTGAGATGAACCATCTAGTTATCAACCTGCTTAAGACTCTACCCCTTGAAGAGCGGAACCAGTTTCCTGAGAGGTTGCCCCATCTGCTGGACATGTACAACAACATTCCCGTCAGTTCTACTAAGTGTACGCCTGCTTACCTCATGAGTAGAGTTGAGCGCGGTTCGTGGTTCGTGGTTCTCCAGTTCTAGGCTCGAGTGATTTTGGGGCATGTTCTAGATCGAACTAGAACTCGAGCTTTTTGCAAAAGCTCGATAGTTCTAGAAACGTTCGAGAACGGTTCTAGCAGCAAAAAAACAGCTAAATCCTAGCTTGGTTTCTGCTGTAATAGTGTAAGTCACTCTGTGAATCACACTATTATGACATTTCAGTGTATAGTGTGCGTGAACAGCGCCTTCAGATCACTGCTGTTTCTATAATGGCGATCGCCATTTTTTTTTTTTTTTCTTGTCTTCCTTCCCTAAGCGCGCGCGTCTTGTGGGGCGGGCCAGCATGTCAGCCAATCCCAGACACACACACAGCTAAGTGGAGTTTTAGCCAGAGAAGCAACGGCATGTGTGATAGGATGTCCATGTCACATGTCCCTGCATTATAAAAACGGACATTTTCCTCCAGGACGCCATTATCTCTTCTGCGTCTTTGGTGTCAGACATCACTGTCGCAGCTCCGTCTTGAGTCCTATCGCTGATACAGCTGTATGCGCTCCATACACAGCGCTGGACAGCTTAGGGAGAGCACTTTCTAGCAGTCCTTTTAAGGGCTCAAACCGGCAGGGTCAGAGTTAAGGTGACAGGTCCTGAAAACAGCGCCAGCGTCTGTGTAGCCAAGGTCAGGGATTTCCTCCCTGCATTTCCCTATTAGGAGGGATAGAAAGGCAGGCTTCCATTCCTCTATCCAGAGCCCCAAAATCCTGGCACTGTACCCTCCTGTCCTCTGCACACTCCAACTCATAACTAAGCCATTATACTAGCAAACAGTCAGTGTACCTAGTGGCATCCTATACGTGGCTATTGGACTTTGCTATAGTCACACTAGTGCAAAGACATTTGCAGAGCGCGTCTGCCTGCATTGCACACTCCAACTCATGATAACTAAGCCATTATACTAGCAAACACTCAGTGTACCTAGTGGCATCCTATACGTAGCTATTGGACTTTGCTATAGTCACACTAGTGCAAAGACATTTGCAGCACCTCTACCTGCATTGCACACTCCAACTCATTATAACTAAGCCATTATACTAGCAAACACTCAGTGTACCTAGTGGCATCCTAAACGTGGCTATTGGACTTTTGTCTAGTCACACTAGTGCAAAGACATTTGCAGCACCTCTGCCTGCATTGCACACTCCAACTCATTATAACTAAGCCATTATACTAGCAAACAGTCAGTGTACCTAGTGGCATCCTAAACGTGGCTATTGGACTTTTGTCTATTCACACTATTGTAAAGATATTTGCAGCACGTCTGCCTGCATTGCACACTCCACCTTTTTTTAACTAAGCCATTATACTAGCAAACACTCAGTGTACCTAGTGGCATCCTAAACGTGGCTATTGGACTTTTGTCTACTCAAACTAGTGGAAAGATATTTGCAGCATGTCTGCCTGCATTGCACACTCCAACTCATTATAACTAAGCCATTATACTAGCAAACAGTCAGTGTACCTAGTGGCATCCTAAACGTGGCTATTGGACTTTTGTCTATTCACACTATTGTAAAGATATTTGCAGCATGTCTGCCTGCATTGCACACTCCAACTCATTATAACTAAGCCATTATACTAGCAAACAGTCAGTGTACCTAGTGGCATCCTAAACGTGGCTATTGGACTTTTGTCTATTCACACTATTGTAAAGATATTTGCAGCACGTCTGCCTGCATTGCACACTCCACCTTTTTTTAACTCAGCCATTATACTAGCAAACAGTCAGTGTACCTAGTGGCATCCTAAACGTGGCTATTGGACTTTTGTCTATTCACACTATTGTAAAGATATTTGCAGCACGTCTGCCTGCATTGCACACTCCACCTTTTTTAACTCAGCCATTATATACTAGCAAACAGTCAGTGTACCTAGTGGCATCCTAAACGTGGCTATTGGACTTTTGTCTATTCACACTATTGTAAAGATATTTGCAGCACGTCTGCCTGCATTGCACACTCCACCTTTTTTTAACTCAGCCATTATACTAGCAAACAGTCAGTGTACCTAGTGGCATCCTAAACGTGGCTATTGGACTTTTGTCTATTCACACTATTGTAAAGATATTTGCAGCACGTCTGCCTGCATTGCACACTCCACCTTTTTTTAACTAAGCCATTATACTAGCAAACACTCAGTGTACCTAGTGGCATCCTAAACGTGGCTATTGGACTTTTGTCTATACACAATATTGTAAAGATATTTGCAGCACGTCTGCCTGCATTGCACACTCCACCTTTTTTTAACTCAGCCATTATACTAGCAAACAGTCAGTGTACCTAGTGGCATCCTAAACGTGGCTATTGGACTTTTGTCTATTCACACTATTGTAAAGATATTTGCAGCACGTCTGCCTGCATTGCACACTCCACCTTTTTTTAACTAAGCCATTATACTAGCAAACACTCAGTGTACCTAGTGGCATCCTAAACGTGGCTATTGGACTTTTGTCTACTCAAACTAGTGGAAAGATATTTGCAGCATGTCTGCCTGCATTGCACACTCCAACTCATTATAACTAAGCCATTATACTAGCAAACAGTCAGTGTACCTAGTGGCATCCTAAACGTGGCTATTGGACTTTTGTCTATACACAATATTGTAAAGATATTTGCAGCACGTCTGCCTGCATTGCACACTCCACCTTTTTTTAACTAAGCCATTATACTAGCAAACACTCAGTGTACCTAGTGGCATCCTAAACGTGGCTATTGGACTTTTGTCTATACACAATATTGTAAAGATATTTGCAGCACGTCTGCCTGCATTGCACACTCCACCTTTTTTTAACTCAGCCATTATACTAGCAAACAGTCAGTGTACCTAGTGGCATCCTAAACGTGGCTATTGGACTTTTGTCTATACACAATATTGTAAAGATATTTGCAGCATGTCTGCCTGCATTGCACACTCCACCTTTTTTTAACTCAGCCATTATACTAGCAAACAGTCAGTGTACCTAGTGGCATCCTAAACGTGGCTATTGGACTTTTGTCTATTCACACTATTGTAAAGATATTTGCAGCACGTCTGCCTGCATTGCACACTCCACCTTTTTTTAACTAAGCCATTATACTAGCAAACACTCAGTGTACCTAGTGGCATCCTAAACGTGGCTATTGGACTTTTGTCTACTCAAACTAGTGGAAAGATATTTGCAGCATGTCTGCCTGCATTGCACACTCCAACTCATTATAACTAAGCCATTATACTAGCAAACACTCAGTGTACCTAGTGGCATCCTAAACGTGGCTATTGGACTTTTGTCTATACACAATATTGTAAAGATATTTGCAGCACGTCTGCCTGCATTGCACACTCCACCTTTTTTTAACTCAGCCATTATACTAGCAAACAGTCAGTGTACCTAGTTGCATCCTAAACGTGGCTATTGGACTTTTGTCTGTACACAATATTGTAAAGATATTTGCAGCACGTCTGGCTGCATTGCACACTCCACCTTTTTTTAACTCAGCCATTATACTAGCAAACAGTCAGTGTACCTAGTGGCATCCTAAACGTGGCTATTGGACTTTTGTCTATTCACACTATTGTAAAGATATTTGCAGCACGTCTGCCTGCATTGCACACTCCACCTTTTTTTAACTAAGCCATTATACTAGCAAACAGTCAGTGTACCTAGTGGCATCCTAAACGTGGCTATTGGACTTTTGTCTATTCACACTATTGTAAAGATATTTGCAGCACGTCTGCCTGCATTGCACACTCCACCTTTTTTTAACTAAGCCATTATACTAGCAAACACTCAGTGTACCTAGTGGCATCCTAAACGTGGCTATTGGACTTTTGTCTACTCAAACTAGTGGAAAGATATTTGCAGCATGTCTGCCTGCATTGCACACTCCAACTCATTATAACTAAGCCATTATACTAGCAAACAGTCAGTGTACCTAGTGGCATCCTAAACGTGGCTATTGGACTTTTGTCTATACACAATATTGTAAAGATATTTGCAGCACGTCTGCCTGCATTGCACACTCCACCTTTTTTTTAACTCAGCCATTATACTAGCAAACAGTCAGTGTACCTAGTGGCATCCTAAACGTGGCTATTGGACTTTTGTCTATTCACACTATTGTAAAGATATTTGCAGCACGTCTGCCTGCATTGCACACTCCACCTTTTTTTAACTAAGCCATTATACTAGCAAACAGTCAGTGTACCTAGTGGCATCCTAAACGTGGCTATTGGACTTCTGTATAGTCCCACTAGTGCAAATCTATGTGCAGCACCTCTGCATGACACCCTCCTGCTCTGTTTTTAATGAGCTATAATGATAGCAAAAAATACTGCCATTTTGTGGCATCATAGAACTGGCTGTTGTATTCCATTAGTGCCCCACTGGTGACAAGCTATTTATAGCACCTCTACATGACACCCTCATGCACATTTTGCTACGCTAATGTTATAGCAAACTCATGGAATTCATTGCTGCATTTCATAATTCGGAGGGATAGAAAGTGAGGCTTCCTTTAGCTTTTCCTTCTGTTCATAGACAGCATCTCCAAGAGCAATTTCCCCTCCACGTCTAAGTGTGGAGAGGCAGCTAGTGCGCATGCGTGTGCCGATTTACCCCAGCTGCAGCCTAATTACAGTGTTTCGCCTACTGAGTATGCTCAGCCTGACTGTGTTATTCCTGAGGCTAAGTCTTCATTTCGGGATACAGCGCATGCTCCCACACTAAGTGTGAAAAGCCTCTTTGAAAAGGTGCTTGCATTCCGTGCCGGGTCTAAGTCCTGTTTTGTGCCTAGACACCATGCTAAAGCTGATAGTCTTTTTTCAGAGACTGTATTTCATGCTACTGAGCATGCTCAGGAACTTACTGCATCAGAGACTAGGTACGGTAATGAACTCTTGGGCCCTGCCCCTGATGTGGGGGTCCCATATAGACCACAGGGCATCAGCTGTCCTCCCAAATGGCTTGCAGAGGCCCACCCCTATGACTTGTCACCGCATTATTGATGGTCAGATGATGACTGGTGAGGTGTTTGGGTCATGGCAGCCATGAGGTCATCATTGAAGTTGCGGTTCCAAATAGGACGTTACTTATGCCACTCATGACGTGTCACTTTACTTTTGTCTCCAGGAGGTGCATTGTGGTTCACCCTGGTTTGGGGCGGACCCAGGTTATAAAAGGGGCTGGAGCCAACAAGGAGGTGCGCAGTCTTCTATTATGCTACGAAAGAGCACACCTCCATGTGTTGAACCCATTGCGGCTTTAGGCCAGAGGTAGGCAGGGATAGGGTGGTGGATGCAGGCCACCACCACAGTTGTTAACGCAGAACGGTTAAGACCAGCTCCTGTCCTACCAGTCCTGCTTGTGCAGCCCAGTGGCATTAACAGGCCTGCTGCTGCTGATGCGCCTGCTGTCCACAGGTGTGGCCCCTACGCACACGGTCAGCGTACTCAATGGCCCCTGTGTGGTTAACAGGGAGTTCCTGGGCTGGGTGGGCATGTGGGCCCTGTGACGCTAACAGGGCTCCCAGTCTCCAGATCCGAATGGCGTCTAACTCGGTTCAGGATACTATTAGTTTCATAGCCACACAGCTCTGTATCCTCCACCAAACCTTCCAGTTGCCAAACTCTCCTTTTCCAACTGGGAGCACGGTGGACACTGACTGCTGAAGGTGATATATACCTTTCTCTTTCTTTTCTTATTAATTTACGTTATATAGCGGTAACATAGTATATACCACTTTATCCAAATCTGCCAGTCCCACTGTAACAGATGGTATTTCTTCAGCAAATGTTACTGTTGCTTAACCACCAAATCCACGGACCAAAACTTATTTCCCCTTTCCAACACACCTGTTCCCCTTTCCACCAGCATCTGTCCTTTTTCAACTCATTTTGGTATATGAACAAAAGTGCAACTCTGCAGGGACACCGTACTCAACGCCATCTCAGCACAGCAGCCAGCCCTCGGTCCCTCAGATGTGGACAAGTAAAAGACCATTTCCTCCTATCCATGACAAAGCGTTGAGATTCACTCTGTGCAGCACTGGTGTTTACTGGAAAAGCAGATCTAAGATTGCGTACCACATTCTGCAGATACTCCTGTATACGTGCGTCCATTTCTATGGCACGAATTATTTTGCCAAATTTTGTCTTGTACCGGGGATGTAACAGTGTGGCAACCCAGTATTCTGGATTACTTTGAATTCGTACAATCCGAGGGTCATGTTGTAGGTAGTGCAGCAAGAAGCCGCTGATGTGTCTTGTGCATCCAGGAGGACCAAGTCCTTGGTGTGTTGGTGGCAGAGAGGTGAGAATCGTGCCTCCTTCCTCTGCCCTCTCACCACAACCTCGCACAACCGAAATGTGAGCAAGCTCTCACTCATCTGCTGAGTCTTCCATGCCCATCGCAAGTTCGTCCTCCATTTCTTCATTGGCTCCTGCACCTTCCTCAACACTTTTTGCTGATACTATGCACCCTTGTTAATCACTCTCCCTCACCATGACTGCCGCCTAGGTGCCGCTGACCATCTGGACCTCGTAGATCTTGTTATCCCTTCCGCATATGACTCCTCCTGTACTTCCTCCCCTTCCTCTTGTCCCAACACCTGACTCCGAATAATAATTACAGTGCGCTCCATCATGTAGATGACCAGAATTGTCACGCTGAGAATGACATTGCCAGTGCTAAACATCTTCGTCGACATTTGTAAACTGTGTAGCAGGGTGCATAGGTCCTTGATCTGACACCACTCCAGCAGCGTGATCTGCACCACCTCTGGATCAAGTTAGGCCAGGCTATATGTCATAACGTATTGCAGCAGGGTTCGGCGGTGCTGCCACAAACGCTGCAACATGTGCAGATTCAAATTCCTGCGTGTGGGCACATCGCATTTCAGGTGTTTAACCAGCAGACCTAAAGACTTCTGTTGCGACGAAAGTTGTTGAGCTGCTGTGTGCGCACGATGGAAGTGAGCACATAGCGAGCGTGCACGCTGCACAAGGCCATGTAGGCCATGATGGTGTTTTAAAAATTGATGGAGAATTAGGTTCAACACGTGAGACATACAAGGCACGTGTGTCACATTGCCCTGCTGATGGCCCGCAGCCAGGTTTGCATCATTGCCGCACACGGCTGTTAAGTCACCAACGGAGTCCGCTCCGTCAATTTGTACTCCGGTCGCCAGGTGACAACGTGTTCCTTTCATGAATAGTGCTGATGATGGGAGAGGAGTCGATGCCAGCGGCGCAGGTGGACGCAGGTTATGCTCACACACTGGGCTGCATTACCTTGACAGATGCAGAATCTCTGGCTGAATGTAGCTGGTGGGTATCTCACAGATGAAATACCATCATACAGCTACAACCAATGGGAAGACACCACACCCTTTTTTATGCCCATCCTGTCTGCAGACCACTGCCAGACATAGCTATGAACCTCTGGTTAATTTTACCCCCAGTTCAGTTTTATGATTTTTTGTGCTTGTTACCTGACTACTTTTCCTGCTTGCTGTTTATGTACCTTGTTGGCCGATCCGCATTTCACCTCTGCTTGTTTTCTGATTAAGTCCTGCCCGTCCCATTCTGTTCCTGTTCCTCAATTAATGTTTTGACCCTGCCTGACTACTATTCTCTGGAAATGCAGCCTTCCACAGGTATTAATCACCTTGGGCCCTGTGTAATTCCTAATCCCTGTATAGGGGTTAAAGGGTTTCAGGGTTCTAGGGGTCCTACTTGGTGAGTGGCTTCCCTCTAGCCTATCATTAACAGCCCATCTGAGTGTGTGGATCAAGGAAGGCGTTACACCGTGCTCTCTGCAGAAGGCCATGTGGGCCAGGATAGTGCTTTAAAAATTGCTGGACAACCAGGTTCAACACGTGAACCACACAAGCCATGTGTGTCACATTGTCACAGCGAAGGGCCGCACCCATGTTTGCATCATTGTCGCACCCGGCCTTCCCTGGCTGCTGGTTGAGTGGAGACAACCATTGATGAAACTCGGTCTCCAGAGCTAACCGTCCACAACTTCTCAGCGGTGTGACTCACATTTCCCATACATTTCAAAGTAAACCTTTGACCGCCTGATGGCATTGAGCTCTGCTGCCAGCATAGTAAGGAGGTGTGTGGTATTCCTTGTGCGCAGTTACAAGGAAGGGTGGCCTGACCACACAGGGTTTGCGCCAAGGTGGAGGACCCACACGAGGTTGAAGAGGCAGAAGCAGTGTATTAACTTCTACATACAGAAGAAGGATTGAAACAACTCGTGGGGACGGCAAGACTTGGACAGCAGACCCTTCTCCATCTCTCACCATAGTTTGCCAGTGCCCAGTCAGTGACATGTAATGACCCTGTCTATGCTTACTGGTCCAAGTATCTGTGTTGAAATGCACCCTGTCGCACACAGAGTTTCTCAAGGAAGTGGTGATGTTGTGTGCGACATGCTGGTGTAGCGCGGGCATGCTGTTCTTGGAGAAGCAGTGGTGATTGGGCATCTTGTACTGGATCACAGCGACAGACATAAGGTCTCTAAAATCCTGTGTGTCCACTAGGCGGGAAGGCAGCATTTCGGTAGCCAACAGCTTACAGAGGGATAGAGTCAACCTCTTAGCTTTGTCATGGGTCGCAGGAAGTGGCCTTTTATTTGACCACATCTGAGGGACAGAGATCTGGCTGCTGTGTGTAGACGGTGTTGAGTAGGGTGTCCCTGGAAAAATGCAGGTTTGTGAGGAAAGTGCAGGCGGAGACATGATGTTGCCTTCATCCAACGTTGGTGCTATCAATGTCTGAGAGAGCTGTACACACGTACTTGTTTCCCCTTCCAAACCAACTGACGACCTACCAAGCAAACTGCCTGTTGCGGTTACAGTGGTGGAAGTTGTGGGTGGAAAAACAGGTGTGACAGCTGTCCCCACAGTCCTAGAAGATGACGAGCGCGCGGATGCACTGGAAGGGGCAGGCGGTGGATGGTTCGCTCCGCTAGGCCGCATTGCAGCACGGTGAGCTTCCCACCGGGCCATATGATATTTATTCATGTGACGATTCATGGAAGAAGTTGGCAAACTGCTGAGGTTTTGACCTCTACTAAGAGAACCATGACAAATTTTACAGATCACATAATTTGGGCGATCTTTTTCTATGTCAAAAAAGGACCAGGCTAGGCAAGGCTTAGAGGCCATGCGACCTGTTGATCCACCCCGAATAATGCTCAGAGGCAGAGTGGTGGCTGAGGATGCAGTTGTAGACGTGCTACCAGTGCTCCGACTCTGTCCAGGAAGGCGCAAGGTAACTTCGTCGTCGGTTGCATCCTCCTCCACCGCCTCTGTTGACCTCCTCGAGTGTCTGACTGTGGGTTGACAGTAGGTGGGATCTAGAACTTCATCATCAATTGTTGTGTTTGCACTCCCCTCCCCCTCAGACCGAGCCTCTTCTTGCCCTGACCGAATATTTCAGTTGTCATCCCAATCGGGTATCTGCGTCTCATCTTCATCAGTATGTTCCTCATTGTCTATAACCACAGGTGTTGGAAAGGCAGCATTTTGGTAGCCAACAGTTTGCAGATGCTGAAAGTCAACCTCCAAGCCATGTCATGCCCTTCTAAAAGCATGTAAAACACAGCGAGGGGACTCCAACCACAGTCTCCCTCGTTGCCACTAAGTGGGCCACACACACCCCACTTGACTGGCATCGGTTGACCCCCCCTTTTGAAAAAGAAAAAGATGCTTTGCATGAAGCACTCTCAAAAATACGCGTGCCTTTCCCGTCCCCTGGCTGACCCAAGGGAAGAAAAGTCCTCTGAGAGCCATGACTTGTTCATATTGGTTCTTTTAGAAACACAGCGAGGGGACTCCAACCACAGTCTCCCTCGTTGCCACTAATTGGGCCACACACACCCCACTTGACTGGCATCGGTTGACCCCCCCTTTTGAAAAAGAAAAAGGTGCTTTGCATGAAGCACTCTCAAAAATACGCGTGCCTTTCCCGTCCCCTGGCTGACCCAGGGGAAAAAAAGTCCTCTGAGAGCCATGACTTGTTCATCTTGGTTCTTTTAGAAACACAGCGAGGGGACTCCAACCACAGTCTCCCTCAATGCCACTAATTGGGCCACACACACCCCACTTGACTGGCATCGGTTGACCCCCCCTTTTGAAAAAGAAAAAGATGCTTTGCATGAAGCACTCTCAAAAATACGCGTGCCTTTCCCGTCCCCTGGCTGACCCAGGGGAAGAAAAGTCCTCTGAGAGCCATGACTTGTTCATCTTGGTTCTTTTAGAAACACAGCGAGGGGACTCCAACCACAGTCTCCCTCGTTGCCAATAATTGGGCCACACACACCCCACTTGACTGGCATCGGTTGAGCCCCCTTTTGAAAAAGAAAAAGATGCTTTGCATGAAGCACTCTCAAAAATACGCGTGCCTTTCCCGTCCCCTGGCTGACCCAGGGGAAGAAAAGTCCTCTGAGAGCCATGACTTGTTCATCTTGGTTCTTTTAGAAACACAGCGAGGGGACTCCAACCACAGTCTCCCTCGTTGCCACTAATTGGGCCACACACACCCCACTTGACTGGCATCGGTTGAGCCCCCTTTTGAAAAAGAAAAAGATGCTTTGCATGAAGCACTCTCAAAAATACGCGTGCCTTTCCCGTCCCCTGGCTGACCCAGGGGAAGAAAAGTCCTCTGAGAGCCATGACTTGTTCATCTTGGTTCTTTTAGAAACACAGCGAGGGGACTCCAACCACAGTCTCCCTCGTTGCCACTAATTGGGCCACACACACCCCACTTGACTGGCATCAGTTGACCCCCCTTTTGAAAAAGAAAAAGATGCTTTGCATGAAGCACTCTCAAAAATACGCGTGCCTTTCCCGTCCCCTGGCTGACCCAGGGGAAGAAAAGTCCTCTGAGAGCCATGACTTGTTCATCTTGGTTCTTTTAGAAACACAGCGAGGGGACTCCAACCACAGTCTCCCTCGTTGCTACTAACTGGGCCACACACACCCCACTTGACTGGCATCGGTTGACCCCCCCTTTTGAAAAAGAAAAAGATGCTTTGCATGAAGCACTCTCAAAAATACGCGTGCCTTTCCCGTCCCCTGGCTGACCCAGGGGAAGAAAAGTCCTCTGAGAGCCATGACTTGTTCATCTTTGTTCTTTTAGAAACACAGCGAGGGGACTCCAACCACAGTCTCCCTCGTTGCCACTAATTGGGCCACACACACCCCACTTGACTGGCATCGGTTGAGCCCCCTTTTGAAAAAGAAAAAGATGCTTTGCATGAAGCACTCTCAAAAATACGCGTGCCTTTCCCGTCCCCTGGCTGACCCAGGGGAAGAAAAGTCCTCTGAGAGCCATGACTTGTTCATCTTGGTTCTTTTAGAAACACAGCAAGGGGACTTCAACCACAGTCTCCCTCGTTGCCACTAATTGGGCCACACACACCCCACTTGACTGGCATCAGTTGACCCCCCCTTTTGAAAAAGAAAAAGATGCTTTGCATGAAGCACTCTCAAAAATACGCGTGCCTTTCCCGTCCCCTGGCTGACCCAGGGGAAGAAAAGTCCTCTGAGAGCCATGACTTGTTCATCTTGGTTCTTTTAGAAACACAGCGAGGGGACTCCAACCACAGTCTCCCTCGTTGCCACTAACTGGGCCACACACACCCCACTTGACTGGCATCGGTTGACCCCCCCTTTTGAAAAAGAAAAAGATGCTTTGCATGAAGCACTCTCAAAAATACGCGTGCCTTTCCCGTCCCCTGGCTGACCCAGGGGAAGAAAAGTCCTCTGAGAGCCATGACTTGTTCATATTGGTTCTTTTAGAAACACAGCGAGGGGACTCCAACCACAGTCTCCCTCGTTGCCACTAATTGGGCCACACACACCCCACTTGACTGGCATCGGTTGAGCCCCCTTTTGAAAAAGAAAAAGATGCTTTGCATGAAGCACTCTCAAAAATACGCGTGCCTTTCCCGTCCCCTGGCTGACCCAGGGGAAGAAAAGTCCTCTGAGAGCCATGTCCACATTGTCAGTGGACAGACGCGTGTGCTTATCTGCCAGCAGACCACCAGCAGCACTGAAGACAGGTTCCGAGAGAACGCTGGCTGCAGGACATGACAAGATCCCCAAGGCGTACGTGGCGAGCTCAGGCAATTTATCCAGATTGGAAGCCTAAAATGAGCAGGGCTCAAGTTGCACAATAATGGAATCGATGTTTCCTTGCATATACTCATATATCTGTGTGTCCTCCTCTTTTTCCTTGTCCAGCTGTTTTGTTTTCGCATGAGTATATGTCCTTGTCACTTTCCCATGTGTTTGTGTTGTGTTGTGAGTTGTTTGTCACCTTTTGGACACCTTTGAGGGTGTTTTCTAGGTGTTTTTCTGTGTTTGTGATTGCCTGCCATTGTTTCCTATTGGCTCGAGTTCGGTTCGTCGAACGTTCGACAAACCGAACTCGAACGGGACCTCCGTTCGGCGAACCGACCTCGAGCCGAACCGGGACCGGTTCGCTCATCTCTACTCATGAGGGCGAGGCCCGGGAGATTGCCAGTGGACCTGGATATGGATGTTGAGGTGCCCGAAACCATCTCCCCGACCACGGACCGGAATTCCAAACGTTAGATGCAGTACAAGCAGATTCAAGAATATGTGGAGGAGAATCTGAACCAAAGCCGGAAAAAGCAAGAGCAGCACTTCAACAAACAGGCAAAAGCTGCTCCCTTTGTACCGGGAGACGTGGTACTGAAGAGGAAGAGAAGACTGCATAAATTGGACTACCATTGGGAAAAGGTCCCCTATGTCATACAACCCTCTGACTCCGAGAATCAAAAGACCTATCTCGTCAGTCGAGACCAAATAAAGACTACAGCTACCGTCTCGAGTGACCACCTGAAAAGGTGCCCAGAACCCCTGAAGGTCTTGGAAGACGTGCCCACTACAGTCCCGGGTGCAGAAAGAAGGAAAGAGGTGATCCACACTGTCCTAGGTGACTTCCCAGCAGATTGGCCTATACAAAATGGAGCCGTGATCATTCCCGTTCTAACGTTCCCACAACCTGTGGAAGAACCACAACCAGAGAGGCCCGCTGACCCTGCATCTATACCTATACCTAGAGTTGAACCTATACCTATGCCACGCACCCGGCGGTCTTTACCCACCTTACCTATCACAGGGAGTGGGGAACCCGTAAATAGTTTCACCCCACTGAGCCTAGGAGAGAACTTAGGGCTGAGGAGGTCTACACGCCCTAACCTAGGTCAGCCACAACTCAGATACAGAGAGTGAGTGAGGCCTGTATGCCTGTGTATATAGTAATGTATAAGCAAGTTTTAAATGCCAATTAACCGTGTACTTCACCTGATCTCTATGAAAACAAGTAAGGTAGCGGATTATGGCTACCTTTCTTTACAGTTGTTTTGATGTTTACCCCGGTTAACAGTAAAAAAAAAAAAATCGACCATGGTTTTAGGACTGGCGAAACCACCCCAAAAACTTTCTTGGGTCTTGTAAAAAAACCCCCATCTACCTTCTTGTTACCCCATTGCCAGGAAGCGGAACCCGCTGGAGAGGTTGGTTGGAGGAAGGGCCTGCGGTAGAGTCGGCCGAGGCCCAGTCACCACAGAAACCGGTGACTACCGTCCAGGCCAAAGAGTTCCGGTCCATGGGACCCTTTGGGGTGACACAGTGTGCGGAACTTTTACCCGGACACTAACAAGGACACCCACAGGAACCCGGGACGGTGTATCACCTATGACTAGCGGTGGCACCGAGGGTGGGTTCAGGTGTTTTGGGTGGCGGGACAAAAGGAAAATAGTAGATGTCAATCGTTTAACGTTTAATCAATGTGCCTCCCATAAAGGGAAGAAATGTAAAATGTTTTAATGTTTACATGTTTCAAATTTTTTTACCTTTTTTCCAGTTCCTGAAAAATAAATACCGGTGCCGGACAGCCAGCGGACGGGCTGTTTTACAAAGGGGGAGTGTGACGCCCTGGCAAAACTAGGTAGTCACAGATGACTGTACCCCCACCAAGGGTACAGGAATCGTCTCCTCCTTAGGATTCAACACCACATCCTACACACAAGAACACCAGCCACAAAGCCTAGTCACCCCCCATGACAATCGGGACACACCAGTGGGCGGGACCAGGCAGATGGGAATGCCCACCTAGGGGTCTTGAGGTGACAGGGGAGGGAACACAAAGAGAAGACTGTGAGACAGTGAGAGAGTGGAGTTGAGTAGAGAGAGTCAAGAAGTGAAGAGCTGAAGTGGCAGAGTGGTCAAGGGTCGGAGCCCTTGGACCACGGGAGAACTGACTAGGTGGCTGACGGCAGTGTAAGGCCACAGGTGACGGAGATCCGGTGGCGGGAGACCTGAAGTGGACCGGGGCAGGGTTGTAGCCCGCTGTTACGCTCACCGAGGAGCGGCGAGCGTCCGGAGGTGGACCCACTGGACCGTGCACCAGACTCCCCTGAGAAGGCGACCAGCAGCGAACCCCTATACAGGGACTGTGCGGCGCCTCCCCAGAAGGCCTAAATGCACGGCAGCCAGGAACCGGTAGTAGGAGTCTCTGTAGGGCCAGGTGTAGCAAGGTTGTGACGTCCACAGCCGGCAGAACATGGAAACGGCACCGGAGATGTTCACAGCAGGTGACGTCCACAGCAGGTACTGTACAGATAATGTCCACGGCAGGTAGGGCACGGTGATGTCCACTGTCGGTATGAGCGGTGACGTCCACTGCGGGTATGGCCGGTGACGTCCACTGCGGGTATGTATAGATAGTGTCCACGGCAGGTATGGCACGGTGACGTCCACGGTAGGTATAAGTGGTGACGTCCACAGCCGGAATGGTATAGATGGCACTACGGTGAGACACAGGATTAGAACCAGGTATCAAATGCACGGATAACAAATAATAGCACAAACGGATCTGGACACTGGCAATCCACTAATAGAGGCATTGCTCGGGCGCCTGCTGCCAGGGGAGGTGAACTTAAATACCATATGGCAACAGGTGACCTCTGAGGTCACTTCCAGGTAATTGGGCGCTACCACTTTAAGAAAGGGGCGTGGCCTCACGCACAGCCTAGAATCAGACACTGCAGAACTATGTGTGCTCTGCAGACAGGAAGAGGCTGAAGCAGCCCCAGGGGCATGATGTCTGACCCGGGAGTGAGCAGGAGCAAAGTCATGAGACCGGTAAGAGGAAGACCATCGCTGCCTGGGGCTATGACTGGGAGTGCAAGTGGGAGACATGCTGGGACTGGGCACATGTGAGGGAGCGCGCCCCCCACGGGGTCTGGTGGGACCAGGCGCTACACCCGCCGGTACCGACAGCGGGAATCCGGTCCGGAGGCCGTGCACAGGCAGGGTACCTGGACCCTAGGACGAGGAAGGTTGCAAGCCCCTTGTTAATTCACCAGCAGGAACAAGGTTTCAGGCCTTGTTCTAGAAAAGGCCAGAAAGCAAAACGGAAGCCCAACGCGGGGGATAGGGTGTCTGCCAGAACCCACTGAAATCCCAAGGGTCAGATTTTGCAAACAACGGCTCCCTCTGTATACAAAGCCACAGGGGAGCAGATTTCTCCCATTTTAAGCGGGTTAAGTCAACACACAGCAGAACACAAGTGCAGAAGGAAGGGTCCCTACCTTGCTAACCCATGTGCGGGACCAGCACACCTCTCCAATGGCAACCGGCATCCGGCCTTGGTTTACAGTACAGACTCTGCGTGGATTATTCTCAATCGTGAGTACACCGGTATCATCCGGTTTAGCCTGCCGACGGCGCCCCAGCACTGCTCCCCACCTACACCTGGGCCCCAGGACTACACCTCCCCTACCCGTTTTAGGGGATACCATCTTGCTGCACAACACCATCGGTCCCAGGCACTTGCACCAGAGGCAGCGGCGGTACCACCATCCTATCACCGCAACCCACGGGTGGCGTCACAGACAAAAACTATCCCCCCTGTAAATACCCCCTTTTCACTGTTGTGAGGACGGGCGGTTGAATGAGCCCCGGGTCCGGTCACCACTCAAGCCCCAGACACCATCCCGGATCCGAGCGCCCCCGAGCAGCCCCTCTGCTGCGGCGCGGCACCCGTCCGCGACAGTATATTAACCCCTGATGGTGTATAGGCCGCTTTACACACAACGACATCGTTAACGAGATGTTGTTGGGGTCAAGGAATTTGTGACGCACATTCGGCCTCGTTAGCGACGTCGTTGCGTGTGAAACGTACGAACGACCGCTAACAATCAAAAATACTCACCTTATCGTTGATAGTTGACATGTCGTTCTAATCCCAAATATCGTTGATGGTGCTGAATGCAGATTGTTCGTCGATCCTGAGGCAGCACACATCGCTATGTGTGACACCTCAGGAACGACAAACAACACCTTACCTGCGTCCTCCAGCAACGAGGTGGGCGTCACTTTCTTTCGGCTGCTCTCCTCCCCTCCGCTTCTATTGGACGGCTGCTGTGTGACGTCGCTGTCTCGCTGCACGAACCGCCTCCTTAGGCTGCTTTCACACTACGTTTTTTTAACATGCGTCATGAACTTTTTTTGCTGTAAAAGCGGATCCTGCTTTTACAGCAAAAAAACGCATGCAAACGCATGTGTTATTTTGCAGGATCCTGTCACTTTAAGTTTATGGACGGGCATTGGAGTCATGTGATCGGGAGTCAGTGGAACTGAACGTGATAGACTGGGAGCCGGCTCGTAACCAAGGTAAACATCTGTTAACTTGCTTGGATACCCGATATTTATCTCTGTTACGAGTGTCTGCAGATGCTAGGAGGCGGGCTCCCTGCACACGTAACCAACGTAAACATCAGGTAACTAAGAGAAACACTTTCCTTGGTTACTCGATATTTATCTTGGTTACGAGTGTCTGCAACTCTCAGGCAGGGGAGAGAGAGAGGAGAGGGAGAGGGAGGGGAGAGAGGGAGGGGAGAGAGGGAGGGGGAGAGAGAGACTGATCACTCGAGGCTGGTTTCTGTGCATGCTCAGTAGAGCAAGCAGGATCCTGTCTATCAGCATGCCAGCGTTCATATGCGTTTGCATGCAGTATAGTCAGGATCCAGCAATTTGCAGTATTTGGACGCAGCTCAAAAACGCTACAAGTAGCGTTTTTGAAAAATGTTAAAAAACTGCAAGTCGCTGGATCCTCACTATAACGCACGCAAACGCATGTGAACGCATGTTGATGCGAGTCCATTGCAAATGCATTGAAATGAAAACGCATTTGCACTGGATCCGTTTTTGCGTTAAAAAAAAGTTCAGGACGCATGTTAAAAAAAGTGTGAAAGCAGCCTTAGAAAGGAGGTGGCGGTTCGCCGGCCACAGCGATGTCGCTAGGCAGGTAAGTCCGTGTGACGGGGACTAACGCTATTGTGCGCCACGGGCAGCGATTTGCCCGTGACACATAAACGACAGGGGCGGGTGCCTTCACGAGCGACATTGCTAGCGATGTCACTGCATGTAAAGCGCCCTTATGTCTTGCCTGTTTTGGGTCTTTTAGTACACATTAAGGGAGATGACTTAAAGGTTTCAATGTTGGGGTACGACTGGTGTAATTGTGACCAGTATTTTCTGATTATAGTGTAGATTTTGGGTATTGACCGGTGGGATTCGTGTGGTAATCGGTCCTGTTTCTTGGGAGTCAGATCGGTATTTAGTCCGGGTTCTAGGATGCGTTGTTTCTCCATTGTAAGGAGCTTAGTGGAATAATGGCGGACTCGAAATTTTGCAAACATTTCCTCAAGACGGAGTGGTACCTTGATATCACCATAGGGCAACCATACAGTGTCAGGGTTAGTACTGTCAATTGGTGGCAGTGGGAGAGTGGAGTGGTCATTACATTATATGTGATAAGCTGGCGCTCCTGCGCTGTAGCTGCTATGTCTGTGATGAGGTGTAAGGAGATTGCAGTTTAACTCTCCCGTTGTCCCCAGAAGTGAGGACACCCTCCAGCAGCAGTGCAGTGAGACGAGGTCGCGTCACTGCTCTTCACTATGTCTGCTGCTGTGAGGAGGAGATGTACTTATCTGTGCATTCGCAAGGAACAACAGTGATGCGACCACACCTCACTGCGCAGGCACCGGAGGGTGACCTCACTTCCAGGGGCAGAGGGAGATTTAAACTGCAATCTCCTTACATCTCATCACAAACACAGCAGCTACAGCGCAGGACCTGATCTGACAGTTACTGGAGGGCGGTGTAGTGGTTAACGATACTGCCCCAGACTGTGCAGCAAGGGGTTAATCCTGCTGCTGTTGTAATTGTCAGCCTCGTCCACATCCCTGGATCCTGCTCTCCCTGGGGAGGAGGGGACTCCTCCCAGCTCCTCCTTAGAGTTTGAGCCCCATTATATCACGTGCCCCTTTCCTATATATAGGGAGTCGGGGGTGAAGTTTCCCCCTCTTCCCCTGGGGGTTTCCAGGATCCGGCAGCAGCTCGTGCCTCTGCCCGGTGGAAGCAGGAGAAAACCCCGATGGACCCACAGATCATCGAGACGCTGCGGGCCCATGCGCGGCAGGAAGGTGAGGGATGGCTGGCCCGTTTATTTGCGGAGCTCAGCTGTCCTCAGTCACAGTTAGGCGATGCATTGCCAAGCTCTGCAGTGCCTGCTGGGGAAATGTCTTTTCCCCCGGGTGCTGTACCGCGAGGCCGCCGCTCGTCCCGACGCTCCCGCCCCCCCTAACAGATTCAGCCCGTCTGCACACCCGGTCTCTGTCTCCGGAGGTCGCAGCACCAGAGCGCGGACTTTGGCCACGCCCACTTCCCCTCCAGTTCTCTCACGTGAGTCAGCGTTCTTCCCAGCGCCGCCATCTTACCCCCTTCGGTCGGATCCCCAGGCGTGCTCTGCTCCACGTGTGTGCTCTGCTCCTTCCCTGTCCCTGCTTCCAGCTGCTGCAGCAGGCTCTAATACACTCCCCTCGAGTGTCGCTCCCTCAGCCCCCCTCCCTGCTGTTTCCACAGCACAGTTTATGTCACCTCCCCTCACCTCCTCTACAGCTCCCAGCACTTTTAGTTCACTGACACAACGGCAGTGTTACATTAACCCCTTATATTCTGCCATGGGCAATAATAACACCTCTGCCTCCTCTTCTGGAGAGGCTTCAGGCTCTGTGTCTGCTGAACAGCCTGTAGCCCTGACCCAAGGGCCACAAATAGTACCCCCCTCCAACCCTAACCCCCCTCTTGCGTTGCATACCACTCCTGGTCAGCAGAGTTCACAATTAACCCTTGATGGCCAAGCTGTAGCTGCATTCAGTTTACCACCTACCTTGACCCCCCCAGTTGCTGCAGCTTCCCCCTGCTTCACATGTTAATCCACAACTTCTTATGCCTAATGTCCAAATCATCGCAGACCCCAGGGGTCCCGCTTATGTCCTATCCAGTGATCAGTCCTGCCCCCACTCTGCGTCGCGTCGGTCGGATCGGCATAGTCAGCGCCGCTCGCCGGATCACAGGAGGCGCTCGAGGCATTCGTCACGAAATTCCTCCCGTACGCGCAGAAGCCGGCGTTCACGCTCGTCGGGTAGAAGTCGCCGTTCCAGGTCCTCCAGGTGGCGCTCTCCCTCTACGTCATCAGAGGGGTCAAGTGTCTCGAGAACAACTGGGGAGCGTGCACGGACATCAATGGCGCAGCCTGTGGGGACGCAAGGAGCACAGTCTACTACTGAAATGCCCGGGGATGTGAGGGATGCCCCTTCCCACGTCAGCGGTGGTGTATCATCGGCGATTCCCCCAGGGATGGCATCCACTTCAGCATCTGGTAAGTTCACGGAGGCTTGGGGGGGTTTAGACAGTTCAGCATTACCGCCGGTCCTGAAGGCCTTGGCAGATCATCTGGCTAAGCAGGGTTTGTCAATGCCGTCTCAGTCACCACAACCCCCTCAGGCAAGTATACACAAGGATTCCTTTTTCTGCGGGGTTACCCCGCTAGGTTCTCATGTAGAAGACGTTGTCAAACAAAAAATCTGGGACAACGCTTATATTGATATATGGTTTCTACTTTCTCCTGATCAACATACTGTTGATAAGGAACGCAGGTTTTTCACGGACAGGTCATATGATAGAAAGCCTAGAATAGCAAAAACAATTAATAATTGGTTGCAGGCCTTTTCAGTACTTGGCTGTATTATGGGACAGAAACACCCGGAGCGTTGCTCTGAGATGTTCATTTTATCAAGACCTAATCTATAGTTCATATAAGACACATGGTGGTTCTGGCTGGTGGCGGTATGATGAGGATTTTCGCCGCCGCCTCGGCCTTCATCCAGAAATCGGCTGGGGAGTAAGGGCGACAGATTCGTGGCTTCGTTTAATGACTATTCAAAAGCAATCGCACCCCTTTCAATCCGCGGCCACTGTGCCGGGATCTTCACAAGGTCCAGGCGCAATGGCCGTGCGCCGTCCAGGAACGTGCTGGTTGTTTAACGAGGGCCATTTCCGCTTCTTCGGGTTATGTAAATACAAACATGAGTGCTCCGCTTGTGGCGGAGCACATTCAGCCATTAAATGCTCTCGCCCCCCATCAAAACTCCCTGGGAAAAGCGGGAAACATGATCAAAAAGACCCCGGTGAGGGTAGCCGAGATGTCCCCTTGGCTAGACAAGTATCCCAATAAAGTCGCTGCTAGTCAGATCAGGTTTGGTTTTTCTTTTGTTTTTTTCATACCGTTTAACTTGTCTAAATCCCCCATCTTTGCCAATAACCTTACGTCAGCCAGGAAACACCCAGAGATTTTAAGGGAAAAGGTTTACAAGGAGCTTTCATTAGGAAGGTTTGAGGGCCCATTTACAACTCCTCCTTTTTCCAATTTGCGAGTTTCTCCCCTCGGCCTTGTACCAAAAAAAGGAAACTGGAACATATCGCTTAATACACCACCTTTCTTATCCCCACGGCGAGTCAGTAAATGACGGTATCCCTCCTGAGGATTCCTCGGTATCCTATGCGTCCTTTGACAGTGCAATTGCCCTCATATGCGAGTCTGGTCCATCTGCATTGTTAGCTAAAACTGATATTGAATCGGCTTTCCGATTGTTACCGGTTCACCCAGACTGCTATCACCTGGAAGGTAGCTATTTCTATGATGCCTGCCTACTCATGGGATGCTCTATCTCGTGCCACTATTTCGAACTTTTCAGTTCATTCCTTGAATGGGTAGTCCGTTATGAGACAGGCTCAAAATTCGTCACGCACTATCTGGACGATTTTCTATTCATTGGCTCCAAGGATTCCCCTGGGCTCCTCTTCCCCTGGGGGTTTCCAGGATCCGGCAGCAGCTCGTCCCTCCCTGTTGCTATTCGTTTTCATTGTTTATGACATTATTCTCTTTTCTGTTGTCAACAGTTAATAACATTTTCTCAAGTGAAGTCACAGCGGCATGTTTAAACAGGAGTTTGGTGGGAGAGCGGAAGTCCACGGTCGTGTGTCTGAGATCCCTTCTCACCTCCGAAGTTGTTTGTTGATGTTTACATTTTATACGGAGTGAAAAATTTTATAAAAAATGTATATATCCAAGTAAAGCTGTGACCGATACCTGCCAAATATTGTGTCTGTGTGTTTTCTGTTGGGACGGGGATGTGTTTTAGAGGGAATAGTGTTGATTCATGTCTGTACAGTCTAACCCTGACACAGAGCTCAAGTTCAGGAAGACGTTACAGAGGCGTGCCTGATAAATATCTCCACGGTGAGGGGACCATCACCTTACCGACATTAGTGTCCGGGGCACAGTAGCAAAGAGGGAACCTGGGATCGATGACAGAGGTCAGACCCACGAGGGATTCAAGCTGCCTGCTGTACTGGCCAGGACGGAGACAACAGGAGGGGACCCCAAAAACGCTCCAAGCTACGGGGACCCATCAACTACAGACTACAGGGTGCATGGAAGTAAAGCTCATTAGTTCACTACACCGGCACTGGAAAAAAAGGGAATACCGGATTGGTATAGACCAGCACAAACCGGGTAGCAGCAACTCCTAAACCAGTGAGTAAAGCACAAGTTAAACCACAGCCCCTATGTTGTCTGAATTCTTCCCACACGTCTTCACCAGTATACTACAACCACCATCATCCTCCCCTGGGGCCTAGCTCTACTTGCGGAGAACCATCACACCTAAGCTGCCCAATACCATCGGCCCCAGCAGTGAGACTATGCAGCGTCGGCTTTCCCCATATAACCTAAACCCATAAAACCTTTTTGTTTTTAGTTTTCCCCTGTACAAAACCTTTTTTAAGCGTCCCCCAGGGTCACGGAAATGGGCAACGGCCACTCAGTAAATATACTGCCTGGGACCGAGTACCCCACAGCCCTGGGGTGCGTCAGCTTCTTGGCGTCACGAACAGGATTGGACTAGACCCATTAACACTGAGTAACGTGCGCCTTATGGACTGTGTTTTGTGATTGTACTTGTGGATTTGCCCGCCATCTTGTGTGACAGAAAATAGGATGGTGGTGAAAAGGGCGCAAACTAAAGTCCCGTC
Organism: Anomaloglossus baeobatrachus; assembly: GCF_048569485.1. Lineage (NCBI taxonomy): Eukaryota > Metazoa > Chordata > Amphibia > Anura > Aromobatidae > Anomaloglossus > Anomaloglossus baeobatrachus. The sequence goes on along the minus strand of NC_134355.1, from coordinate 156,281,093 downwards.
CCCTTGGAGTCACCAAGCAATGTTAAAACGAAACTACTGCAGGATGCTTCCGGATGTCACAGGAGAATGTCTGCTCCAGGGGATCATGGAGACAAACCAGGTTGTCCCAGGCTATGGACCACGGATATGCTCGAAGCGGACGTCCAGCAGCTGTGCTGGGCACTGAGTGCAGCAGCTCCAGCAGATCGAGGAGTGGAGAGTGGGTATGATGGAGACAGTGACGGCTATGCGGGCCCATGAGAACTGGGAGCCGCTTGCAGAGCTGCAGAGGGAGGACATAATACCAGAATCCTCCCTAATCTTACTGATCCATCTGCTGGTATCCTACCTCACCCAGGCTGCACCATCCGACCCGGCTACGTGGGACCAGGCTGCACCATGACCTGACCAGGCCGTGAAAGACCAGGCCGCGACCGACCAGATCGTCATATCACCGGGAGCTGCAGAGCAGGACGTCACCTCAAGCTGCAATGCCTAGATACCGCTCCAAGCTGCTGTCGGGGAGCCAGCAGCAAGCTACCCGGATCGGGACCACCCAGCTCTGTAACCAGACCCAGAGAGAAGAGCCATCGTTGCCCAGCAGAGGGTCGGTATCGATGAGGAAGCCCGGGATGTCTGGCAGGTGATGATCATCCAACTGGCTCTGGGAGCAGGAGCAGCGGGAGGCCCAGAAGGCGGAGGTAGAGGCCTGGCACAAGTTAAACTGCAGCCCCTGTGTTGTCTGAATTCTTTCCACAGGTCTGCACCAATATACTACAACCACCATCATCCACCCTTGGGGCCTAGCTCTACTTGCGGAGAGCCATCACACCTAAGCTGCCCAATACCATCAGCCCCAGCAGTGAGAGACTTTGCAGCGGCGGCTTACCCCATATAGCCGCATACTGCAACTTTTTATTTTTCCCCTATACAAAACCCCTTTTAAGCGACCCCCAGGGTCATGGAACCGGGCAACGGCCACCTAGTGAACTGTCCCAGTAATATATATAGCCCGGAACCGAGTACCCCAAAGCTCTGGGGTGCATCAGTATGATATGGCAGTTGAGATGCTGGGGGAGACCAACTGTGTTATACCTGTTTGTATTTTACTAACATTAGATTGAATACAACTGATCTTCATTGTGATTGTACTGCTACTCTATAGTCAATTTATGGGGGACCCATATATGAGTTAATGGCAATGACTTTTTTTTTTTTTTTTAAACAATAGATTTTTATTGATTTTCAAGATATTCACAAACAAAAGAAAACATAGACATTCAAGAAAATATATAAAATCCCTTAGATGTTGGGTGTCTTCATAAATCTTTGATATGACTATATGTTAAGAATTAATAATGAAAGCAGTCCAGTCAATCACATTAACCAGAACTAATACTATCAACAGCACCCATCATCTATCTTTAGGGTGAAAAGGTAGTCAAGGTTATAACAATCATATATAGAATCCTATAAATTTTTCAACCTCATCCCCTCAATTCGGGGATCTCTCTACCATGAATGAAAAGGAAAAGAACGTGTGAGTGGGGAAGAAATTAAGCTGTAAAGGAAGGAAGGAAAAACAGAGAAAGAAGTTTAGAGCATTGCACTTTATTTCAAGATCTAGCGGTAAAGAGGAGAGGACCGGAACGCCTCCCAGTGAAATCCCGTCCGGGCAACTGTATTTCTTTCTTGTTGTGAGTAAGCCACCAGGGACTCCATACGGTGCACTAGGTCAACCTCTGCAAACCACTCCTCCAAAGACGGGGGATCCATGGATCTCCAGTGTCTGGGGATTACAGTTTTCGCAGCCTGTAGTAGGTGTCTGAGCAGGGATTTTTTAAATCTGGAAACGGATATGGGGAACATATAGAGCAAGATTGCTTCTGGGGTCTGTGGTATTGAGATCCCTGTTACTTCCAACACCGTCCTGAGGACTCCGTTCCAAAAGGCGCTCAGTGTCGGGCAGGACCACCATATGTGAGTCATCGATCCCAATTCTGCACCGCAACGCCAGCACGTATCCGGAACCCCTGGAAACCATTTATTTATTGTGACTGGGACCCTGTACCATCTTGATATTATCTTGTAGCTTGTTTCTTGCGACTTAGATGCTATGATTGATTTGTGTGAAAGCGAAAAACATTTGTTCCATTGGGATTTTGTAAAAGTTTTGTTTAGTTCTGACTCCCAGGCCTTACAGTATGAGGGGAGGGAGAGCAGATCTTTTTCCGAGAGCAATTTGTACACCATCGAAGTCGCATGCGGTATAATAGTTTTAGCGAGGCACAGCGTTTCAAACGTTGAAGGGGGGCGTGTCAAAGCTGGTTTCTCAGGGATTGATATAAAAAAAGTGTTGGAGTTGGGTGTATTCATATTCATGACGTGGAGTGGTGGGGGTTTCTCCCAGGATCGCACTGAGTGGCAATAGTACACCGCTAGGGGCCACCTGGTGAAAACGTAGAGGGCGGGACTTGGAGCTACTTAAAAATGCCGGGGCTGCACATCCCGGTTTGAACTTAGGGTTACCCGATATGGGAAACAAGGGGCCAATCCCATCTACCAGTCCTTTTTTCAGAGAAGGAGCGCTTAAGGTCTTTAACGTGTTAGTTGTTGTGTAGGATATTTCCAGATTCTTTGGAACTATGGACGGGCGTAACCAAGGCAGGGTTCCAGCCGGGATCGGACATATGTCAGTTGCCAGGCGCACCCATAACTTCGTCTTATAGCTATGTATTAAGTCCAGTATTCGAGCATGTGCTGCCGCGAAATAATAACGACGGCAGTCTGGTAAGCCCGTTCCTCCAGCCTCCTTAGGACGCGTTAGAGTCTCCCATCGTAGTCTCGGGTGTTTTGACGCCCATACAAAGTTCTTAAATTGTCGCCTGATTCCCTCCCAAAATGTCGTTGGGATGTGAGTTGGAATTGTGTGTAATAGGTATAACAGCCTGGGGAGGATTGTCATTTTTAATATATTAATGCGCCCGAACCAGGAGAAACTCACCCGCTCCCAGGTGGTTAAGTTATTTTCTAATTTGGAGAGAAATGTCTGAAAGTTCAACGCAAACAATCTGGAGCTATCCGAGGGTAGACGGATGCCCAAATAGGTAATGACATTGCCCGGGGGCCACCTAAATGGGTAGTGCGACTTCAGATCGTGCACCATCTCATCAGTGAGAGTTACATTGAGAGCCTCCGATTTGTCCATATTGATCTTAAAGTTGGACCACCTACCGAATCTCTCCAACAGATCCAGTAAATTAGGGAGTGAAGTCACCGGATTTGTTATATAAATTAGTACATCATCTGCGAACGCTGAGCATTTATATTCTTTGCCAGCTAATTTAATTCTGCGAATCTCAGTGTGGTTACGAATGGCCGCCAGGAGGTGTTCCATGATAAGTATGTAGAGAAGAGGGGATAGTGGGCATCCCTGTCGGGTACCGTTGTGGATGGTGAAGGGGTTTGATAATGAGTCATTAATTTTTAGGTTAGCAAATGGGTGGTTATATAGAGAAAGAATTTTAGCAAGGAAGGAGGGACCGAAGCCAATATGTGCAAGGGTTTGCACGAGAGAGGACCAAGAAATTCTATCGAATGCCTTCTCGGCGTCAAGGGAAAGGACCATCATCGGTATTTTGTGGGTTTTAGCATGATGTATAATATCTATGGTTTTTTGGGTGTTGTCCCGCGCCTCTCTCCCTGGGACAAAGCCCACTTGGTCAGGGTGGATCAGCGAGGGGAGTAGTGGGCTCAATCTATTTGCTATTAATTTTGCAAAAATTTTTAGGTCCGTGTTCAGGAGGGAAATTGGGCGGTAGCTTTTGCAAACATTTGGGTCTTTTCCCGGTTTAGGGATCACGGTGACAAACGCCGCCGTCGATTGGGCAGGGAACGGACAGGACTCGGAGATGGAATTGAATGCGACCAGCATCACAGGGGATAGAAGGTCTACCAGTGTTTTGTAGAATTTCCCTGTGAACCCATCTGGTCCTGGGCTTTTGTCATTTGGTAGGTTCTTTATTACATTTAACAGTTCAGTGTGGTCAAATGGGTTGTCTAGTTCGGCTATGATTTCTGGCCTAGGGGCGTTGAAAGGGGACGTGATTGGGAGTGGCTGGCTCACTGGTTTGGGGAGATTATATAAGCTTGCGTAGTATGAGTGGAACGTGTCGGAGATCTCTGCCGTTGTGTGGACCAAGGAGTCGTTGACCCCCTTGATACAGGGGATACAATTCTGGGTGCACTGAGAGCGAAGGGCTCTCGCAAGCATCCTCCCCGGTTTGTTACCAAATTCATAGAATCTGCTGCGCCCAATTTGGAAATACCGCTTATAAGATTCGTCTAGCAAATGTTTTACGTCTTGTCTTGCTTTGAGGAGATGTCTTAATGTTTCTGTCGAGAGTGCATTTTTATGGGCTAATTCCAATTTGGTAACTGTTTGTAGGGCAGAACCAAGGGCTTGGGCTTTGGCCTTCTTCAAACGGGAGCCATATTTAATAAGGACCCCTCTCAAAACACATTTAAGTGCTTCCCATTTGATAATTGGGGCAGTCGTGTCAGCAATGTGGTCTGAGAGAAAGTGTCCTATGGTTTCCTGTACATCCGCCACACACACCGGGTCCTCCAGCAAGCTCTCATTCAACCGCCATGGGCGCACCGTTTTAGAAATGGAAGGGATCGTTAAAGAGCAGTAAACTGGAGCGTGGTCGGACCACAGTATGTTACCGATTGCCGTAGAGGACACCCAGGGGAGAGCTGAGTGTTGGACCATGATATAATCAATCCTACTATAGGAATCGTGCGGTGTTGAGTAAAAGGTATAGTCTCTGACCTCGGGATGTTGTAGTCTCCACACGTCACATAACTGTAACCTGAGGAGACCTTTTTTAACATATTTGATAGCTTTGTATGATAAGTGAGACTTTTTCTTTGAGTTGTCCAAAACCGGGTTTAAAGTAAGGTTGAGGTCAGTGCATAAAATTACCGACCCCTGCACCAAGGGGGAGGACTCGTCTATCAGATTTGAGATGTAGTTGGCTTGGTCCTGGTTAGGGGCGTATACATTTAATAGGGTTAATATCTGACCCTCGATCTTTAGGGAAAGAATAATATATCTCGCCTCTTTATCTATTGTACAGCTAAGAATTTGGTGGGGGAGGGATTTATGTATGGCGACTGCAACCCCCTTAGATTTGTTGCTAGGATTGTTGGCAAAATGCCAACTGGTGTATTGTTTATGTTTGATGATAGGAGTGTGGTTTTCTTTAAAGTGTGTTTCTTGGAAGCAGATTATCTGTACCTTATATCGATGAAAATGGTGCAGGACCTGCGCCCGTTTCTCCGGAGTGTTCAGACCCTTAGCGTTGAAGGAGGCGATTCTTAATTCCGTCATTCAGGTTAAACGATAGTGCAACACCGGTGAGTGGGAAGCTTCGTGCAATGCCGTGAAATAAGTAAAGATAGAAAGATTAGAATGTAGAAAGGGGATAGAGAAATAGGGATTCAGCAAACTTAAAGGCTCAGAGGTATAGCCTCTGTGCAACAAACAACCTAGGAGAGGTACTAATGTGAAACAGGAGCTTGTGCAACCTTGGTAGGCCGGACAGAGGCTCCCACCCTATGTGGGGCGAAGTCTGGTCCAGCAAGTGGCAAGGTGGCACAGGAGCCTGCGTAACACTTTAACTGGTTTAACCATATAACTTGAAGTAACTGAGTATCCATCGGCTATTGGATAAGGTAATAAGTCTCTGGGCGTGAGGCAAATTTTAGTTATAATCTAATAGTGTTTAACTATTCTTTCAAGAGTATCTCTGCAACATATGAAAGTCACGGAGTCCCGGGTTCTTGTTGGGATGCTGGAATGTCCAAATGGACAACAATTCCCTCGATAGTTACCGTTTTACAGACAAGTTAACTGGATTCGGTCGCTAGGGTTTAATGCGACGGCTCGCAGTCGGTCCTCTTTTGTCACCTCCCTTCAGTCTTTCTCTGGAGGGAGGGCCTACAAGGGGGTGATCTCGGGATTTTGGGGGTCTCCCAGTTAAAACCGTGCCATTTTCAATTAGCGTCACCCACTCAGGCAAATTAATGTTCGGTAGTCCCAATCCGGACAGGAAACCTCGTATGTCTCCCGGGGTTCTTATTGTGAAGGTTTTTAGGCCCCTCCGTACCGATAAAGAAAAGGGGAACCCCCATCTAAAGGGGATCTCCCTTTCCTGTAGAAGGCTCGTCAGGGGTTTGAGGGCCGCTCTTTGCGCCAGTGTAAATCGTGATAAATCTGGCATGATTCGGATGGGGTGACCTTGGTGGGAGATGGTTTGTTTCTTGCGTGCCGCCTGCAGATTTGATTCCTTAAGTTGGTAGAAGTGAATCCGGCAGATTATGTCTCTTGGTTGGGGGTTATTTGGGTCTGGGGGCCGTAGTGCTCTATGGGCCCTATCAAGTTCAATGAAAGTGTCCGGTGGGCGTCTTAGCAATCCATTAAAGATGGTAGTCAGTGTTGATGGAATATCTGTAGTGGTAATGGATTCAGGGATGCCTCTAATTCTCAAATTATTTCTCCTATTTCTGTTTTCAAGATCATCCAATGAAGATTGAAGATTTTGTATTAGGGAGGAGTGGCGTTTAACGGTATCCGTCAGTGTTTGTATGGTTTTCGTCGTGGAGTCACGAGCTTGAGATAGGGAGCCCACTTTTGATGAAAGATCTGTTAACTCCGAGCGGAACTGGGAGAATTCTTGCTTGCATTCAGAGACAATCTTAGTTGTTAGGTTAGTTATGTCCTGTTTGGTGGGAATTGATTCTAGTAGTCTACGTATATCTGCCAGAGTGGTTGATCTGTCTTCCTCTATAGGAGTGTGCATAAACAGTTGCTTATTCTCAGGTAGTTGGTGGTCAGGTCTGGTGGTGGCCGTGATTCTGTCTGACAATTCCATGGGGGTGCCTATGCATTCTGGTGTCATTCTATCTCCCAGTGCCTCTTTTCGAGGTGAAGGTGCTTTCAGCTCGGCCTCTAATGTACCACCATCTCTGGGGGAGGCCGAGAGCCAGGAAGAGCCAGGTGACCATTTGGCTGAGGACCCAGAGGAATGCGTGACGGGGGGGTCAGACCACAGCCCCTGTGTAGTGTGCTCCATTGTGGGTCTCATAGGCGATCCCATTACTGCGCCTGGCAACTTATGAGGTGTTATGGTTATCTCTGCAGGTGAGTGCAGGACAGCATGGGAACGCAGCCTCCCATCAGATCCTTCTTTCCCCTGTGGCTCCATCTCATGTATGTCGGGTGATGGGGGGGGACTCGTTACCACATGGGTTTCTCCGCTTCCCTGTGGTTTTATCGGCGTTTGTGGGCCTGCTGGAGGGGTGTGTGCAGCGTCGCCGTCTCCCGCATCGTGGATGGGGGAAGCGCCGCCATTCCCCTCCCCCCCGCTTCTCACCTCATCGAGGGCCGACGCAGCCCGTCCGCTCCTCCCTCCGTCACCAGCGCAACTGCGGTCTCCCTGGAGGGCTCCCTCTCCGATCTGCCGGCCGTTACCTTCTTTGGGAACGCAGGTGCGTTCCCATTTACGTCGCCATCTGCGTCGCCGCATGGGGAGTCGCCATCTTGCCATGCTACTGTTCCTCCATCCTCCGGTCTCACAGGCGGCTGCCGACTGGTCTCTACATCAGATGGGGTCGGTGGATTCAGCACTGTTTGGCCCGGTATGTTAGGTAGGCAGCCGACTCCAGGAGACGCATGCTCCACTGTGTGGATGTTCTGAGTCTGATCTCCGGGTGTCGCCTGCTGGAAATCCCGGGACTCCCGGCGGGGAGGATTTGAGCGGGTGAGCAGCTGTGCAATGTTCCCTTTAGTAGCAGGGGGCTGAAAGGATGCTCTAGCCTTAGTTTTCTTGTTTGTTTTGCCCATGGTTGTTGTGGATGCCGATGGATTAGTTTCTCTGCTGCAGGAGCTCCAGAAAGTGCCTCCTCACACTTCCATAGTTAGCCACGCCCCCCCCTCAATGGCAATGACTTTTGATTGATCTGTTTAAATCTTGTCCCATGACCAGTGCTTCATCATATGAAACAAAACAGTAATTCCTTCAATGTGATGACTCCGCAGAGAGACATATACAGTATTTCTGGAAAGCAACATTCATCACAAACTGCATTTGTACATCTGTTTTGTCATGATAAATGTGTTATATTCTCATTTTGATGGATATAATGGATATTATTGTTAAAACTTTGGTTTGTGGCTTTATGTCAATATTTTGTGTTTTCACTTTTTTGTATAGTGACTCGTGAACAAGACCCTTCATGTTGAAACGTCGAAACAATCGCCCACATACATATAAAACCTCTGAAATAAAAGACTACTGGATTAAGAGTGTGCAGTGGTTATAAATAGAGTGAATCGCACCTTGTCTTCATAAGGCTGCGTACACACATCAGTTTTTTGCCATCAGGCGAATCCGTCAGAAACATGAAAAAACGCATCCGACGCCGGATGCGTTTTTCCCCCATAGACTTCTATTAGCGTCAGATGGCCTTGCATTCCACCCGGCTTTCACCGGATCCGGCAAAATTTGCTTGTCCGGCGGCCGGATGGAACGCTGAGGTGAACCGGGAGGCAAAAAAAACCGGATTGCGCCGGATTTATAATAGAAGCATATGGACGCCGGATCCGGTGTCATCCGTCATATCCCGGAAGCCGGCGCCGGTTTCCGTTTTTTGTTTCTGGGCATGCCCAGACGGTGTGTAAATAGTCTCTCTCTCTCTCTGTCGGTCAGTCTCTCCCTCCCTCCTTTATACTCACCGATCACGGGCGCGGCACTGCACAGCTGTCACACTGCTCTGGCGGCTTCTCCTCTTTTGAAAATGCCGGACGCTCATTATTCCATCACATATTCCCTGCTTCCCCCGCCCAACGGCGCCTATGATTGGTTGCAGTCAGACACCCCCCCACGCTGAGTGACAGCTGTCTCCCTGCAACCAATCACAGCCACCGGTGGGCGGGTCTATATAGTGCAGTAAAATAAATAAATAATTAAAAAAAAATGATGTGCGGTCCCCCCCAATTTTGATATAGCCAAGGTAAAGCCACACAGCTGATGGCTGGTATTCTCAGGATGGGGAGCTGCACGTTATGGGGAGCCCCCCAGCCTAAAAATATCAGCCAGCAGCCGCCCGGAATTGCGGCATCCATTAGATGCTACAGTCCTGGGACTCTATCCGGCTCATCCCGAAGGAGTTAATGGCAGCAGTCCATAGCCACCACTAAGTCCTAGGTTAATCATGGCAGGCGTCTATGAGACACCCCCCATGACTAATCCATAGTAAAAGTAAATAAACACAAACACTGAAAAATCCTTTATTTGAAATAAAAGACAAAAAACACCCTCATTCACCACTTTATTAACCCCCAAATACCCCTCCAGGTTTGACATAATCCAATCGAGGTCCCACGACGCATTCAGCTCTGCTACATCGGAAGCTGACAGGAGCGGGAGTAATACACCGCCGCTCCAGTGAGCTACACACAGCAACTGAAGTGAGTCGCGCTATCAGGGAGGACGTCACTCAGGAAATGCCGGTGTGTGTGTGCGGTGATGATAGGGGTTGTAGAGCTAGTGCTTGCGTGTGTACGGTGATGGGGGCGTTAGTGCCTGGGTGCGTGCGGTGATGATTGGAGCAGTAGGTCGGGTGTGTGCGGTGATGATGGGGGCGGTAGTGCCGGTGTATGTGTGGTGATGATGGGAGAGGTAGTGCCGGTGTATGTGCGGTGATGATGGGTGCAGTAGTGTCGGTGTATGTGTGGTGATGATGGGAGAGGTAGTGCCCGTGTGTGAGCCGTGATGATGGGGGCGGTAGTGCCGGGATCTGTGCGGGGATGGTGGGGGCGGTAGGGCCGGTGTGTGCAGTGAGGATGGGTGCGGTAGTGCCAAGATGTGTGCGGTAATGATGGGGGCGGTACTACCGATGTGTGCGGTGATGATGGTCTCTCTCTCTCGGCATGAAGAAGGAAAATAAAAACGGATCCGTCACATCAGTTTTTACACAATCTGCGACGGATCCGTTGCATCAGGCACTTCATAATGTCGCACCAATAGGAGATACGATGTTGTTCCTCGTTCCTGCGGCAGCACACATCGCTGTGTGTGAAGCCGCAGGAGCGAGGAACATCTCCTTACCTGCCTCCACCGGCTATGCAGAAGGAAGGAGGTGGGCGGGATGTTTACGTCCCGCTCATCTCCGCTCCTCCGCTTCTATTGGCCGTCTGCCGTGTGACGTCGATGTGACGCCGCACGACCCTCACCCTTAGGAAGGAGGCGGGTCGCCGGCCAGAGCGACGTCGCAGGGCAGGTGAGTGCTTGTGAAGCTGCCGTAACGATAATCTTCGCTACGGCAGCTATCACAAGATATCGCATGTGCGACGGGGGCGGGTACTATCGCGCTCGGCATCGCTAGCATCGGCTAGCGATGTCGCAGAGTGCAAAGTACCCCTAAGTGTGCACGCAAATTCATTTGAAGACAAAATCGAGCACGGAAGAAGATCAGTGATGTGCATCACTAATCAGTGCTTGGCGGCTGCAGGACGCATGCATGGATGAGGTGCAAAAAGGGATGGTGAAGATGGACAAAACAAAAAAAAGTCCTGCCCAAAATCGATCATGGACGTCGATCAGTGATGTGCTTCACTGATCAGCGCTCGGCAGCTGCAGAACGCACGCACGGATGAGGTGGAAAAAAGGACGGGGAAGACAGACAACAAAAAAAAATATTTATATTCACAGGATCAGAGGAAAAACAGTAAGATCAGTGACCAGAGGAACTGCAGGAGGGACAGCAGGCAGCAGGGTGGACAGCTCACCAGAGGATCCGGAAGGACCACGATGGAGGCAGCTGGACCACACAAGAGATCGGACAACCCCAGCAGCAGGCAGGATGGACAGGACCATGGCAGCAGCAGGTAGGGGGATCCAGACAGGGGCGGCAGCAGATAGGAGAGCTCGCAGGGGCGGCAGAAGCCGGAGGGGGACAGGAGAAGCAGCCGTAGGAGAGATCACAGCAAGCAGAAGGATCTGGACAGCAGGGGCAGCAGGTAGGAGAGCTCACAGGGGCAGCAGCAGGCAAGAGGGGGATAGGAGAAGCGGCGGCAGGAGGGATGACAACGAGCAAGAGGATCTGCACAGCAGGGGCAGCAGGTAGGAGAGCTCGCAGGGGCGGCAGAAGGTCAGAGGGGAACAGGAGATGCAGTAGCAGGAAGGATCGCAATATGCAGGAGGATCTGGACATTGGGAGCAGCAGGTAGAAGAGCTCACAGGGGCGGCGGCAGGCCAAAGGGGGACAGGAGGAGGGATAGCAGGGAGCAGCAGACCAGCGGGACACATTACCGGCGGTAGCAGGATCGGACAGTAGCTGCGGTAGCATTGAAGATCGCAGCAGTGATGGGGCGGCAGGAACACTGGGAGTGGTATAGCATCACAAATCCCAGCACGATCTTGGCGCAGACTGGCAGAGGGACCGCTCTCCTCAAGTCTCCAGAATGGATCTTCTGAGGAAAGCGGTCACCACCAGGTCAAACCACCCCCCTGCATGCTGATTGGAGCGATTGCGCGTCATAGCACAATCGCTCCAATCAGTGCTGCGGGGGGGGGGGGGGGGCGCCGTTGTTGCCGAGCTCCAGCCAACGATCGGCGCTGTTGCATCACCAATTATAGCTGGATCTCACATGTTTAGGCAATTTTATTGCCTGAAACATTGTGATTGCTGTGATTGGCTGTTGAGATCTGAACAGCTAATCACAGCGATCATGGATGCAGAAGGCGATGCCAGCCCCTCTATAGTCCAACAAATGTCCTCTGCTGTAAGAAACAGCATAGTGCATCATTTGATTGCCGTTGCTTTGGCCAAAGCAATCAAATGAATGTTATGACGTACTGGTATGTCACTGGTTGCTAAGTCACCTAAAAAAATGACGTACCAATACGTCATAGGTCGTGAAGGGGTTAAAACCTTAGTTCAAATGTTGCCATCTTACGTTAAGGATACGATGGACGTCCTCATGAGGGTTGATGGCATCTCTATAGAAAAAGACATGATCGTTACCACCATGGATATCGAGTATTTATATACCTGCATACGTCATGAGGATCGCATGAATGCAGTTTACATCTTCCTTATGGCGGCCGGTCGGGATCGTTACCTGAGTGAACTGGTAGAGGAGCTGCTCCATTTTGCCCTGTCACATAACTTTTTCATCTATAAAGTTTTGCATTACGTGCAGAAACGCGGCACTGCAATGGGCGCAGCTTGTGCGTCTTTGAATGCCAATCTCTTCCTGGGTTTCTGGGAGGGACAGATTTTTGGTGACGGGGGCGTGCAGGTCGCGACCCAGGCGCAGTGCTGGTTTAGATACATTGATGATATACTGATGTTATGGCAGGGCACAGTGGAGCAGCTCAACTCGGTCGTACAGTGTCTCAATTCTAAGGAATACTTTACACGATGCGACATCGCTACCGATATATCGTCGGGGTCACGTCGTTAGTAATGCACATCTGGCGCCGGTAGCAACATCGCAGCGTGTAACACTAATGAGCGACGATCAACGGTCGTAAAATTGTTCCAAAACGGTGATCGTTGACACGTCATTCATTTCCTTAATATCGCTGCTGCCACCGGTACGATGTTGTTCGTCGTTCCTGCGGCATCACACATCGCTATAGGGTGCTTTACACTCTGCGACATCAGTAACGATATATCGTCGAGGTCACGTCGTTAGTGAAGCACATCCGGCGCCGTTACCGACACCAATGAGCGACGATCAACGATCGCAAAATCGTTCAAAAACGATGATCGTTGACACGTTGTTCATTTCCTTAATGTCGTTGCTGCTGCCGGTACTGCGTTGTTCGTTGTCCCTGCGGCATCACACATCGCTATGTGTGACACCGCGGGAGCGACGAACATCTCCTTACCTGCGTCCACCGGCAATGCGGAAGGAAGCATGTGGGCGGGATGTTACATCCCGCTCATCTCTGCCCCTCCGCTTCTATTGGATGGCCGCTTAGTGACGCCGCAGTGACGTCACTATGACGCCGAACGCCCCTCCCACTTTAAGGAGGGATTGTTCGGCGGTCATAGCGACGTCGCTGTCAAGGTATGTGCGTGTGACGCTGCCGTAGCGATAATGTTCGCTACGGAAGTGAGCACCAAGAGCGACAGGGGCAGGTACTATCGTGCTCGACATCGCTAGCAATCGCTAGCGATGTCGCATAGTGTAAAGTACCCCTATGTGTGACACCGTGGGAGCGACGAACATCTCCTTACCTGCGTCCACTTGCAATGCGGAAGGAAGGAGGTGGGCGGGATGTTACATCCCGCTCATCTCCGCCCCTCCGCTTATATTGGCCGGCCGCTTAGTGACGCCGCAGTGACGTCGCGGTGACGCCGAACGCACCTCCCCCTTGAAGGAGGGATTGTTCGGGAGTCACAGCGACGTCGCAGAGCAGGTATGTGCGTGCGACACTGCCGTAGCGATAATGTTCGCTACGGCAGCGATCACCACATATCAGCCGTACGACGGGGGCGGGTGCTATCGCGCTCGACATCGCCAGCAAATGCTAGCGATGTCGCAGCGTGTAAAGTACCCCTAACATCAAATTACCTTACAAATATAGAAATAGCAAGATTGATTTCTTGGATATTAATCTAGAGGTTGACGTGAACCAACGGGTACAGACCGATGTGTTTCGGAAAACAACGGCGGTCAACGCACTTCTTTACACCTCCTTTCGACACAATTGGTCCACTATTAAGGCAATCCCAATAGGCCAATTCATAAGCATGCGGTGAATCTGCTCCTCAGACGTTAAATTCGAACAACAGGCAGCAGACCTTAAATGCAGGTTGCATGAAGAGGGGATACCTAAAAGACAAAAACACTGACAGGTTATTCCTCCTGCATCATCCTCCCAAAGGTAGTAGCGGGGAATCCAACCCTCGCTTCATTTCCATTTATGAATAGCAAAGGATGTATAGTATCTTGAAGAGGCACTGATCCATCTTAAAGACCGACTCCATTTTGACCCAACCTTTGACATCCTCTCCCATTATTACATCCAGAACAGCACATACACACAGATGCAGTATACACACATATACAGTACATCTATATGTGCGTATGTAAATCTGTGTGTATGTATATGTGGGTATATATAAATCTGTGTGTGTATATGTGTTTATTTCTCCCTATATATACATTCAAGAGAATGCCAAGAGTGTGCAAAGCAGTAATCAAAGCAAAAGGTGGCTACTTTGAAGAACCTAGAATATAAGACATATTTTCAGTTGTTTCACACTTTTTTGTTAAGTATTTCATTCCACATTTGTTAAATCATAGTTTTGATGCCTTCCATGGGAATCTACAATTTTCAGAGTCATGAAAATAAAGAAAACTCTTTGAGGCCTGAAACACACATCCGTTAAACACGTGCGTGTGTGTTCCGTTTCCGTATGTATCGGAGACACGGACAAACATGCACCAATATTAATCTATCATTGAGGTAACACGTGCGTTATTCCATAAGGTCCGTGTGTTCGTGTCCATGATGCGTATGTGTTTCCGTTTTGCACGGAAGTATGTCCGTTTTTTGCACGGAACACGCACACACGGACCCCATGAAAGTCAATGGGTCTGTGCGCACAATAACGTGACACGGATGCATCTCTGTATGCTCCGTGTACGTTTTGTGCTTTTTTGTAGCGATGTCGGTCATTCTTTCTTTTTCTGTCTATGTCGGTTAATCTCCCTCTGTCCGTCGGTCGGTCTCTCTCTGTCTGTCGGTCTCTCTGTCTTGTCTGTCCCTCTCTGTCTGTCGATCAGTCTCCCCCTTCTCTCATACTTACCGATCCCCGATCACCCGCGCGGCGCTGCACGGCTGCTTACTAAACTCCAGCGGCTTTTACTATTTTGAAAAAGCCGGGCGCTCATTAATCAATCTCGTATTCCCTGCTTTCCCCGCTCACCGGCGCCTATGATTGGTTGCAGTGAGACACGCCCCCACGCTGAGTGACAGCTGTCTCACTGCAGCCAATCACAGCCGCTGGTGGGTGGGTCTATACTGTGCAGTAAAAAAAACAAATAAATAATTAAAAAAAACGATGTGCAGTCCCCCCCATTTTGATACCAGTCAGGGTAAAGTCACACGGCTGAAGGCTGGTATTCTCCGGATGGGGAGCTCCACGTTATGGGGAGCCCCCCAGCCTAACAATATCAGCCAGCAGCCGCCCAGAATTGCCGCATCTATTAGATGCGACAGTTCTGGGACTTTACCCGGCTCTTCCCGAATTGCCCTGGTGCGTTGGCAATCGGGGTAATAAGGAGTTAATGGCAGCCCATAGCTGCCCCTAAGTCCAAGATTAATCATTGCAGGCGTCTCCCCGAGATACCTTCCATGATTAATCTGTACGTTACAGTAAATAAACACACACAACGAAAAATCCTTTATTTACAATAATAAACACTAACAAATACCCTCGTTCACCAATTTATTATGCCCCAAATACCCATCCATGTCCGGCGTAATCCACGGAGGTCCCTCATCGCTTCCAGCTCTGCTGCATGAAGGTGACAGGAGCTGCAGAAGAACACCGCCGCTCCTGTCACCTCCACGCAGCAACTGAGGTAAGCCGCGCGATCAGCTGAGCTGTCACTGAGGTTATTCGCGGCCACCACTGGATCCTCAAACTGTGACAGCAAGTCGCCCGAGTGACAGCGATGAAGTCACAGGTGAGTTGCAGTCATGGGTGGAGGATCCAGCTATCCGCGGGTAACCTGAGTGACGGCAGTGCTAATCGCGCTGCTCACTTCAGTCACTCAGGGGATTAGCGGTCACCGGTGAGTCCTTCACGGGTGACCGCTAATCAGTACGCGACACAGACAAAGCCGCGGGATGACAATGAAGTCGGGTGAAGTTCACCCGAGTTCATTCTCAGCGCGCGACTCTGTCTGCTGTCTGCGGGTATGCATCAATGACATTTAGCATCACACACGGACATTTCACACGGACAACACACACACGTCAGTTACGAAACTCACGCACACACGGGCATTACACACGCACACACGGCTAGCATGCGCAATTCACACAGATGCCATACGGACCATAAAAACGGACACAAAAACGGGACACGGACCCGAAAAACGGACCGTAACACACGTGCGTGTTTTTCACGGATGAGGTGTGTCCAAACGTTTGGTCTGTACTGTGTGTATATATATATATATATATATATATATATATATATATATATATATATATGTATATGTATACAGTCATATGAAAAAGTTTGGGCACCCCTATTAATGTTAACCTTTTTTCTTTATAACAACTTGGGTTTTTGCAACAGCTATTTCAGTTTCATATATCTAATAACTGATGGACTGAGTAATATTTCTGGATTGAAATGAGGTTTATTGTACTAACAGAAAATGTGCAATCTGCATTTAAACAAAATTTGACTGGTGCAAAAGTATGGGCACCTCAACATAAAAGTGACATTAGTATTTTGTAGATCCTCCTTTTGCAAAAATCACAGCCTCTAGTGGCTTTCTGTAGCTTTTAATGAGTTCCTGGAGCCTGGATGAAGGTATATTTGACCATTCCTGTTTACAAACAATTCCAGTTCAGTTAAGTTTGATGGTCGCCAAGCATGGACAGCACGCTTCCAATCATCCCACAGATGATCAATGATATTCAGGTCTGGGGACTGGGATGGCCATTCCAGAACATTGTAATTGTTCCTCTGCATGAATGCCTGAGTAGATTTGGAGCGGTGTTTTGGATCATTGTCTTGCTGAAATATCCATCCCGTGCGTAACTTCAACTTCGTCACTGATTCTTGCACATTATTGTCAAGAATCTGCTGATACTGAGTTGAATCCATGCGACCCTCAACTTCAACAAGATTCCCGGTGCCGGCATTGGCCACACAGCACCAAAGCATGATGGAACCTCCACCAAATTTTACTGTGGGTAGCAAGTGCTTTTCTTGGAATGCCGTGGTTTTTTGCCTCCATGCATAACGCCTTTTTGTATGAATAAACAACTCAATCTTTGTTTCATCAGTCCACAGGATCTTCTATCAAAATGTAACTGGCTTGTCCAAATGTGCTTTTGCATACCTCAGGCGACTCCGTTTGTGGCGTGCTTGCAGAAACGGCTTCTTTCGCATCACTCTTCAATACAGCTTCTCCTTGTGCAAAGAATGCTGTATTGTTGACCGATGCACATTGACACCATCTGCAGCAAGATGATGCTGCAGGTCTTTGGAGGTGGTCTGTGGATTGTCCTTGACTGTTCTCACCATTCTGCTTCTCTGCCGTTCTGATATTTTTCTTGGCCTGCCACTTCTGGGCTTAACAAGAACTGTACCTGTGTTCTTCCATTTCCTTACTATGTTCCTTACAGTGGAAACTGACAGTTTAAATCTCTGAGACAACTTTTTGTATCCTTTCCCTGAACAACTATTTTGAATAATCTTTGTTTTCAGATCATTTGAGAGTTGTTTTGAGGAGCCCATGATGACACTCTTCAAAGGAGATTCAAATAGGAGAACAACTTGCAAGTGGCCACCTTAAATACCTTTTCTCATGATTGGATACACCTGCCTATGAAGTTTAAAGCTCAATGAGGTTACAAAACCAATTTAGTGCTTTAGTCAGTCAGTAAAAAGTAGTTAGGAGTGTTCAAATCAAGAAATTGATAAGGGTGCCCATACTTTTGCACCGATCAAATTTTGTTTAAATGCGGATTGCACATTTTCTATTAGTACAATAAACCTCATTTCAATTCAGAAATATTACTGAGTCCATCAGTTATTAGATATATGAAACTGAAATAGCTGTTGCAAAAACCCAAATTGTTATAAAGAAAAAAGGTTAACATTAATAGGGGTGCCCAAATTTTTTCATATGACTGTATATATGTGTGTATGTTTATGTGTGTATATACTGTATATATATATATAGATATGTGTGTGTATAGCGGGCTTTACACGCTACGATATATCTAACGAGATGTCGGCGGGGTCACGTCGTAAGTGACGCACATCCGGTATCGTTAGTGATATCGTAGCGTGTGACAGCTTTGAACGAGCAGAAATACTCACCTTCTCGTTCATCGTTGACACGTCGCTCATTTTCTAAATATCGAACGTCCGGTTGTTCAATGTTCCTGAGGCAGCACACATCGCTCCGTGTGACACCTCGGGAACGATGAACAACAGCTTACCTGCGTCCCGCCGGCAATGCAGAAGGAAGGAGGTGGGCGGGATGTTACGTCCCGCTCATCTCCGCCTCTCCGCTTCTATTGGCCGGCCGCTGTGTGACGTCGCTGTGACGCCGAACGTCCCTCCCCCTTCAGGAAGAGGATGTTCGCCGTCCACAGCGAGGTCGTTCGGGAGGTAAGTACGTGTGACAGGGGTGACCGACTTTGTGCGACACGGGCAACAAATTGCCCGTGACGCACAAACGATGGGAGCGGGTGTGATCGCACGATAAATTGACGCGTGTAACGGGGCCTTATATCTGTATACATATCTGAGTGTATGTGGCGCCCCTGAACCCCTCAAGGTGCTACAAGGATCTACATCCCCACCAGGATGAAGGGCCTACCCCCTTAGGGACCCAGAAGCCCAGTGCCGATACCACCAAAAACCCAGGTAATCCCAGTTTTCCCCAACAATCCCCCATACAGTGGTACTTAGCTAGGGTGGGACCAATGCATGGCCGCCTAGAGGTGGAGCCACTCCTCTCCACTGAAGAAGAAGCAACCCCCATCTGATCCAGTGACGGAAGCCCAGGAGATGACGTCATCGGGAGCCGCGGAGGAGGCAGCAACCAGTGCTGACGACTGTCCCCAGGTACTGTGCCCAGTCGCTGTCGGGGCTCCGGCAGTGAGCTACCATGATCCAGGTAGTGAGAAAGAGCGGTCGTCACCTGGGAGTGGGCACGGGTTGAAGAGGACACCCGAGGAGGTTGCCAGGCCATCATCGCCCAGTTGGCCCGGGAGCGGGAGCAGCGGGAGGCGCAGCGGGCACAGGCGGAGGCCAGAGACCTCCAGGAGAAGCAGTGCCTGCGGCTCCCCAGCTACCATGCCCTGGGCTTGATGTACCAGGGTGTTGTTGAGCGGTTCAGCATCAACGAGGATGGGGGCTCATTGCAGAGCCTGGCCTGAAGGAGGGAGTGTTCATCTCCCGCCGGGATGTGAGACCCCATCTCCTCAGAGGACACCCTGATCGGGATCTGCATGTGGGTGACAAGGTTGCCTACACCCGGCACTATGGAGAGCTGGGCTTGATGTGCAGGTCCTTGCTGAAAAGTCAACCCCCGCTCCCACTTCAACACCCACTTCAGCAGCAGTGCCTCAGCTGCCACCAGGAGGCAGTACAAGTGCACGGGACTAGTGCACACAGACTCTAAGTGCTAATCCCAGGAGGCCAAGTGAACCTCATGGCCCCTACCCAGCACCTTGGTAGCCATGACCTGATATGCTACCAGTTAAATTGTTTGTTGTTTGAACATTGGACTCTTCCAGATTGAAAGAATTACCAGTTAATGTGTTGATAAAAAAATGGACCCCAGGCTGCAGGACTGGCAGCAGCAAACACAAACTTGTGTCTTGTAAATAGTTGCACCAGTTGTCCCCCACCAGGGTACACCCATCCAGCGGACTATGCTGTGAGCACCGCCACCAGGAAAGGTATGGGACAGAGATGGTCCGGACCTAGTCACTAGTGAAACCGGTGACCTGCCTCCTTAGAAGGGTTCTGGGACCAGGATCTTTGGGTGGTGGGTGCAGGGAGGGATACCCAGGTTGAAACGTTTTAAAGTGATGAACCTCCCCTGTGTGGGATGACCAGTTATGTGTTTACATGTAAAATAAAAGAAAAAGATGTGTAACCAGTTTTACCTTGCAGCCCGAGGACGTGGTGGAATTAACCAAGGGGCAATGTAGTGCCCCTGAACACCTCAGGGTGCTACAAGGTTCTGCATCCCCACCAGGATGCAGGGCCTAACCCCTTAGAGACCCATAACCCCAGTGCCGGTACCACCAAAAACCCAGTTAATCACAGTTTTCCCCAACAAACCCTCATACAATGGTACTTAGCTAGGGTGGGACCAATGGATGGCCGCCTAGAGGTGGAGCCACTCCAGTCCACTAGTTGACCAGGTGGGAGGCGCTTACTGTGGAGACTAGGGAGTTCAGAGTTGACAGCAGAGGAGTGAAGGTGTGACTGAGCAACGTCCTGACTCGGGTTGACGGTGACCTGGTACCCAGGAGAAGTGGTTATAGGTGGAGTACGGTGGAGTACTCCCGGAAGTATGCACCGACGGGGTACAGGACCCTAGGACAGGAAAGAGCTTCAAGCCGACCTTGCTCACCCTAAAGAATCCGAAGAAAGAGAGAACCGGGGATAGGACCAGAGACTCCATCCCCACAGGGTTCACGCTATCGTCAGGCGGAAAAAAGTGGACAAACCACAGAACGGGGACCCCCAGTGTTCTATACCACGGGGACCCACTTACCAGTGACTGGTGCAGGGGAAGAAGGTACCAGAGAACCAGACTGGAACTGGGACGAAGGGGACCTGGAGGCGAAACCAGCCAGCCTCGGGCAACCAGTTAACATCTCAAGTGAGTAAACCAGTTGCACTGAATACCTGTCTGGACTCCCTTCTTCCGACGCCCACTACACCATACACCCGCTGGGGCAATACCCTAATTGTGGAGGGACTACCATACTAGCTGCTAATACCACCAGCCCCAGTAGAGACATTTTGCAGCGGCGGCTAGCTACACTTAGCCGCAACACTGCAAGTGGTGTCACGAATAAACTTTATTCAACAATCCCCTGTAAATATCCCCATTACAAAAAGGGCCCAGGGCACGGAACCGGGTAACGGCCACCACCGTGACATTCCCAAGAGAGACACTGCCCGGAACCGAGTACCCCATATCCCTGGGTGCTACGTGTATACCACGCATATCTATATATACACTTATACATAACCACCGATATATATACACAAATATATATATATATATATATATATATATATACACTGTATATATATATATGTATATACACACACACAGGGATCTTATATATCTAATATATAAAGCTCAGTGTATGTATGTGTGTATGTGTGTGTCCGCTAAAGGAAATTGCACCGTCGCATTTACAATCACGAAATGTTGCACAGACGCCTCATGTGACCCTGGGAACGCCATAGACTATGTTTTGATAAGAAAATTTAACCCCGCGCTTTACAGTTACTCTACAAACTCCTGCCTCCATTAAACTGAATGGAGGTGGAAGCTACAGGCTGTTAATAGCAACTGTCAGTGGTTGCTATAGGAACAAAATAAACTGTTAGTATAAGAAGCTTATGTGTGAAGTAATAAGATGTCAGTAGGAGACGGATAGAGAGAGACAGACAGACAGAGACAGAAAGAGACACAGGCAGACGTGGAAAGAGACAGACAGAGACAGATGGGCAAAGAGACAGACGGGCAAAGAGACAGACGGGCAAAGAGACAGACCTAGAAAGAGACAGAAGGGCAAAGAGACAGACGGGGAAAGAGACGGACAGGGAAAGAGACAGATGGGCAAAGAGACAGACCTAGAAAGAGACAGACGGGCAAAGAGACAGACGGGCAAAGAGACAGACAGGGAAAGAGACAGACGGGGAAAGAGACAGACGGGGAAGAGACAGACGGGGAAGAGACAGACTGGGAAGAGACAGACGGGGAAAGAGACAGATGGGGAAAGAGACAGCCCTGAAAAGAGACAGACCTGCAAAGAGACAGACGGGGAAAGGGACAGATGGGGAAAGGGACAGACGGGGAAAGAAACAGACACACACATAGAGACAGACACAGAGGTAGAGAGATACAGACAGACACAGAGATGGAGACAGATAGACTGATACAAATACAGACACAGAGATAGAAACAGACAGACAAGGAAAGAGACAGATATATATATATATATATATATGTATATATATATACTAGCTGTAGTACCCGGGCGTTGCCCGGGATAGTAACTGTCTCCCTGTCTCTCTCCCAGTTTCTATCTGTGTGTCGCTGTCTGTCTCTCTGTCTTTCCTTGACTGTCTGTGTCTATGTCTCTGTCTGTCTGTTTCTATCTCTCTTTCTGTATTTGTATTAGTCTATCTGTCTCCATCTCTGTCTCTTTCCCGTCTCTCTTTCCAGGTTTGTCTCTTTCCAGGTCTGTCTCTTTCCCCGTCTGTCTCTTTCCCCGTCTGTCTCTTTCCCGGGCTGTCTCTTTCCCGGGCTGTCTCTTTGCCTGGTCTGGCTCTTTGCCCGGTCTGTCTCTTTGCCCGGTCTGTCTCTTTGCCCGGTCTGTCTCTTTCCAGGGCTGTCTGTTTCCAGGGCTGTCTCTTTCTAGGGCTGTCTCTTTCCAAGTCTGTCTCTTTCCAGGTCTATCTCTTTCCAGGTCTGTCTCTTTGCCCATTTGTCTCTTTGCCCGTCTGTCTCTGTCTGTCTCTTTCCACTTCTGTCTCTGTCTGTATCTCTGTCTGTCTCTATCTCTCTGTCTCTTTGCCCATCTGTTTCTTTGTCTGGCTGTCTCTTTGCCCGGCGGTCTCTTTCCCCATCTGTCTCTGTCTGTCTGTCTTTTTCTGTCTCTCTCTATCCGTCTCCCTGTCTCTTTGCCCGGTCTGTCTCTTCCCTCGTTTGTCTCTTTGCCCGTCTGTCTCTTTACAGGGCTGTCTGTTTCCAGGGCTGTCTCTTTCTAGGGCTGTCTCTTTCCAGGTCTGTCTCTTTCCAGGTCTCTCTCTTTCCAGAAGCAAGGATGGTTGACCTTAGGGAGATCAACATCCAACACCACGGAGACACCATCACGTGTTTCTCAACGCAGTGATTCTAGAGCAATGCCCACTGCGTTGAGAAACACGTGATGGTGTATTCGTGGTGTTAGATGTTGATCTCCCTAAGGTCAACCATCCTTGCTTATGTAGTCTTCTACTAGGCATTGCTCCCACTAGCCAGTTTCCTACTCCACACTGATGAGGGGCAAATACCCCGAAACAGCTGTCTGTGGATGGATACCATGTTTGGCATAGGTGGTCTCCTTGACTGGAGACTGCCCTTCCCGTGGTTGTTCCTTCTTAGTGAAAGACCTGGCTAGTTTCCTGCCAGCGTTGAGAAACATGTGATGGTGTCTCCGCAGGCTTTCTTGTTTTTATCTCTTTCCAGGTCTGTCTCTTTGCCTGTCTGTCTCTGTCTGTCTCTTTCCACATCTGTCTCTGTCTGTCTCTCTGTCTGTCTCTATCTCTCTGTCTCTTTGCCCGTCTGTTTCTCTGTCTGGCTGTCTTTTTGCCCGGCTGTCCCTTTCCAGGGGTGTCTCTTTGCCCGGCAGGCTCTTTCCCCGTCTGTCTCTGTCTGTGTCTCTGTGTGTCTTTTTCTGTCTCTCTCTTTCCGTCTCCCTGTCTCTTTCCCAGTCTGTCTCTTTCCCGGTCTGTCTCTTTCCAGGTCTGTTTCTTTCCCGTCTGTCTCTTTCCCGGTCTGTCTCTTTCCATGTCTGTCTCTTTCCATGTCTGTCTCTTTCCATGTCTGTCTCTTTCCATGTCTGTCTCTTTGCCCATGTGTCTATTTGCCCGTCTGTCTCTTTGCCCGTCTGTCTTTTTCCAGGGCTGTCTCTTTCCAGGTCTGTCTCTTTGCCCATCTGTTTCTGTCTGTCTCTTTCCACGTGTGTCTCTGTCTGTCTCTCTCTCTTTTTGCCCATCTGTCTCTTTGTCTGGCTTTCTTTTTTCCCGGGCTGTCTCTTTGCTCGGCTGTCTCTTTGCCCGGCTGTCTCTTTGCCCGGCTGTCTCTTTCCAGGGCTGTCTCTTTCCAAGGCTGTCTCTTTCCCAGACTGTCTCTTCCCCAGACTGTCTCTTTCCCGGGCTTTCTCTTTCCAGGGCTGTCTCTTTCCAGGTCTGTCTCTTTGCCCATCTGTCTCTGTCTGTCTCTTTCCACGTGTGTCTCTGTCTGTCTCTTTCTCTTTTTGCTCATCTGTCTCTTTGTCTGGCTTTCTTTTTCCCCAGCTGTCTCTTTGCCCGGCTGTCTCTTTGCCCGGCTGTCTCTTTGCCCGGCTGTCTCTGTCTGTGTCTTTGTCTGTCTTTTTCTGTCTCTCTCTATCCGTCTCCCCGTCTCTTTCCCATTCTGTCTCTTTGCCCGTCTGTCTCTGTCTGTCTCTTTCCATGTCTGTCTCTGTCTGTCTCTCTCTCTCTCTTTGCCCGTCTGTCTCTTTGTTTGGCTTTCTTGTTGCCCGTCTGTCTCTTTGCCAGTCTATCTTTTTGCCTGTCTGTCTTTTTGCCCGGCTGTCTCTTTCCAGGGCTGTCTCTTTCCAAGGCTGTCTCTTTCCCGGTCTGTCTCTTTCCCGGGCTGTCTCTTTCCAGGTCTGTCTTTTCCAGGTCTGTCTCTTTCCAGAAAACCAAACAAAAATATTCCAGAAACTATCACAAGTGATTCATAAGTAGAAATTTTATTGGTTAAAAACCTACACACAATTAAAAACATGATAAGAACAAAAACAAAGCAGGGGAAGGTAGGGAAAAATACACATATGTAATATCCAGGGGGCCAAATGATAGATGTATGTATTTATTTTATTTATTTTGAGGTCTGTGTCCAATAAGGAATTTGTACTATAGAGATAATGGTACAATGTAATTTATACTAGACAAATCAATATAGAGGCAGCTTTCACTGAGATTATCACAGAAAAAACTGCTCCAATCTGTAAATAGATATAATTGCTTTATTAATCAGAGATATTATCCCGGAATAGCTATGATAGATGTCCCAAATCCCAATGAGCAGGTAAAATAAAATCAGGATAACAATGTGAACATAGACCAGAATCACATAAGAAATATTGGCATAATCATGGAACACATAGGGAAGCCCTGTAAATAATTCAATGCACATGGGACAAGGCAAGATGGAGTCAAGATAACAATATAAAAATGGAGCACAATCACATGATAAATCTTAGCATAATCATGAAAAATATAGGGAAAACCCTATAAATGATCAGAGCACATAAGACACAGACCAAAGGTACATCCAGGCCATACCCATTAACAACCATAAATACCTACCAACCCCTCCACGCCACTCCAACGACCGTTTCGCACCCGCTTCGTCAGGGAGTGAAGTGGAGGGGTCAGTGAGCTGACTATATAGCTCAATGGCAGCTGATTACAATTAAACAGCGTTGTGGTAAATTACGGCGCGCACCGCACATGCGCGGAAGCAGCGACCCACAGCCGGAGGCCCGCCCGCACCAATCCAATGGCATTGCTCACCATCAGTGACACGGAGAGGCCACTAACCGCAGGGCGTCGCCCGCGCACTCGCAGAGCGCCACATAAAAATCCCAAGCCGCGTCATGGTGATGTCCCCATGACGCTAGTATCCAGGAGGCAGCGCGCCGCGCATGCGCGAACAGCACACAGCCGCCAAAAAACCTCCCACATACACCGCAGGCGACATCTCACCAGCGGTGACGTAGGTCAGTCCTCCAGCCACAGCACGCCGAACGCGCACGCGCATAACACCGCTCCCATGAAAAGACTTCCAAACCTTTCTAAAGAGGCAGCAAAGCAGCAAGCCTTATCACAGTCTCCCCCATCATAAATACAAATACAAAAGCAGTGTGTGGGACCAGATCACCTATATAATAGTAATAAAAATATAAGAGCCAATGCTGTGATAGTCCCATTTAGGAATCTAATAATAATGATTATTAATCTAGACATAGAAAAAACTTTTTTTATTTATGCATATAATAATAATAATATATGTCCGGACATATAATACTCCATGTCACATACACCATTCATAAAAGAATGTTAATTGTTTTTTTATGATTGTTAAGAGGGGAAGGAGTTTGAATAATAAAAGAAAGAAAGAAGAGGAAAAAAGAGTAAGAATCAGAGTCCAGATGGATGATGTTCATAAATGCTTAAGAACATACAGTCAGCAGACCAGACCACTACAACCTGTAAAACAAAACATTAGATGGAAGAAACAAAAGTTAACAAAAACCATAATATATATTTAAAAATCACAATGGTGAAAGCGAAGAGATGGGAGGGCAAGCAGACCACCAGGAGATTATATACATTTATAGATATATCACAGAAAACTTGAAAAACCCGATTGCTCATTAAGGCCAGCCGGCTTCATGCATTTAAGCAATGTGATCCACTTGCACTCAATTTGGCTCAGTTTTTTGAAGATATCACCCCTTCTGTTACCAGGATATAGCCGGTCATTACCCCTAAATTTCAAAAGGTGGGATTGGCCTGGATGATGGTCTCAAAAATGTCTGGCAAGGGGTTTCAACTTGGCAATGTTAGCAAATTGGTCATTGGGGATCTTTTCAGCTGCCCTTATGTCTCGAATATGCTCCAAAACTCAGACACGAAACTCCCGCGTGGTCATGCCCACATACTGTAAATTGCATGGACACTTAGCCAAGTATACGACATGTGTCATTTTGCAATTAATATAATGCAGAATTTTAAATTTGCGCATATTGTTGGAATCCGTAAACGTATCCGTCTTAGAGACATAAGGGCATGCTGAACACCCCCCACATGTCCAGGAGCCCAATTTCGGACCCCTTGAGCCAAAGAGAAAGCTTGAAGGTGTTACATGATGGCTGTGTACCAATAAATCTCGCAGGGTTTTTCCCTTCTTAGCAACAAAACAAGGTCTTTCAGAAACAATACCACTCAGAGTAGGATCTTCTTTGAGGATAGGCCAGAATTTGGTAATCGTGCCAGTGAGTTCTTTCCATCTGGACTGATAATTGGAGATAAAGCGTGTAATATCTTCTGATTTTTTCTTTTCTTTTGGATACAATAAAGAATACCTATTAATTTCCTTAGATGTATTATATGCATGCTTCAAGTATTCAGGTCGATATCCTCTTTGTAAGAACCTCTTTTTTAGATCCCTGGCCTGATCCTCAAAGTCATCCTCTCTATCACAAATTCTTCTGGCCCGGATAAATTGCCCCTTGGGGATTGCCCGAATGACATGTGGTGGATGAGCAGACCGGGCGTGGAGAAATGAGTTTACACTAGTCTCCTTCCGAAAGATATTCGTATGGATACGTCCCTCCGCATCCGTTGTGATATGTAGGTCAAGAAAGT
This sequence comes from Anomaloglossus baeobatrachus, assembly GCF_048569485.1. Lineage (NCBI taxonomy): Eukaryota > Metazoa > Chordata > Amphibia > Anura > Aromobatidae > Anomaloglossus > Anomaloglossus baeobatrachus. The sequence continues at coordinate 156,253,886 of NC_134355.1, read as the reverse complement.
CCATGGCTGTTTGACTGATGTGAGATGACAATTTAATATTCCACGTATTGCTGTTCAGATGTTGTAGAAAATCTTGCAGGAGAGATTGTGTACCCTGCCAAATAAACAGCACATCGTCAATATATCTGACCCATAATATCACAGACGTGCAAAAAGTATCACAATTCTGTACGAATTCACGTTCCCATGAACCCAAAAACAGGTTGGCGTAGGATGGGGCGCAAGCCGCGCCCATCGCCACGTCCCTTTTTTGTAAATAGAATCTGTCTTTAAAGACAAAATAGTTATGGGACAAAACGAATTCCATAAGTGTCATGAGGAATTCCACCATGTCAGTATCAAAATCCTGACCTGACAGAAAAAATCTCAGGGCTGCTAGGCCCAAAGAATGATCTATACAAGTATATAGCGATTCTACATCGCATGTTACTAAGTACATATTAGAATCCATATGAATATCCCCCAATCTCTGAAGTACCTCGGTGGAATCGCGGACATAGGAAGGCAACTCTGCGACTATTGGTTTCAGGAAATGGTCCAGTAGCTTAGATATTGGTTCAGAGAGGCTCCCGTTTCCAGACACAATAGGTCTTCCGGGGGGATTTTTTAAGTCTTTGTGTACCTTCGGTAACATATATAGTGTTGGTACTGTTGGATTCTTAGTTTTTAGACCTTCCCAAGTTTCCCCAAGGGGCAATTTATCCGGGCCAGAAGAATTTGTGATAGAGAGGATGACTTTGAGGATCAGGCCAGGGATCTAAAAAAGAGGTTCTTACAAAGAGGATATCGACCTGAATACGTGAAGCATGCATATAATACATCTAAGGAAATTAATAGGTATTCTTTATTGTATCCAAAAGAAAAGAAAAAATCAGAAGATATTACACGATTTATCTCCAATTATCAGTCCAGATGGAAAGAACTCACTGGCACGATTACCAAATTCTGGCCTATCCTCAAAGAAGATCCTACTCTGAGTGGTTGTTACGGGGGGACCGGCAGATTAGGACCAGGGGGTATATATCCTAATCGCCAGTCGGGGCTCACCGTGCTCCAGATGACAAAGGAGCTGCTGGCACTTGAGGGTTAGGCGGAGACTATAGAGCTGGATGGCTCTGAGATAACCCAGGAACTCTGGGAACCGGTCACGTGTGTTGGGACACGTCAGACCGGACGACAACCCGATTAACGTTTTGGTGCACCTAGCGCTACACCAACCACGTGTGCAGGAAACACGTCAGGCCGGGTGGTAACCAGGTAGCGTTGACCGGAAGACCGCCACGAAAGCGCCCTGTCGGCCACGTGTGTAGGACACGTCAGGCCGAGCGGTCCTCCGATTAGCGTTTCTGGCCCCCTCTCGACTGGCCACGTGTGTGTAGGACACGTCAGGCCAGATGGGTACACCAGTAGCGTCGACCGGGAAGCTGAGGAGGATAAGGAACACCCTGTTAACTCCACAGGGGTCCTGGGGTACGCTGTCCGTGCGCGTAGGGGGCACAACCGGACAGGTGGCGCAGCAGGTGCGTTGTCCGTGTGCGTAGGGGGCACAATCGGACAGGAAGCACAGCAGCCGCAGCCCAGTTAACGCCACTGGGCTGCTATAGCAAGACTGGAACGGCAGGAGGGAAGCACGGCGCCTGACCCTGATGTGCCGAGCCACGAATCTTGGCGTGACAGGCAACGTTCGCCTAACCCTACCTACCGCTTCCCAACATAGGCTTATGCCGCAATGAGGCTCTAACGTGGAGGTGTGCTCTGACTGAGCAAAAGTGAAGACTGCGCACCTCCATGTTGTCTCCAGCCCTTTTTATAACCTGGGTCTGCCCCAAACCCAGGGTGGAACCACCAAGGTCCAATAGCAGAGTGCCATGTCATCAGTGACGTCACATGCGACCTATCCGGAACCGCCACGTCATTGATGACCTCATGGCAGCCACGCCCCAAACACTTCACCAGTCATCGTCTGACGACCAATACTGAGGTGCCAGATCATAGGGGCGGGCCTCTGCGAGCCAGTCCGGAGTTGCCACGTCATCAGGACACCTGACACCCTCTGCCCTATCAGGGCCTGCCACCTCACGGACATGCTCAGTGAGGTCCTTACCGGACCTAGCCTCTGATGCACTAAGTGCCTGAGCATGCTCAGTAGCCTGAGCCACAGGCTTAGAAAGCAGACTATCAGTTTGAGCATGCTCAGTAGCCTGAACTGAGGACTTAGTCTCAGACATAACACAAACAGGCTGAGCATGCTCACTAGGCAAAACACCGGGCTTAAACTCTGGCTGGGGTAAATCGGCGCACGCATGCGCACTAGCCGCCTCTCCACACTTAGACGTGGTGGAAGGAACAGCCAACTGGACGACCCGAGGCACGGCCAAGAACGGCAGCCGGTGCCTGGGCGCAACAGGAACCGCAGCAGGCTGCTTGCGGCTATGGCGGCGCCGGTACGTAACAGTGGTAATGTTTCTGAAAGACCTTGTTTTGTTGCTAAGAAGGGAAAAACCCTGCGAGATTTATTGGTACACAGCCATCATGTAACACCTTCAAGCTTTCTCTTTGGCTCAAGGGGTCCTAAATGGGGCTCCTGGACATGTGGGGGGTGTTCAGCATGCCCTTATGTCTCTAAGACGGATACGTTTACGGATTACAACAATATGCGCAAATTTAAAATTCTGCATTATATTAATAGCAAAACGACACATGTCGTATACTTGGCTAAGTGTCCGTGCAATTTACAGTATGTGGGCATGACCACGCGGGAGTTTCGTGTCTGAGTTTTGGAGCATATTCGAGACATAAGGGCAGCTGAAAAGATCCCCAATGACCAATTTGCTAATATTGCCAAATTGAAACCCCTTGCCAGACATTTTCGAGACCATCATCCAGGCCAATCCCACCTTTTGAAATTTAGGGGTATTGACCGGCTATATCCTGGTAACAGAAGGGGTGATATCTTCAAAAAACTGAGCCAAATTGAGTGCAAGTGGATCACATTGTTTAAATGCATGAAGCCGGCTGGCCTTAATGAGCAATCGGGTTTTTCAAGTTTTCTGTGATATATCTATAAATGTATATAATCTCCTGGTGGTCTGCTTGCCCTCCCGTCTCTTCGCTTTCACCATTGTGATTTTTAAATATATATTATGGTTTTTGTTAACTTTTGTTTCTTCCATCTAATGTTTTGTTTTACAGGTTGTAGTGGTCTGGTCTGCTGACTGTATGTTCTCAAGCATTTATGAACATCATCCATCTGGACTCTGATTCTTACTCTTTTTTCCTCTTCTTTCTTTCTTTTATTATTCAAACTCCTTCCCCTCTTAACAATCATAAAAAAACAATTAACATTCTTTTATGAATGGTGTATGTGACATGGAGTATTATATGTCCGGGCATATATTATTATTATTATATGCATAAATAAAAAAAGTTTTTTCTATGTCTAGATTAATAATCATTATTATTAGATTCCTAAATGGGACTATCACAGCATTGGCTCTTATATTTTTATTACTATTATATAGGTGATCTGGTCCCACACACTGCTTTTGTATTTGTATTTATGATGGGGGAGACTGTGATAAGGCTTGCTGCTTTGCTGCCTCTTTAGAAAGGTTCGGAAGTCTTTTCATGGGAGCGGTGTTATGCGCGTGCGCGTTCGGCGTGCTGTGGCTGGAGGACTGACCTACGTCACCGCTGGTGAGGGATACTAGCGTCATGGGGACATCACCATGACGCGGCTTGGGATTTCTATGTGGCGCTCTGCACGTGCAGCGCCCTGTGGTTGGTGGCCTCTCCGCGACACTGATGGTGAGCAATGCCATTGGATTGGTGCGGGCGGGCCTCCGGCTGTGGGTCGCTGCTTCCGCGCATGCGCGGTGCACGCCGTAATTTACCACAACGCTGTTTAATTGTAATCAGCTGCCATTGAGCTATATAGTCAGCTCACTGACCACTCCATTTCACTCCCTGACGAAGCGGGTGCGAAACGGTCGTTGGAGTGGCGTGGAGGGGTTGGTAGGTATTTATGGTTGTTAATGGGTATGGCCTGGATGTACCTTTGGTCTGTGTCTTATGTGCTCTGATCATTTATAGGGTTTTCCCTATGTTTTTCATGATTATGCTAAGATTTATCATGTGATTTTGCTCCATTTTAATATTGTTATCTTGACTCCATCTTGCCTTGTCCCATGTGCATTGATTATTTACAGGGCTTCCCTATGTGTTCCATGATTATGCCAATATTTCTTATGTGATTCTGGTCTATGTTCACATTGTTATCCTGATTTTATTTTACCTGCTCATTAGGATTTGGGACATCTATCATAGCTATTCCGGGATAATATCTCTGATTAATAGAGCAATTATATCTATTTACAGATTGGAGCAGTTTTTTCTGTGATAATCTCAGTGAAAGCTGCCTCTATATTGATTTGTCTAGTATAAATTACATTGTACCATTATCTCTATAGTACAAATTCCTTATTGGACACAGACCTCAAAATAAATAAAATAAATACATACATCTATCATTTGGCCCCCTGGATATTACATATGTGTATTTTTCCCTACCTTCCCCTGCTTTGTTTTTGTTCTTATCATGTTTTTAATTGTGTGTAGGTTTTTAACCAATAAAATTTCTACTTATGAATCACTTGTGATAGTTTCTGGAATATTTTTGTTTGGTTTTCTAGTAGTTATTTTGATATTCTAGATGGAATTTAAGAATATTTGGTATATCCTTCCATTTATAGGTTTTGTATTCTGTCTCTTTCCAGGGCTGTCTCTTTCCCCGGCTGTCTCTGTCTGTGTCTCTGTCTGTCTGTCTTTCTCTATCCGTCTCCCCGTCTTCCAGGGCTGTCTGTTTCCAGGGCTGTCTCTTTCTAGCGCTGTCTCATTCCAGGTCTGTATCTGTCTGTCTCTTTCCACGGCTGTCTCTATCTCTTTGGCTCTTTGCCCGTCTGTCTCTTTGTCCGGCTATCTCTTTGCCCGGCTGTCTCTTTACCCGGCTGTCTCTTTACCCGGCTGTCTCTTTCCAGGGCTGTCTCTTTGCCCAGCTGTCTCTTTCCCCGGCTGTCTCTGTCTGTGTCTCTGTCTGTCTTTTTCTGTCTCTCTCTATCCGTCTCCCCGTCTCTTTCCCGGTCTGTCTCTTTCCAGGTCTGTCTCTTTGCTGTCTGTCTCTTTCCCCATCTGTCTCTTTCCCCATCTGTCTCTTTCCCCATCTGTCTCTTTCCCCATCTGTCTCTTTCCCGGTCTGTCTCTTTCCCGGTCTGTCTCTTTGCCCGGCTATCTCTTTGTCCCGCTGTCTTTTTGCCCAGCTGTGTCTTTGCCCGGCTGTCTCTTTCCAGGGCTGTCTCTTTCCAGGTCTGTCTCTTTGCCCGTCTGTCTGTCTCTTTCCATGTCTGTCTCTGTCTGTCTCTATCTCTCTGTTTCTTTGCCCGTCTGTCTCTTTGTCCGGCATTCTTTTTGCCCGGCTGTCTCTTTGCCTGTCAGACAGACAGACGGGGAATGAGACAGCCCTGGAAAGAGACAGACCTGGAAAGAGACAGACCGGGAAAGAGACAGCCCGGGAAAGAGACAGCCCGGGAAAGATACAGCCCGGGAAAGATACAGCCCGGGAAAGATACAGCCGGGCCAAGAGACAGCCGGGCAAAGAGACAGTCGGGCAAAGAGACAGTCGGGCAAAGAGACAGTCGGGTAAAGAGACAGCTGGGCAAAGAGACAGACGGGCAAAGAGAGACAGATGGGCAAAGAGACAGATGGAAAGAGACAGCCCTGGAAAGAGACAGCCGGGTAAAGAGACAGCCAGGCAAAGAGAAAGACGGACAAAGAGACAGACGGGCAAAGAGACAGACCTGGAAAGAGACAGGCGGGGAAAGAGACAGGCGGGGAAAGAGACAGGCGGGGAAAGAGACAGCCCTGGAAAGAGACAGCCGTGGAAAGAGACAGAAGGGCAAAGCGACAGATGGGGATAGAGACAGACCTGGAAAGACACAGACAGGAAAGAGACAGACAGGGAAAGAGACAGACAGGGAAAGAGACAGACAGGGAAAGAGACAGACGGGGAAAGAGACAGACGGGAAAGAGACAGACGTGAAAGAGACAGACGGGAAAGAGACAGACGGGAAAGAGAAAGATGGAAAAGAGACAGACAGGGAAAGAGAGAGACAGACAGACACACACTAGGGGCTCTTCTCCACTGGCGTTTTTTTTCTCCAAATCCCATCGCATGGAAAAACGGATTGCAATCTGTCCAATGGTTTCATATGATGCAATCTCCATTTCCACGTTTTTTTCAGACTCTACACGGGCTCTCCTTGAAATCACAGCATGCTGCGATTTGATGCGATTCTCAGCTCTCTCACCCACATGGAATCCTATGGGGGCGAGAAAAAAGTCAGAATCCGGGTGGCATGCGCATGTCACACGGATCCTGACACTTGCATACCGCGTCAGACTGGCTACCAGAGGAATCTCCAGTAACACCAGTCCTGGCCGCGGTTACATGCACTGAACCCCGGAGCTGTCCCCTGAGCTCCAGAGTGCAGCCTGAACAGCGAGCGCCGAGTGATTGATTCCCCGGCGACTGCTGTTCAGGTCAGCACAGCTGCAAACAGATCAGGCAGATCTCTGGAGCTCAGTGCAGGTAACCGCGGCCAGGTCTGGTTTTACACGAGATTTCACCCGTAGCCAGTCCTACGCTGCTTGCCTAAAAACTCACATAGCACTCACATGACGCTCACATGTCATACGGATACTATGTGAGGAAAAAAAACACACACTGTACGCAGATCACACGCAGATCACACGCAGGATACTCGACTCACATTTTGAGCCGAGTATCGCTGTGATTTTTTACACGCAAGTGGAGAAGAGCCCTAAGGCCGAAGTCACACAGCGAGAAAATCGGTGCGAGTGGAGTGCGATAAAACATCGCATTCCCCTCGGACCAATTCTAGCCTGTGTGTCAGCACACATGAGCGATTATTTTCTCAGCCCTAATCGGACCGAGAAAACAATCGCAGCATGCTGCAACTGTAATACGAGACTCTTTCTCTCGCACCCATTCAAGTGAATGGGGCGAGAGAAAAATCGCACTGTACTCACGGTACACTGGTGTACTGCCAGTGCAGTGCGAGAATGGCAATAGCCGGCTACGGAGGAGAGAGGGAGGGAAATC